>NW_026047583.1:20088598-20432246 GCF_023864345.2 Schistocerca serialis cubense | reverse complement strand
ACAGGAGATGTTCAAATCATAGAAAGTTAGAGTGTCAGTCCTCTTGTACTTAAGTCGGCATTGTGCCTTTTGTATTAATTTAGTATGCAATTTCTGTGTTTCAACGTCAAGAAGAAGGTCCAAGGTATACAGTAGACCTGAAGTGAAGCATCGGAATCTATAACTGGACTGACAGGAGAGGTTCAAATCATAGAAAGTTAGAGTGTCAGTCCTCTTGTACTTAAGTCGGCATTGTACCTTTGGTATTAAATTCGGATGCAATTTCTGTGTTTCCTCGTCTATAAGAAGGTCCAAGGTATACAGTAAACCTGAAGTGAAGCATCGGAATCTAAAACTGGACTCACAGGAGAGGTTCAAATCATAGATAATTAGAGTGTCAGTCCTCTTGTACCTAAGTCGGCATTGTGCCTTTTGAATTTAATTCCGATGATATTTCTGTGGCTTCATCGTCAATAAGAAGGTCCGAGGTATACAGTAAAGCTGAAGAGAAGCATCGGAATCTAAAATTGAACTCACAGGAGAGGTTCAAATCATAGCAAGTTAGAGTGTCAGTCCTCTTGTACTTAAGTCGGCATTGTGATTTTTGAATTTAATTACGATGCAGTTTCTGTGTTTCATCGTCAATAAGAAGGTCCAAGGTATACAGTAAACATGAAGTGAAAACATCGCAATCTAAAACTGGACTCACTGGAGAGGTTCAAATCATAGAAAGTTAGAGTGTCAGTCCTCTTGTACTTAAGTCGGCATTGTGATTTTTGTATAATTTTCGGATGCAATTTCTGTGTTTCATTGTCAATAAGAAGGTCCAAGGTATATAGTAAACCTGAAGTGAAGCATCGGAATCTAAAACTGGACTCACAGGAGAGGTTCAAATCGTAGAAAGTTAGAGTGTTAGTCCTCTTGTACTTAAGTCGGGCATTGTGCCTTTTGTATTACATTATGATGCAATATCTGTGTTTCTTCGTCAATAAGAAGGTCCAAGGTATATAGTAAACCTCAAGTGAAGCATCGGAATCTAAAACTGGACTCACAGGAGAGGCTCAAATCATAGAAAATTAGAGTGTCAGTCCTCTTGTACTTAATTCGGCATTGTGAATTTTGTATTAATTTGGGATGGAATTTCTGTGTTTCATTGTTAAGAAGAAGGTCCAAGGTATACAGTAAACCTGAAGTGAAGCATCAGAATTTAAAACTGGACTCACAGGAGAGGTTCAAACGATAGAAAGATAGAGTGTCAGTCCTCTTGTACTTAAGTCGGCATTGTGCCTTTTGTATTAAATTAGAATGCAATTTCTGTGTTTCATCGTCAGTAAGAAGGTCCGAGGTATACAGTAAACCCGAAGAGAAGCATCGGAATCTAAAATTGGACTCACAGGAGAGGTTCAAATCATAGAATGTTAAAGTGTCAGTCCTCTTGTACTTAAGTCGGCATTGCGCCATTTGTATTAAATTAGGATGCAATTTCTGTGTTTCATCGTTAAGAAGAAGGTCCAAGGTATACAGTAAACCTGAAGTGAAGCATCGGAATCTAAAACTTGAATCAATGGAGAGGTTCAAATCATAGAAAGTTAGAGTGTCAGTCCTCTTGTACTTAAGTCGGCATTGAGCCTTTTGTATTAATTTAGGATGCAATTTCTGTGTTTCAACGTCAAGAAGAAGGTCCAAGGGATCCAGTAGACCTGAAGTGAAGCATCGGAATCTATAACTGGACTGACAGGAGAGGTTCAAATCATAGAAAGTTAGAGTGTCAGTCCTCTTGTACTTATGTCGGCATTGTACCTTTGGTATTAAATTCGGATGCAATTTCTGTGTTTTCCTCGTCTATAAGAAGGTCCAAGGTATACAGTAAACCTGAAGTGAAGCATCGGAATCTAAAACTGGACTCACAGGAGAGGTTCAAATCATAGATAATTAGAGTGTCAGTCCTCTTGTACCTAAGTCGGCATTGTGCCTTTTGAATTTAATTCCGATGATATTTCTGTGCTTCATCGTCAATAAGAAGGTCCGAGGTATACAGTAAAGCTGAAGAGAAGCATCGGAATCTAAAATTGAACTCACAGGAGAGGTTCAAATCATAGCAAGTTAGAGTGTCAGTCCTCTTGTACTTAAGTCGGCATTGTGATTTTTGAATTTAATTACGATGCAGTTTCTGTGTTTCATCGTCAATAAGAAGGTCCAAGGTATACAGTAAACATGAAGTGAAACATCGCAATCTAAAACTGGACTCACTGGAGAGGTTCAAATCATAGAAAGTTAGAGTGTCAGTCCTCTTGTACTTAAGTCGGCATTGTGATTTTTGTATTATTTTTCGGATGCAAATTTCTTGTGTTTCATCGTCAATAAGAGGGTCCAAGGTATATAGTAAACCTGAAGTGAAGCATCGGAATCTAAAACTGGACTCACAGGAGAGGTCTCAAATCATAGAAACTTAGAGTGTTAGTCCTCTTGTACTTAAGTCGGCATTGTGCCTTTTGTATTACATTATGATGCAATATCTGTGTTTCTTCGTCAATAAGAAGGTCCAAGGTATATAGTAAACCTCAAGTGAAGCATCGGAATCTGAAACTGGACTCACAGGAGAGGCTCAAATCATAGAAAATTAGAGTGTCAGTCCTCTTGTACTTAATTCGGCATTGTGAAATTTTGTATTAATTTGGGATGGAATTTCTGTGTTTCATTGTTAAGAAGAAGGTCCAAGGTTTACAGTAAACCTGAAGTGAAGCATCGGAATCTAAAACTGGACTCACAGGAGAGGTTCAAACGATAGAAAGGTAGAGTGTCAGTCCTCTTGTACTTAAGTCGGCATTGTGCCTTTTGTATTAAATTAGAATGCAATTTCTGTGTTTCATCGTTAGTAAGAAGGTCCGAGGTATACAGTAAACCTGAAGAGAAGCATCGGAATCTAAAACTGGACTCACAGGAGAGGTTCAAAATCATAGAAAGTTAGAGTGTCAGTCCTCTTGTACTTAAGTCGGCATTGTGCCTTTTGTATTGAATTAGAATGCTATTTCTGTGTTTCATCGTTAGTAAGAAGGTCCGAGGTATACAGTAAACCTGAAGAGAAGCATCGGAATCTAAAACTGGACTCACAGGAGAGGTTCAAATCATAGAAAGTTAGAGTGTCAGTCCTCTTGTACTTAAGTCGGCATTGTGCCTTTTGTATTATATTCGGATGCAATTTCTGTGTTTCATCGTCAATAGGAAGGTCCAAGGTATTCAGTAAACCTGAAGTGAAGCATCGGAATCTGAAACTGGACTCACAGGAGAGGTTCAAATCATAGAAGGCTAGAGTGTCAGTGCTCTTGTACTTAATTCGGCATTGTGCCTTTTGTATTAATTTAGGATGGAATTTCTGTGTTTCTTCGTCTATTAGAAGGTCCAAGGTATACAGTAAACCTGAAGTGAAGCATCGGAATCTAAAACTGGACTCACAGGAGAGGTTCAAATCATAGATAGTTAGAGTGTCAGTCCTCTTGTACCTAAGTCGGCATTGTGCATTTTGAATTTAATTCCGATGATATTTCTGTGCTTCATCGTCAATAAGAAGGTCCGAGGTATACAGTAAAGCTGAAGAGAATCATCGGAATCTAACATTGAACTCACAGGAGAGGTTCAAATCATAGCAAGTTAGAGTGTCAGTCCTCTTGTACTTAAGTCGACATTGTGCCTTTTGTATTAATTTAGGATGCAATTTCTGTGTTTCAACGTCAAGAAGAAGGTCCAAGGTATACAGTAGACCTGAAGTGAAGCATCGGGATCTAAAACTATAATCACAGGAGAGGTTCAAATCATAGAAAGTTAGAGTGTCAGTCCTCTTGTACTTAAGTCGGCATTATGCCTTTTGTATTAAATTCGGATGCAATATCTGTGTTTTATCGTCAATAAGAAAGTCCAAGGGATACAGTAAACATGAAGTAAAGCATCGGAATCTAAAACTGGACTCACAGGAGAGGTTCAAATCATAGAAAGTTAGAGTGTCAGTCCTCTTGCACTTAAGTCGGCATTGTGCCTTTTGTATTGAATTAGAATGCTATTTCTGTGTTTCATCGTCAGTAAGAAGGTCCGAGGTATACAGTAAACCTGAAGAGAAGCATCGGAATCTAAAACTGGACTCACAGGAGAGGTTCAAATCATAGAAAGTTAGAGTGTCAGTCCTCTTGTACTTAAGTCGGCATTGTGCCTTTTGTATTATATTCGGATGCAATTTCTGTGTTTCATCGTCAATAGGAAGGTCCAAGGTATTCAGTAAACCTGAAGTGAAGCATCGGAATCTGAAACTGGACTCACAGGAGAGGTTCAAATCATAGAAGGCTAGAGTGTCAGTCCTCTTGTACTTAATTCGGCATTGTGCCTTTTGTATTAATTTTGAATGGAATTTCTGTGTTTCATCGTTAAGAAGAAGGTCCAAGGTAAACAGTAAACTTGAAGTGAAGCATCGGAATCTATAACTGGACTCACACGAGAGGTTCAAATCATAGAAAGTTAGAGTGTCAGTCCTCTTGTACTTAAGTCGGCATTGTACATTTTGAATTAAATTCGGATGCAATTTCTGTGTTTCTTCGTCTATAAGAAGGTCCAAGGTATACAGTAAACCTGAAGTGAAGCATCGGATTCTAAAACTGGACTCACAGGAGAGGTTCAAATCATAGATAGTTAGTGTGTCAGTCCTCTTGTACCTAAGTCGGCATTGTGCCTTTTGATTTTAATTCCGATGTTATTTCTGTGCTTCATCGTCAATAAGAAGATCCGAGGTATACAGTAAAGCTGAAGAGAAGCATCGGAATCTAAAATTGAACTCACAGGAGAGGTTCAAATCATAGCAAGTTAGAGTGTCAGTCCTCTTGTACTTAAGTCGGCATTGTGCCTTTTGAATTTAATTACGATGCACTTTCTGTGTTTCATCGTCAATAAGAAGGTCCAAGGTATACAGTAAACATGAAGTGAAACATCGCAATCTAAAACTGGACTCACCCGAGAGGTTCGAATCATAGAAAGTTAGAGTGTCAGTCCTCTTGTACTTAAGTCGTTATTGTGATTTTTGTATTATTTTCGGATGCAATTTCTGTGTTTCATCGTCAACAAGAAGGTCCAAGGTATATAGTAAACCTCAAGTGAAGCATCGCAATCTAAAACTGGACTCACAGGAGAGGCTCAAATCATAGAAAATTAGAGTGTCAGTCCTCTTGTACTTAATTCGGCATTGTGAATTTTGTATTAATTTAGGATGGAATTTCTGTGTTTCATTGTTAAGAAGAAGGTCCAAGGTATACAGTAAACCTGAAGTGAAGCATCGGAATCTAAAACTGGACTCACAGGAGTGGTTCAAACCATAGAAAGATAGAGTGTCAGTCCTCTTGTACTTAAGTCGGCATTGTGCCTTTTGTGTTAAATTAGAATGCAATTTCTGTGTTTCATCGTCAGTAAGAAGGTCCGAGGTATACAGTAAACCTGAAGAGAAGCATCGGAAATTATAACTGGACTCACAGGAGATGTTCAAATCATAGAAAGTTAGAGTGTCAGTCCTCTTGTACTTAAGTCGGCATTGTGCCTTTTGTATTAATTTAGTATGCAATTTCTGTGTTTCAACGTCAAGAAGAAGGTCCAAGGTATACAGTAGACCTGAAGTGAAGCATCGGAATCTATAACTGGACTGACAGGAGAGGTTCAAATCATAGAAAGTTAGAGTGTCAGTCCTCTTGTACTTAAGTCGGCATTGTACCTTTGGTATTAAATTCGGATGCAATTTCTGTGTTTCCTCGTCTATAAGAAGGTCCAAGGTATACAGTAAACCTGAAGTGAAGCATCGGAATCTAAAACTGGACTCACAGGAGAGGTTCAAATCGTAGATAATTAGAGTGTCAGTCCTCTTGTACCTAAGTCGGCATTGTGCCTTTTGAATTTAATTCCGATGATATTTCTGTGCTTCATCGTCAATAAGAAGGTCCGAGGTATACAGTAAAGCTGAAGAGAAGCATCGGAATCTAAAATTGAACTCACAGGAGAGGTTCAAATCATAGCAAGTTAGAGTGTCAGTCCTCTTGTACTTAAGTCGGCATTGTGATTTTTGAATTTAATTACGATGCAGTTTCTGTGTTTCATCGTCAATAAGAAGGTCCAAGGTATACAGTAAACATGAAGTGAAACATCGCAATCTAAAACTGGACTCACTGGAGAGGTTCAAATCATAGAAAGTTAGAGTGTCAGTCCTCTTGTACTTAAGTCGGCATTGTGATTTTTGTATAATTTTCGGATGCAATTTCTGTGTTTCATTGTCAATAAGAAGGTCCAAGGTATATAGTAAACCTGAAGTGAAGCATCGGAATCTAAAACTGGACTCACAGGAGAGGTTCAAATCGTAGAAAGTTAGAGTGTTAGTCCTCTTGTACTTAAGTCGGCATTGTGCCTTTTGTATTACATTATGATGCAATATCTGTGTTTCTTCGTCAATAAGAAGGTCCAAGGTATATAGTAAACCTCAAGTGAAGCATCGGAATCTAAAACTGGACTCACAGGAGAGGCTCAAATCATAGAAAATTAGAGTGTCAGTCCTCTTGTACTTAATTCGGCATTGTGAATTTTGTATTAATTTGGGATGGAATTTCTGTGTTTCATTGTTAAGAAGAAGGTCCAAGGTATACAGTAAACCTGAAGTGAAGCATCAGAATTTAAAACTGGACTCTCAGGAGAGGTTCAAACGATAGAAAGATAGAGTGTCAGTCCTCTTGTACTTAAGTCGGCATTGTGCCTTTTGTATTAAATTAGAATGCAATTTCTGTGTTTCATCGTCAGTAAGAAGGTCCGAGGTATACAGTAAACCCGAAGAGAAGCATCGGAATCTAAAATTGGACTCACAGGAGAGGTTCAAATCATAGAATGTTAAAGTGTCAGTCCTCTTGTACTTAAGTCGGCATTGCGCCATTTGTATTAAATCAGGATGCAATTTCTGTGTTTCATCGTTAAGAAGAAGGTCCAAGGTATACAGTAAACCTGAAGTGAAGCATCGGAATCTAAAACTTGAATCAATGGAGAGGTTCAAATCATAGAAAGTTAGAGTGTCAGTCCTCTTGTACTTAAGTCGGCATTGAGCCTTTTGTATTAATTTAGGATGCAATTTCTGTGTTTCAACGTCAAGAAGAAGGTCCAAGGGATCCAGTAGACCTGAAGTGAAGCATTGGAATCTAAAACTGGAATCACAGGAGAGGTTCAAATCAGAGAAAGTTAGAGTGTCAGTCCTCTTGTACTTAAGTCGGCATTATGCCTATTGTATTAAATTTGGATGCAATTTGTTTTTTCTTTTTATCATCAATAAGAAGGTCCAAGGGATACAGTAAACCTGAAGTAAAGCATCGGAATCTAAAACTGGACTCACAGGAGAGGTTCAAATCATAGAAAGATAGAGTGACAGTCCTCTTGTACTTAAGTCGCCATTGTGCCTTTTGTATTAAATTAGAATGCAATTTCTGTGTTTCATCGTCAGTAGGAAGGTCCGAGGTATACAGTAAACCTGAAGAGAAGCATCGGAATCTAAAATTGGACTCACAGGAGATGTTCAAATCATAGAATGTTAGAGTGTCAATCCTCTTGTACTTATGTCGGCACTGTGCCTTTTGTATTATATTCGGATGCAATTTCTGTCTTTCATCGTCAATAAGAAGGTCCAAGGTATATAGTAAACCTCAAGTGAAGCATCGGAATCTAAAACTGGACTCACAGTGGAGGCTCAAATCATAGAAAATTAGAGTGTCAGTCCTCTTGTACTTAATTAGGCATTGTGAATTTTGTATTATTTTAGGATGGAATTTCTGTGTTTCATTGTTAAGAAGAAGGTCCAAGGTATACAGTAAACCTGAAGTGAAGCATCGGAATCTAAAACTGGACTCACAGGAGAGGTTCAAACCATAGAAAGATAGAGTGTCAGTCCTCTTGTACTTAAGTCGGCATTGTGCCTTTTTTATTAAATTAGAATGCAATTTCTGTGTTTCATCGTCAGTAAGAACGTCCGAGGTATACAGTAAACCTGAAGAGAAGCATCGGAATCTAAAATTGGACTCACAGGAGAGGTTCAAATCATAGAATGTTAGAGTGTCAGTCCTCTTGTACTTAAGTCGGCATTATGCCTATTGTATTAAATTTGGATGCAATTTGTTTTTTCTTTTTATCATCAATAAGAAGGTCCAAGGGATACAGTAAACCTGAAGTAAAGCATCGGAATCTAAAACTGGACTCACAGGAGAGGTTCAAATCATAGAAAGATAGAGTGTCAGTCCTCTTGTACTTAAGTCGCCATTGTGCCTTTTGTATTAAATTAGAATGCAATTTCTGTGTTTCATCGTCAGTAGGAAGGTCCGAGGTATACAGTAAACCTGAAGAGAAGCATCGGAATCTAAAATTGGACTCACAGGAGATGTTCAAATCATAGAATGTTAGAGTGTCAATCCTCTTGTACTTATGTCGGCATTGTGCCTTTTGTATTTTATTCGGATACAATTTCTGTCTTTCATCGTCAATAAGAAGGTCCAAGGTATATAGTAAACCTCAAGTGAAGCATCGGAATCTAAAACTGGACTCACAGTGGAGGCTCAAATCATAGAAAATTAGAGTGTCAGTCCTCTTGTACTTAATTAGGCATTGTGAATTTTGTATTAATTTAGGATGGAATTTCTGTGTTTCATTGTTAAGAAGAAGGTCCAAGGTATACAGTAAACCTGAAGTGAAGCATCGGAATCTAAAACTGGACTCACAGGAGAGGTTCAAACCATAGAAAGATAGAGTGTCAGTCCTCTTGTACTTAAGTCGGCATTGTGCCTTTTTTATTAAATTAGAATGCAATTTCTGTGTTTCATCGTCAGTAAGAACGTCCGAGGTATACAGTAAACCTGAAGAGAAGCATCGGAATCTAAAATTGGACTCACAGGAGAGGTTCAAATCATAGAATGTTAGAGTGTCAGTCCTCTTGTACTTAAGTCGGCATTGTGCCTTTTGTATTATATTCGGATGCAATTTCTGTGTTTCATCGTCAATAAGAAGGTGCAAGGTATACAGTAAACCTGAAGTGAAGCATCGGAATCTGAAACTGGACTCACAGGAGAGGTTCAAATCATAGCAAGTTAGAGTGTCAGTCCTCTTGTACTTAAGTCGGCATTTTGCCTTTTGAATTTAATTACGATGCGATTTCTGTGTTTCATCGTCAATAAGTAGGTCCAAGGGATACAGTAAACCTGAGGTGAACCATCAGAATCTAAAACTGGAATCACAGGAGTGGTTCAAATCATAGATAGTTAGAGTGTCAGTCCTCTTGTACTTAAGTCGGCATTTTGCCTCTTGTATTAAATTAGGATGCAATATCTGTGTTTCATCGCCAATAAGAAGGTCCAAGGTATATAGTAAACCTGAAGTGAAGCATCGGAATCTAAAACTGGACTCACAGGAGATGTTCAAATCATAGAAAGTTAGAGTGTCAGTCCTCTTGTACTTAAGTCGGCATTGTGCCTTTTGTATTAATTTAGTATGCAATTTCTGTGTTTCAACGTCAAGAAGAAGGTCCAAGGTATACAGTAGACCTGAAGTGAAGCATCGGAATCTATAACTGGACTGACAGGAGAGGTTCAAATCATAGAAAGTTAGAGTGTCAGTCCTCTTGTACTTAAGTCGGCATTGTAACTTTTGTATTAAATTCGGATGCAATTTCTGTGTTTCTTCGTCTATAAGAAGGTTCAAGGTATACAGTAAACCTGAAGTGAAGCATCGGAATCTAAAACTGGACTCACAGGAGAGGTTCAAATCATAGATAGTTAGATTGTCAGTCCACTTGTACCTAAGTCGGCATTGTGCCTTTTGAATTTAATTCCGATGATATTTCTGTGCTTCATCGTCAATAAGAAGGTCCGAGGTATACTGTAAAGCTGAAGAGAAGCATCGGAATCTAAAATTGAACTCACAGGAGAGGTTCAAATCATAGCAAGTTAGAGTGTCAGTCCTCTTGTACTTAAGTCGGCATTGTGATTTTTGAATTTAATTACGATGCAATTTCTGTGTTTCATCGTCAATAAGAAGGTCCAAGGTATACAGTAAACATGTAGTGAAACATCGCAATCTAAAACTGGACTCACTGGAGAGGTTCAAATCATAGAAAGTTAGAGTGTCAGTCCTCTTGTACTTAAGTCGGCATTGTGATTTTTGTATTATTTTCGGATGCAATTTCTGTGTTTCGTCGTCAATAAGAAGGTCCAAGGTATATAGTAAACCTGAAGTGAAGCATCGGAATCTAAAACTGGACTCACAGGAGGGGTTCAAATCATAGAAAGTTAGAGTGTCAGTCCTCTTGTACTTAAGTCGGCATTGTGCCTTTTGTATTACACTATGATGCAATATCTGTGTTTCTTCGTCAATAAGAAGGTCCAAGGTATACAGTAGACCTGAAGTGAAGCATCGGAATCTTAAACTGTAATCACAGGAGAGGTTCAAATCATAGAAGGCTAGAGTGTCCGTCCTCTTGTACTTAAGTCGGCATTATGCCTTTTGTATTAAATTAGGATGTAATTTCTGTGTTTTATCGTCAATAAGAAGGTCCAAGGTATATAGTAAACCTCAAGTGAAGCATCGGTATCTAAAACTGGACTCACAGGAGAGGCTCAAATCATAGAAAATATAGCTGTCAGTCCTCTCATACTTAAGTCGGCATTGTGTCTGTTTAATTAAATTCGGAAGAGATATCTGTGTTTCAACGTCAATAAGAAGGTCCAAGGTATACAGTAAACCTGAAGTGAATCATACGAATCTAAAACTGGACTCACAGGAGAGGATCAGATCATAAAAAGTTATACTGTCAGTCCTCTTGTACTTAAGTCGGCATTGTGATTTTTGTATTAAATTCGGATGCAATTTCTGTGTTTCATCGTCAATAAGAAAGTCCAAGGGATACAGTAAACCTGATGTGAAGCATCGGAATCTAAAACTGGACTCACAGGAGAGGTTCAAATCATAGAAAGTTATAGTGTCAGTCCTCTTGTACTTAAGTCGGCATTATGCCTATTGTATTAAATTCGGATGCAATTTGTTTTTTTTATCATCAATAAGATGGTCCAAGGGATACAGCAAAAATGAAGTAAAGCATCGGAATCTAAAACTGGACTCACAGGAGAGGTTCAAATCATAGAATGTTAGAGTGTCAGTCCTCTTGTACTTAAGTCGGCATTGTGCCTTTTGTATTAAATTAGGATGCAATATCTGTGTTTCATCGCCAATAAGAAGGTCCAAGGTATATATTAAACGTGAAGTGAGGCATCGGAATCTAAAACTGGACTCACAGGAGATGTTCAAATCATAGAAAGTTAGAGTGTCAGACCTCTTGTACTTAAGTCGGCATTGTGCCTTTTGTATTAATTTAGGATGCAATTTCTGTGTTTCAACGTCAAGTAGAAGGTCCAAGGTATACAGTAGACCTGAAGTGAAGCATCGGAATCTAAAACTGTAATCACAGGAGAGGTTCAGATCATAGAAAGTTAGAGTGTCAGTCCTCTTGTACTTAAGTCGGCATTATGCCTTTTGTATTAAATTCGGATGCAATTTCTGTGTTTTATCGTCAATAAGAAGGTCCAAGGGATACAGTAAACCTTAAGTAAAGCATCGGAATCTAAAACTGGACTCACAGTAGAGGTTCAAATCATAGAAAGTTAGAGTGTCAGTCCTCTTGTACTTAAGTCGGCATTGTGCCTTTTGTATCAAATTAGAATGCAATTTCTGTGTTTCATCGTCAGTAAGAAGGTCTGAGGTATACAGTGAACCTGAAGAGAAGCATCGGAATCTAAAATTGGACTCACAGGAGTGGTTCAAATCATAGATAGTTAGAGTGTCAGTCCTCTTGTACCTAAGTCGGCATTGTGCCTTTTGAATTTAGTTCCGATGATATTTCTGTGCTTCATCGACAATAAGGAGGTCCGAGGTATGCAGTAAACCTGAAGAGAAGCATCGGAAACTAAAATTGAACTCACAGGAGAGGTTCAAATCATAGAAAGTTAGAGTGTCAGTCCTGTTGTACTTAAGTCGGCATTGTGATTTTTGTATTATATTCGGATGCAATTTCTGTGTTTCATCGTCAGTAGGAAGGTCCGAGGTATACAGTAAACCTGAAGAGAAGCATCGGAATCTAAAATTGGACTCACAGGAGATGTTCAAATCATAGAATGTTAGAGTGTCAATCCTCTTGTACTTATGTCGGCATTGTGCCTTTTGTATTATATTCGGATGCAATTTCTGTCTTTCATCGTCAATAAGAAGGTCCAAGGTATATAGTAAACCTCAAGTGAAGCATCGGAATCTAAAACTGGACTCACAGTGGAGGCTCAAATCATAGAAAATTAGAGTGTCAGTCCTCTTGTACTTAATTAGGCATTGTGAATTTTGTATTATTTTAGGATGGAATTTCTGTGTTTCATTGTTAAGAAGAAGGTCCAAGGTATACAGTAAACCTGAAGTGAAGCATCGGAATCTAAAACTGGACTCACAGGAGAGGTTCAAACCATAGAAAGATAGAGTGTCAGTCCTCTTGTACTTAAGTCGGCATTGTGCCTTTTTTATTAAATTAGAATGCAATTTCTGTGTTTCATCGTCAGTAAGAACGTCCGAGGTATACAGTAAACCTGAAGAGAAGCATCGGAATCTAAAATTGGACTCACAGGAGAGGTTCAAATCATAGAATGTTAGAGTGTCAGTCCTCTTGTACTTAAGTCGGCATTATGCCTATTGTATTAAATTTGGATGCAATTTGTTTTTTCTTTTTATCATCAATAAGAAGGTCCAAGGGATACAGTAAACCTGAAGTAAAGCATCGGAATCTAAAACTGGACTCACAGGAGAGGTTCAAATCATAGAAAGATAGAGTGTCAGTCCTCTTGTACTTAAGTCGCCATTGTGCCTTTTGTATTAAATTAGAATGCAATTTCTGTGTTTCATCGTCAGTAGGAAGGTCCGAGGTATACAGTAAACCTGAAGAGAAGCATCGGAATCTAAAATTGGACTCACAGGAGATGTTCAAATCATAGAATGTTAGAGTGTCAATCCTCTTGTACTTATGTCGGCATTGTGCCTTTTTATTTTATTCGGATGCAATTTCTGTCTTTCATCGTCAATAAGAAGGTCCAAGGTATATAGTAAACCTCAAGTGAAGCATCGGAATCTAAAACTGGACTCACAGTGGAGGCTCAAATCATAGAAAATTAGAGTGTCAGTCCTCTTGTACTTAATTAGGCATTGTGAATTTTGTATTAATTTAGGATGGAATTTCTGTGCTTCATTGTTAAGAAGAAGGTCCAAGGTATACAGTAAACCTGAAGTGAAGCATCGGAATCTAAAACTGGACTCACAGGAGAGGTTCAAACCATAGAAAGATAGAGTGTCAGTCCTCTTGTACTTAAGTCGGCATTGTGCCTTTTTTATTAAATTAGAATGCAATTTCTGTGTTTCATCGTCAGTAAGAACGTCCGAGGTATACAGTAAACCTGAAGAGAAGCATCGGAATCTAAAATTGGACTCACAGGAGAGGTTCAAATCATAGAATGTTAGAGTGTCAGTCCTCTTGTACTTAAGTCGGCATTGTGCCTTTTGTATTATATTCGGATGCAATTTCTGTGTTTCATCGTCAATAAGAAGGTGCAAGGTATACAGTAAACCTGAAGTGAAGCATCGGAATCTGAAACTGGACTCACAGGAGAGGTTCAAATCATAGCAAGTTAGAGTGTCAGTCCTCTTGTACTTAAGTCGGCATTTTGCCTTTTGAATTTAATTACGATGCGATTTCTGTGTTTCATCGTCAATAAGTAGGTCCAAGGGATACAGTAAACCTGAGGTGAACCATCAGAATCTAAAACTGGAATCACAGGAGTGGTTCAAATCATAGATAGTTAGAGTGTCAGTCCTCTTGTACTTAAGTCGGCATTTTGCCTCTTGTATTAAATTAGGATGCAATATCTGTGTTTCATCGCCAATAAGAAGGTCCAAGGTATATAGTAAACCTGAAGTGAAGCATCGGAATCTAAAACTGGACTCACAGGAGATGTTCAAATCATAGAAAGTTAGAGTGTCAGTCCTCTTGTACTTAAGTCGGCATTGTGCCTTTTGTATTAATTTAGTATGCAATTTCTGTGTTTCAACGTCAAGAAGAAGGTCCAAGGTATACAGTAGACCTGAAGTGAAGCATCGGAACCTATAACTGGACTGACAGGAGAGGTTCAAATCATAGAAAGTTAGAGTGTCAGTCCTCTTGTACTTAAGTCGGCATTGTAACTTTTGTATTAAATTCGGATGCAATTTCTGTGTTTCTTCGTCTATAAGAAGGTTCAAGGTATACAGTAAACCTGAAGTGAAGCATCGGAATCTAAAACTGGACTCACAGGAGAGGTTCAAATCATAGATAGTTAGATTGTCAGTCCACTTGTACCTAAGTCGGCATTGTGCCTTTTGAATTTAATTCCGATGATATTTCTGTGCTTCATCGTCAATAAGAAGGTCCGAGGTATACAGTAAAGCTGAAGAGAAGCATCGGAATCTAAAATTGAACTCACAGGAGAGGTTCAAATCATAGCAAGTTAGAGTGTCAGTCCTCTTGTACTTAAGTCGGCATTGTGATTTTTGAATTTAATTACGATGCAATTTCTGTGTTTCATCGTCAATAAGAAGGTCCAAGGTATACAGTAAACATGTAGTGAAACATCGCAATCTAAAACTGGACTCACTGGAGAGGTTCAAATCATAGAAAGTTAGAGTGTCAGTCCTCTTGTACTTAAGTCGGCATTGTGATTTTTGTATTATTTTCGGAAGCAATTTCTGTGTTTCGTCGTCAATAAGAAGGTCCAAGGTATATAGTAAACCTGAAGTGAAGCATCGGAATCTAAAACTGGACTCACAGGAGAGGTTCAAATCATAGAAAGTTAGAGTGTCAGTCCTCTTTTACTTAAGTCGGCATTGTGCCTTTTGTATTACACTATGATGCAATATCTGTGTTTCTTCGTCAATAAGAAGGTCCAAGGTATACAGTAGACCTGAAGTGAAGCATCGGAATCTAAAACTGTAATCACAGGAGAGGTTCAAATCATAGAAGGCTAGAGTGTCCGTCCTCTTGTACTTAAGTCGGCATTATGCCTTTTGTATTAAATTAGGATGCAATTTCTGTGTTTTATCGTCAATAAGAAGGTCCAAGGTATATAGTAAACCTCAAGTGAAGCATCGGAATCTAAAACTGGACTCACAGGAGAGGCTCAAATCATAGAAAATATAGCTGTCAGTCCTCTCATACTTAAGTCGGCATTGTGTCTGTTTAATTAAATTCGGAAGAGATTTCTGTGTTTCAACGTCAATAAGAAGGTCCAAGGTATACAGTAAACCTGAAGTGAATCATACGAATCTAAAACTGGACTCACAGGAGAGGATCAGATCATAAAAAGTTATACTGTCAGTCCTCTTGTACTTAAGTCGGCATTGTGATTTTTGTATTAAATTCGGATGCAATTTCAGTGTTTCATCGTCAATAAGAAAGTCCAAGGGATACAGTAAACCTGATGTGAAGCATCGGAATCTAAAACTGGACTCACAGGAGAGGTTCAAATCATAGAAAGTTATAGTGTCAGTCCTCTTGTACTTAAGTCGGCATTATGCCTATTGTATTAAATTCGGTTGCAATTTGTTTTTTTTTATCATCAATAAGATGGTCCAAGGGATACAGCAAAAATGAAGTAAAGCATCGGAATCTAAAACTGGACTCACAGGAGAGGTTCAAATCATAGAATGTTAGAGTGTCAGTCCTCTTGTACTTAAGTCGGCATTGTGCCTTTTGTATTAAATTAGGATGCAATATCTGTGTTTCATCGCCAATAAGAAGGTCCAAGGTATATATTAAACGTGAAGTGAGGCATCGGAATCTAAAACTGGACTCACAGGAGATGTTCAAATCATAGAAAGTTAGAGTGTCAGACCTCTTGTACTTAAGTCGGCATTGTGCCTTTTGTATTAATTTAGGATGCAATTTCTGTGTTTCAACGTCAAGTAGAAGGTCCAAGGTATACAGTAGACCTGAAGTGAAGCATCGGAATCTAAAACTGTAATCACAGGAGAGGTTCAGATCATAGAAAGTTAGAGTGTCAGTCCTCTTGTACTTAAGTCGGCATTATGCCTTTTGTATTAAATTCGGATGCAATTTCTGTGTTTTATCGTCAATAAGAAGGTCCAAGGGATACAGTAAACCTTAAGTAAAGCATCGGAATCTAAAACTGGACTCACAGTAGAGGTTCAAATCATAGAAAGTTAGAGTGTCAGTCCTCTTGTACTTAAGTCGGCATTGTGCCTTTTGTATCAAATTAGAATGCAATTTCTGTGTTTCATCGTCAGTAAGAAGGTCTGAGGTATACAGTGAACCTGAAGAGAAGCATCGGAATCTAAAATTGGACTCACAGGAGTGGTTCAAATCATAGATAGTTAGAGTGTCAGTCCTCTTGTACCTAAGTCGGCATTGTGCCTTTTGAATTTAGTTCCGATGATATTTCTGTGCTTCATCGACAATAAGGAGGTCCGAGGTATGCAGTAAACCTGAAGAGAAGCATCGGAAACTAAAATTGAACTCACAGGAGAGGTTCAAATCATAGAAAGTTAGAGTGTCAGTCCTGTTGTACTTAAGTCGGCATTGTGATTTTTGTATTATATTCGGATGCAATTTCTGTGTTTCATCGTCAATAAGTAGGTCCAAGGTATACAGTAAACCTGAAGTGAAGCATCGGAATCTAAAACTGGACTCACAGGAGAGGTTCAAATCATAGAAAGTTAGAGTGTTAGTCCTCTTGTACTTAAGTCGGCATTGTGCCTTTTGTATTAAATTATGATGCAATATCTGTGTTTCTTCGTCAATAAGAAGGTCCATGGTATATAGTAAACCTCAAGTGAAGCATCGGAATCTAAAACTGGACTCACAGGAGAGGCTCAAATCATAGAAAATTAGAGTGTCAGTCCTCTCGTACTTAAGTCGGCATTGTGTCTGTTTAATTAAATTCGGAAGAGATTTCTGTGTTTCAACGTCAATAAGAAGGTCCAAGGTATACAGTAAACCTGAAGTGAATCATACGAATCTAAAACTGGACTCACAGGAGGGGATCAAATTATAGTAAGTTATACTGTCAGTCCTCTTGTACTTAAGTCGGCTTGTGATTTTTGTATTAAATTCGGATGCAATTTCTGTGTTTCATCGTCAATAAGAAAGTCCAAGGGATACAGTAAACCTGAAGTGAAGCATCGGAATCTAAAACTGGACTCACAGGAGAGGTTCAAATCATAGAAAGTTATAGTGTCAGTCCTCTTGTACTTAAGTCGGTTTTGCGCCATTTGTATTAGATTAGGATGCAATTTCTGTGTTTCATCGTTAAGAAGAAGGTCCAAGGTATACAGTAAACCTGAAGTGAAGCATCGGAATCTAAAACTGGAATCACAGGAGAGGTTCAAATCATAGAAAGTTAGAGTGTCAGTCCTCTTGTACTTAAGTCGGCATTGAGCCTTTTGTATTAATTTAGGATGCAATTTCTGTGTTTCAACGTCAAGAAGATGGTCCAAGGTATACAGTAGACCTGAAGTGAAGCATCGGAATCTAAAACTGGAATCACAGGAGAGGTTCAAATCATAGAAAGTTAGAGTGTCAGTCCTCTTGTACTTAAGTCGGCATTATGCCTATTGTATTGAATTCGGATGCAATTTGTTTTTTTTTATCATCAATAAGAAGGTCCAAGGGATACAGTAAACCTGAAGTAAAGCATCGGAATCTAAAACTGGACTCACAGGAGAGGTTCAAATCATAGAAAGAAAGTGTGTCAGTCCTCTTGTACTTAAGTCGGCATTGTGCCTTTTGTATTAAATTAGAATGCAATTTCTGTGATTCATCGTCAGTAAGAAGGTCCGAGGTATACAGTAAACCTGAAGAGAAGCATCGGAATCTAAAATTGGACTCACAGGAGAGGTTCAAATCATAGAATGTTAGAGTGTCAGTCCTCTTGTACTTATGTCGGCATTGTGCCTTTTGTATTATATTCGGATGCAAGTTCTGTGTTTCATCGTCAATAAGAAGGTGCAAGGTATACAGTAAACCTGAAGTGAAGCATCGGAATCTGAAACTGGACTCACAGGAGAGGTTCAAATCATAGTAGGCTAGAGTGTCAGTCCTCTTGTACTTAAGTCGGCATTGTGCCTTTTGTATTAATTTAGGATGCAATTTCTGTGTTTCATCGTTAAGAAGAAGGTCCAAGGTATACAGTAAACCTAAGTAAAGCATCGGAATCCAAAACTGGACTCACAGGAGAGGTTCAAATCATAGATAGTTAGAGTGTCAGTCATCTTGTACCTAAGTCGGCATTGTGCCATTTGAATTTAATTCCGATGCAGCTTCTGTGCTTCATCGTGAATAAGAAGGTCCGAGGTATACAGTAAACCTGAAGAGAAGCATCGGAATCTAAAATTGGACTCACAGGAGAGTTTCAAATCATAGCAAGTTAGAGTGTCAGTCCTCTTGTACTTAAGTCGGCATTCTGCCTTTTGAATTTAATTACGATGCAATTTCTGTGTTTCATCGTCAATAAGAAGGTCCAAGGTATACAGTAGACATGAAGTGAAGCATTGGAATCTAAAACTGGACTCACTGGAGAGGTTCAAATCATAGAAAGTTAGAGTGTCAGTGCTCTTGTACTTAAGTCGGCATTGTGCCTTTTAATTTAATTCTGATGCAATTTCTGTGTTTCATCGTCAGTAAGAAGGTCCGAGGTATACGGTAAACCTGAAGAGAAGCATCGGAATCTAAAACTGGACTCACGGGAGAGGTTCAAATCATAGAAAGTTAGAGTGTCAGTCCTCTTGTACTTAAGTCGGCATTGTGCCTTTTGGATTATATTCGGATGCAATTTCTGTGTTTCATCGTCAATAAGAAGGTCCAAGGTATACAGTAAACCTGAAGTGAAGCATCGGAATCTGAAACTGGACTCACAGGAGAGGTTCAAATCATAGAAGGCTAGAGTGACAGTCCTCTTGTACTTAAATCGGCATTGTGCCTTTTGTATTAATTTAGGATGGAATTTCTGTGTTTCATCGTTAAGAAGAAGGTCCAAGGTAAACAGTAAACTTGAAGTGAAGCATCGGAATCTATAACTGGACTCACAGGAGAGGTTTAAATCATAGAAAGTTAGAGTGTCAGTCCTCTTGTACTTAAGTCGGCATTGTACCTTTTGTATTAAATTCGGATGCAATTTCTGTGTTTCTTCGTCACTAAGAAGGTCCAAGGTATACAGTAAACCTGAAGTGAAGCATCGGAATCTAAAACTGGACTCACAGGAGAGGTTCAAATCATAGATAGTTAGAGTGTCAGTCCTCTTGTACCTAAGTCGGCATTGTGCCTTTTGAATTTTATTCCGATGATATTTCTGTGCTTCATCGTCAATAAGAAGGTCCGAGGTATACAGTAAAGCTGAAGAGGAACATCGGAATCTAGAATTGAACTCACAGGAGAGGTTCAAAATCATAGCAAGTTAGAGTGTCAGCCCTCTTGTACTTAAGTCGGCATTGTGCCTTTTGAATTTAATTACGATGCAATTTCTGTGTTTCATCGTCAATAAGAAGGTCCAAGGTATACAGTAAACATGAAGTGAAACATCGCAATCTAAAACTGGACTCACTGGAGAGGTTCTAATCATAGAAAGTTAGAGTGTCAGTCCTCTTGTACTTAAGTCGGCATTGTGATTTTTGTATTATATTCGGATGCAATTTCTGTGTTTCATCGTCAATAAGAAGGTCCAAGGTATATAGTAAACCTGAAGTGAAGCGTCGGAATCTAAAACTGGACTCACGGGAGAGTTTCAAATCATAGAAAGTTAGAGTGTTAGTCCTCTTGTACTTAAGTCGGCATTGTGCCTTTTGTATTACATTATGATGCAATATCTGTGTTTCTTCGGCAATAAGAAGGTCCAAGGTATATAGTAAACCTCAAGTGAAGCATCGGAATCTAAAACTGGACTCACAGGAGATGCTCAAATCATAGTAAATTAGAGTGTCAGTCCTCTTGTACTTAATTCGGCATTGTGAATTTTGTATTAATTTAGGATGGAATTTCTGTGTTTCATCGTTAAGAAGAAGGTCCAAGGTATACAGTAAACCTGAAGTGAAGCATCGGAATCTATAACTGGACTCACAGGAGAGGTTCAAATCATAGAATGTTAGAGTGTCAGTCCTCTTGTACATAAGTCGGCATTGTGCCTTTTGTATTATATTCGGATGCAAATTCTGTGTTTCATCGTCAATAAGAAGGTGCAAGGTACACAGAAACCTGAAGTGAAGCATCTGAAACTGGACTCACAGGAGAGGTTCAAATCATAGCAAGTTAGAGTGTCAGTCCTCTTGTACTTAAGTCGGCAATTTGCCTTTTGTATTAAATTAGAATGCAATTTCTGTGTTTCATCGTCAGTAAGAATTTCCGAGGTATACAGTAAACCTGAAGAGAAGCATCGGAATCTAAAATTGGAATCACAGGAGAGGTTCAAATCATAGAAACTTAGAGTGTCAGTCCACTTGTACTTCAGTCGGCATTGTGCCTTTTGTATTACATTCGGATGCAATTTCTGTGTTTCAACGTCAATAAGAAGGTCCAAGGTATACAGTAAACCTGAAGTGAAGCATCGGAATCTGAAACTGGACTCACAGGAGAGGTTCAAATCATAGAAAGTTTGAGTGTCAGTCCTCTTGTACTTAATTCGGCATTGTGCCTTTTGTATTAATTTAGGATGGAATTTCTGTGTTTCATCGTTAAGAAGAAGGTCCAAGGTATACAGTAAACCTGAAGTGAAGCATCGGAATCTATAACTGGACTCACAGGAGAGGTTCAAATCATAGAAAGTTAGAGTGTCAGTCCTCTTTTACGTAAGTCGGCATTGTGCTTTTTGTATTAAATTCGGCTGCAATTTCTGTGTTTCTACGTCAATAAGAAGGTCCAAGGTATACAGTAAACCTGAAGTGAAGCATCGGAATATAAAACTGGACTCACAGGAGAGGTTCAAATCATAGATAGTTAGAGTGTCAGTCCTCTTGTACCTAAGTCGGCATTGTGCCTTTTGAATTTATTCCGATGATATTTCTGTGCTTCATCGTCAATAAGAAGGTCCGAGGTATACAGTAAACCTGAAGAGAAGCATTGGAAACTAAATTTGAACTCACAGGAGAGGTTCAAATCATAGCAAGTTAGAGTGTCAGTCCTCTTGTACTTAAGTCGGCAATTTGCCTCTTGTATTAAATTAGGATGCAATATCTGTGTTTCATCGTCAATAAGAAGGTCCAAGGTATATAGTAAACCTGAAGTGAAGCATCGGAATTAAAACTGGATTCACAGGAGATGTTCAAATCATAGAAAGTTAGAGTGTCAGTCCTCTTGTACTTAAGTCGGCATTGTGCATTTTGTATTAATTTAGGATGCAATTTCTGTGTTTCAACGTCAAGAAGAAGGTCCAAGGTATATAGTAGACCTGAAGTGAAGCATCGGAATCTAAAACTGTAATCACAGGAGAGGTTCAAATCATAGAAAGTTAGAGTGTCAGTCCTCTTGTACTTAAGTCGGCATTATGCCTTTTGTATTAATTTCGGATGCAATTTCTGTGGTTTATCGTCAATAAGAAGGTCCAAGGGATACAGTAAACCTGAAGTAAAGCATCGGAATCTAAAACTGGACTCACAGTAGAGGTTCTAATCATAGAACGTTAGAGTGTCAGTCCTCTTGTACTTAAGTCGGCATTGTGCCTTTTGTATTAAATTAGAATGCAATTTCTGTGTTTCATCGTCAGTAAGAATTTCCGAGGTATACAGTGAACCTGAAGAGAAGCATCGGAATCTAAAATTGGAATCACAGGAGAGGTTCAAATCATAGAAACTTAGAGTGTCAGTCCACTTGTACTTAAGTCGGCATTGTGCCTTTTGTATTATATTCGGATGCAATTTCTGTGTTTCATCGTCAATAAGAAGGTCCAAGGAATACAGTAAACCTGAAGTGAAGCATCGGAATCTGAAACTGGACTCACAGGAGAGGTTCAAATCATAGAAAGTTTGAGTGTCAGTCCTCTTGTACTTAATTCGGCATTGTGCCTTTTTTATTAATTTAGGATGGAATTTCTGTGTTTCATCGTTAAGAAGAGGGTCCAAGGTATATAGTAAACCTGAAGTGAAGCATCGGAATCTATAACTGGACTCACAGGAGAGGTTCAAATCATAGAAAGTTAGAGTGTCAGTCCTCTTTTACGTAAGTCGGCATTGTGCTTTTTGTATTAAATTCGGATGCAATTTCTGTGTTTCTTCGTCAATAAGAAGGTCCAAGGTATACAGTAAACCTAAAGTGAAGCATCGGAATCTAAAACTGGACTCACAGGAGAGGTTCAAATCATAGATAGTTAGAGTGTCAGTCCTCTTGTACCTAAGTCGGCATTGTGCCTTTTGAATTTAATTCCGATGATAATTCTGTGCTTCATCGTCAATAAGAAGGTCCGAGGTATACAGTAAACCTGAAGAGAAGCATCGGAAACTAAATTTGAACTCGCAGAAAAGGTTCAAATCATAGCAAGTTAGAGTGTCAGTCCTCTAGTACTTAAGTCGGCATTGTGCCTTTTGAATTTAATTACGATGCAATTTCTGTGTTTCATCGTCAATAAGAAGGTCCAAGGTATACAGTAAACATGAAGTGAAGCATCGCAATCTAAAACTGGACTCACTGGAGAGGCTCAAATCATAGAAAATTGGAGAGTCAGTCCTCTCGTACTTAAGTCGGCATTGTGTCTGTTTAATTAAATTCGGAAGCAATTTCTGTGTTTCAACGTCAATAAGAAGGTCCAAGGTATACAGTAAACCTGAAGTGAATCATCACAATCTAAAACTGGACTCACAGGAGAGGATAAAATCATAGAAAGTTAAACTGTCAGTCCTCTTGTACTTAAGTCGGCATTGCGCCATTTGTATTAAATTAGGATGCAATTTCTGTGTTTCATCGTTAAGAAGAAGGTCCAAGGTATACAGTAAACCTGAAGTGAAGCATCGGAATCTAAAACTGGAATCACAGGAGAGGTTCAAATCATAGAAAGTTAGAGTGTCAGTCCTCTTGTACTTAAGTCGGCATTGTGCCTTTTGTATTAATTTAGGATGCAATTTCTGTGTTTCAACGTCAAGAAGAAGGTCCAAGGTATACAGTAGACCTGAAGTGAAGCATCGGAATCTAAAACTGGAATCACAGGAGAGGTTCCAATCATAGAAAGTTAGAGTGTCAGTCTTCTTGTACTTAAGTCGGCATTATGCCTATTGTATTAAATTCGGATGCAATTTCTGTTTTTTATCATCAATAAGAAGGTCCAAGGGATCCAGTAAACCTGAAGTAAAGCATCGGAATCTAAAACTGGACTCACAGGAGAGGTTCAAATCAAAGAAAGTTAGAGTGTCAGTCCTCTTGTACTTAAGTCGGCATTGTGCCTTTTGTATTAAATTAGAATGCAATTTCTGTGTTTCATCGTCAGTAAGAAGGTCCGAGGTATACAGTAAACCTGAAGAGAAAAATCGGAATCTAAAATTGGACTGACAGGAGAGGTTCAAATCACAGAATGTTAGAGTGTCAGTCCTCTTGTACTTATGTCGGCATTGTGCCTTTTGTATTATATTCGGATGCAATTTATGTGTTTCATCGTCAATAAGAAGGTGAAAGGTATACAGTAAACCTGAAGTGAAGCATCGGAATCTGAAACTGGACTCACAGGAGAGGTTCAAATCATAGAAGGCTAGAGTGTCAGTCCTCTTGTACTTAATTCGGCATTGTGCCTTTTGTATTATATTCGGATTCAATTTCTGTGTTTCATCGTCAATAAGAAGGTCCAAGGTATACAGTAAACCTCAAGTGAAGCATCGGAATCTGAAACTGGACTCACAGGATAGGTTCAAATCATCGAAGGCTAGAGTGTCAGTCCTCTTGTACTTAATTCGGCATTGTGCTTTTTGTATTAATTTAGGATGGAATTTCTGTGTTTCATCGTTAAGAAGAAGGTCCAAGGTATACAGTTAACCTGAAGTGAAGCATCGGAATCTAAAACGGGACTCACAGGAGAGTTTGAAATCATAGAAAGTTAGGGTGTCAGACTCCTTGTAACTAAGTTGGCATTGTGCTTTCTGTATTAAATTCGGATGCAATTTCTGTGATTCATCGTCAATAAGAGGGACCAAGGGATACAGTAAACCTGAACTGAAGCATCGGAATCGAAAACCGGTCTCACAGGAGAGGATCTAATCATTGAATGTAAGAAGTGTCAGTTCTCTTGTACTTAAGTCAACATTGTGCATTTGTATTTAATTCCGATACAATTTATGTGTTTCATCGTCAATAAGAAGGTCCAAGGGATACAGTAAGCCTAAGGTGAACCATCGGAATCTAAAACTGGAATCACAGGAGAGGTTCAAATCATAGAAAGTTAGAGTGTCAGTCCTCTTGTACTTAAGTCGGCATTTTGCCTCTTGTATTAAATTAGGATGCAATATCTGTTTTTCATCGTCAATAAGAAGGTCCAAGGTATATAGTAAACCTGAAGTGAAGCATCGGACTATAAAACTGGACTCACAGGAGATGTTCTAATCATAGAACGTTTGAGTGTCAGTCCTCTTGTACTTAAGTCGGCATTGTGCCTTTTGTATTAAATTAGAATGCAATTTCTGTGTTTCATCGTCAGTAAGAATTTCCGAGGTATACAGTGAACCTGAAGAGAAGCATCGGAATCTAAAATTGGAATCACAGGAGAGGTTCAAATCATAGAAACTTAGAGTGTCAGTCCACTTGTACTTAAGTCGGCATTGTGCCTTTTGTATTATATTCGGATGCAATTTCTGTGTTTCAACGTCAATAAGAAGGTCCAAGGAATACAGTAAACCTGAAGTGAAGCATCGGAATCTGAAACTGGACTCACAGGAGAGGTTCAAATCATAGAAAGTTTGAGTGTCAGTCCTCTTGTACTTAATTCGGCATTGTGCCTTTTTTATTAATTTAGGATGGAATTTCTGTGTTTCATCGTTAAGAAGAAGGTCCAAGGTATATAGTAAACCTGAAGTGAAGCATCGGAATCTATAACTGGACTCACAGGAGAGGTTCAAATCATAGAAAGTTAGAGTGTCAGTCCTCTTTTACGTAAGTCGGCATTGTGCTTTTTGTATTAAATTCGGATGCAATTTCTGTGTTTCTTCGTCAATAAGAAGGTCCAAGGTATACAGTAAACCTAAAGTGAAGCATCGGAATCTAAAACTGGACTCACAGGAGAGGTTCAAATCATAGATAGTTAGAGTGTCAGTCCTCTTGTACCTAAGTCGGCATTGTGCCTTTTGAATTTAATTCCGATGATAATTCTGTGCTTCATCGTCAATAAGAAGGTCCGAGGTATACAGTAAACCTGAAGAGAAGCATCGGAAACTAAATTTGAACTCACAGAAAAGGTTCAAATCATAGCAAGTTAGAGTGTCAGTCCTCTAGTACTTAAGTCGGCATTGTGCCTTTTGAATTTAATTACGATGCAATTTCTGTGTTTCATCGTCAATAAGAAGGTCCAAGGTATACAGTAAACATGAAGTGAAGCATCGCAATCTAAAACTGGACTCACTGGAGAGGCTCAAATCATAGAAAATTGGAGAGTCAGTCCTCTCGTACTTAAGTCGGCATTGTGTCTGTTTAATTAAATTCGGAAGCAATTTCTGTGTTTCAACGTCAATAAGAAGGTCCAAGGTATACAGTAAACCTGAAGTGAATCATCACAATCTAAAACTGGACTCACAGGAGAGGATAAAATCATAGAAAGTTAAACTGTCAGTCCTCTTGTACTTAAGTCGGCATTGCGCCATTTGTATTAAATTAGGATGCAATTTCTGTGTTTCATCGTTAAGAAGAAGGTCCAAGGTATACAGTAAACCTGAAGTGAAGCATCGGACTATAAAACTGGACTCACAGGAGATGTTCAAATCATAGAAAGTTAGAGTGTCAGTCCTCTTGTACTTAAGTCGTCATTGTGCCTTTTGTATTAATTTAGGATGCAATTTCTGTGTTTCAACGTCAAGAAGAAGGTCCAAGGTATACAGCAGACCTGAAGTGAAGCATCGGAATCTAAAACTGTAATCACAGGAGAGGTTCAAATCATAGAAAGTTAGAGTGTCAGTCCTCTTGTACTTAAGTCGGCATTATGCCTATTGTATTAAATTCGGATGCAATTTCTGTGTTTTATCGTCAATAAGAAGTTCCAAGGGATACAGTGAACCTTAAGTAAAGCATCGGAATCTAAACCAGGACTCACAGGAGAGGTTCAAATCATAGAAAGTTAGAGTTTCAGTCCTCTTGTACTTAAGTCGGCATTGTGCCTTTTGTATTAAATTAGAATGCAATTTCTGTGTTTCATCGTCAGTAAGAAGGTCCGAGGTATACAGTAAACCTGAAGAGAAGCATCGGAATCTAAGATTGGACTCACAGGAGAGGTTCAAATCATAGAAAGTTAGAGTGTCAGTCCTCTTGTACTTAAGTCGGCATTGTGCCTTTTGTATTATATTCGGATGCAATTTCTGTGTTTCATCGTCAATAAGAAGGTCCAAGGTATACAGTAAACCTGAAGTGAAGGATCGGAATCTGAAACTGGACTCACAGGAGAGGTTCAAATCATAGAAGGCTAGAGTGTCAGTCCTCTTGTACTTAATTCGGCATTGTGTTTTTTGTATTAATTTAGGATGGAATTTCTGTGTTTCATCGTTAAGAAGAAGGTCCAAGGTATACGGTAAACCTGAAGTGAAGCATCGGAATCTATAACTGGACTCACAGGAGAGGTTCAAATCATAGAAAGTTAGAGTGTCAGTCCACTTGTCCTTAAGTCGGCAATGTACATTTTGTATTAAATTCGGATGCAATTTCTGTGTTTCCTCGTCAATAAGAAGGTCCAAGGTATACAGTAAACCTAAAGTGAAGCATCGGAATCTAAAACTGGACTCACAGGAGATGTTCAAATCATAGAAAGTTAGAGTGTCAGTCCTCTTGTACTTAAGTCGGCATTGTGCCTTTTGAATTTAATTACGATGCAATTTCTGTGTTTCATCGTCAATAAGAAGGTCCAAGGCAAACAGTAAACCTGAGGTGAACCATCGAAATCTAAAACTGGAATCACAGGAGAGGTTCAAATCATAGAAAGTTAGAGTGTCAGTCCACTTGTACTTAAGTCGGCATTTTGCCTCTTGTATTAAATTATGATGCAATATCTGTGTTTCATCGTCAATAAGAAGGTCCAAGGTATATAGTAAACCTGAAGTGAAGCATCGGAATCTAAAACTGGACTCACAGGAGATGTTCAAATCATAGAAAGTTAGAGTGTCAGTCCTCTTGTACTTAAGTCGGCATTGTGCCTTTTGTATTATATTAGGATGCAATATCTGTGTTTCAACGTAAAGAAGAAGGTCCAAGGTATATAGTAAACCTGAAGTGAAGCATCGGAATCTAAAACTGGACTCACAGGAGATGTTCAAATCATAGAAAGTTAGAGTGTCAGTCCTCCTGCACTTAAGTCGGCATTATGCCTTTTGTATTAAATTCGGATGCAATTCCTGTGTTTTATCGTCAATATGAAGGTCCAAGGGATACAGTAAACCTGAAGTAAAGCATCGGAATCTAAAACTGGACTCTCAGGAGAGGTTCAAATCATAGTAAGTTAGAGTGTCAGCCTCTTGCACCTAAGTCGACATTGTGCCTTTTGAACTTAATTCCGATGCAATTTCTGTGCTTCATCGTCAATAAGAGGGTCAGAGGTATACAGTAAACCTGAAGAGAAGCATCGGAAACTAAAATTGGACTCACAGGAGACGTTCAAACCATAGCAAGTTGGAGTGTCAGTCCTCTTGTACTTAAGTCGCCATTGTGCCTTTTGAATTTAATTACGATGCAATTTCTGTGTTACAATCGTCAATAAGAAGGTCCAAAGTATACAGTAATCATGAAGTGAAGCATCGGAATCTAAAACTGGACTCACTGGAGAGGTTCAAATCATGGAAGGCTAGAGTGTCAGTCCTCTTGTACTTGATTCGGCATTGTGCCTTTTGTATTATATTCGGAAGCAATTTCTGTGTTTCATCGTCAATAAGAAGGTCCAAGGTATACAGTAAACCTGAAGTGAAGCATCGGAATCTGAAACTGGACTCACAGGAGAGGTTCAAATCGTAGAAGGCTAGAGTGTCAGTCCTCTTGTACTTAATTCGGCATTGTGCTTTTTGTATTAATTTAGGATGGAATTTCTGTGTTTCATCGGTAAGAAGAAGGTCCAAGGTATACAGTAAACCTGAAGTGAAGCATCGGAATCTAAAACGGGACTCACAGGAGAGTTTGAAATCATAGAAAGTTAGGGTGTCAGACTTCTTGTAACTAAGTTGGCATTGTGCCTTCTGTATTAAATTCGGATGCAATTTCTGTGATTCATCGTCAATAAGTGGGACCAAGGGATACGGTAAACCTGAACTGACGCATCGGAATCTAAAACCGGTCTCACAGGAGAGGATCTAATCATTGAATGTAAGAAGTGTCAGTTCTCTTGTACTTAAGTCAGCATTGTGCATTTGTATTTAATTCCGATACAATTTCTGTGTTTCATCGTCAATAAGAAGGTCCAAGGGATACAGTAAACCTGAGGTGAACCATCGGAATCTAAAACTGGAATCACAGGAGAGGTTCAAATCATAGAAAGTTAGAGTGTCAGTCCTCTTGTACTTAAGTCGGCATTTTGCCTCTTGTATTAAATTAGGATGCAATATCTGTGTTTCATCGTCAATAAGAAGGTCCAAGGTATATAGTAAACATGAAGTGAAGCATCGGAATCTAAAACTGGACTCACAGGAGATGTTCAAATCATAGAAAGTTAGAGTGTCAGTCCTCTTGTACTTAAGTCGACATTGTGCCTTTTGTATAAATTTAGGATGCAATTTCTGTGTTTCAACGTCAAGAAGAAGGTCTAAGGTATACAGTAGACCTGAAGTGAAGCATCGGAATCTAAAACTGTAATCACAGGAGAGGTTCAAATCATAGAGAGTTAGAGTGTCAGTCCTCTTGTACTTCATTCGGCATTATGCCTTTTGTATTACATTCGGATGCAATTTCTGTGTTTTATCGTCAATAAGAAGGTCCAAGGGATATAGTAAACATGAAGTGAAGCATCGGAATCTAAAACTGGACTTACGGGAGTGGTTCAAATCATGGAAAGATAGAGTGTTAGTCCTCTTGTACTTAAGTCGGCATTAGGCCTTTTGTATTACATAATGATGCAATATCTGTGTTTCTTCGTCAATAAGAAGGTCCAAGGTATATAGTAAACCTAAAGTGAAGCATCGGAATCTATAACTGGACTCACAGGAGAGGTTCAAATCATAGAAAGTTAGAGTGTCAGTCCTCTTGTACTTAAGTCGGCATTGTGCATTTTGTATTAAATATGGATGCAATTTCTGTGTTTCTTCGTCAATAAGGAGGTCCAAGGTATACAGTAAACCTGAAGTGAAGCATCGGAATCTAAAACTGGACTCACAGGAGATTTTCAAATCATAGAAAGTTAGAGTGTCAGACCTCTTGTACTTAAGTCGGCATTGTGCCTTTTGAATTTAATTACGATGCAATTTCTGTGTTTCATCGTCAATAAGAAGGTCCAAGGGAAACAGTAAACCTGAGGTGAACCATCGAAATCTAAAACTGGAATCACAGGAGAGGTTCAAATCATAGAAAGTTAGAGTGTCAGTCCACTTGTACTTAAGTCGGCATTTTGCCTCTTGTATTAAATTAGGATGCAATATCTGTGTTTCATCGTCAATAAGAAGGTCCAAGGTATATAGTAAACCTGAAGTGAAGCATCGGAATCTAAAACTGGACTCACAGGAGAGGTTCAAATCATAGAAAGTTAGAGTGTCAGTCCTCTTGTACTTAAGTCGGCATTGTGCCTTTTGTATTACTTTAGGATGCAATATCTGTGTTTCAACGTCAAGAAGAAGGTCCAAGGTATACAGTAGACATGAAGTGAAGCATCGGAATCTAAAACTGGAATCACAGGAGAGGTTCAAATGATAGAAAGTTAGTGTCAGTGCTCTTGTACTTAAGTCGGCATTATGCCTTTTGTATTAAATTCGGATTCAATTTCTGTGTTTTATCGTCAATATGAAGGTCCAAGGGATACAGTAAACCTAAACTAAAGCATCGGAATCTAAAACTGGACTCACAGGAGAGGTTCAAATCATAGTAAGTTAGAGTGTCAGCCTCTTGTACCTAAGTCGACATTGTGCCTTTTGAATTTAATTCCGATGCAATTTCTGTGCTTCATCGTCAATAAGAGGGTCAGAGGTATACAGTAAACCTGAAGAGAAGCATCGGAATCTAAAATTGGACTCACAGGAGACGTTCAAATCATAGCAAGTTAGAGAGTCAGTCCTCTTGTACTTAAGTCGGCATTTTTCCTTTTGAATTTAATTACGATGCAATTTCTGTGTTTCATTGTCAATAAGAAGGTCCAAGGTATTCAGTAAACATGAAGTGAACCATCGGAATCTAAAACTGGGCTCACTGGAGAGGTTCAAATCATGGAAGGCTAGAGTGTCAGTCCTCTTGTACTTGATTCGGCATTGTGCCTTTTGTATTATATTCGGAAGCAATTTCTGTGTTTCATCGTCAATAAGAAGGTCCAAGGTATACAGTAAACCTGAAGTGAAGCATCGGAATCTGAAACTGGACTCACAGGAGAGGTTCAAATCATAGAAGGCTAGAGTGTCAGTCCTCTTGTACTTAATTCGGCATTGTGCTTTTTGTATTAATTTAGGATGGAATTTCTGTGTTTCATCGGTAAGAAGAAGGTCCAAGGTATACAGTAAACCTGAAGGGAAGCATCGGAATCTAAAACGGGACTCACAGGAGAGTTTGAAATCACAGAAAGTTAGGGTGTCAGACTTCTTGTAACTAAGTTGGCATTGTGCCTTCTGTATTAAATTCGGATGCAATTTCTGTGATTCATCGTCAATAAGTGGGACCAAGGGATTCGGTAAACCTGAACTGACGCATCGGAATCTAAAACCGGTCTCACAGGAGAGGATCTAATCATTGAATGTAAGAAGTGTCAGTTCTCTTGTACTTAAGTCAGCATTGTGCATTTGTATTTAATTCCGATACAATTTCTGTGTTTCATCGTCAATAAGAAGGTCCAAGGGATACAGTAAACCTGAGGTGAACCATCGGAATCTAAAACTGGAATCACAGGAGAGGTTCAAATCATAGAAAGTTAGAGTGTCAGTCCTCTTGTACTTAAGTCGGCATTTTGCCTCTTGTATTAAATTAGGATGCAATATCTGTGTTTCATCGTCAATAAGAAGGTCCAAGGTATATAGTAAACATGAAGTGAAGCATCGGAATCTAAAACTGGACTCACAGGAGATGTTCAAATCATAGAAAGTTAGAGTGTCAGTCCTCTTGTACTTAAGTCGACATTGTGGATTTTGTATAAATTTAGGATGCAATTTCTGTGTTTCAACGTCAAGAAGAAGGTCTAAGGTATACAGTAGACCTGAAGTGAAGCATCGGAATCTAAAACTGTAATCACAGGAGAGGTTCAAATCATAGAGAGTTAGAGTGTCAGTCCTCTTGTACTTCAGTCGGCATTATGCCTTTTGTATTAAATTCGGATGCAATTTCTGTGTTTTATCGTCAATAAGAAGGTCCAAGGGATATAGTAAACATGAAGTGAAGCATCGGAATCTAAAACTGGACTTACAGGAGTGGTTCAAATCATGGAAAGTTAGAGTGTTAGTCCTCTTGTACTTAAGTCGGCATTGTGCCTTTTGTATTACATAATGATGCAATATCTGTGTTTCTTCGTCAATAAGAAGGTCCAAGGTATATAGTAAACCTAAAGTGAAGCATCGGAATCTATAACTGGACTCACAGGAGAGGTTCAAATCATAGAAAGTTAGAGTGTCAGTCCTCTTGTACTTAAGTCGGCATTGTGCCTTTTGTATTAAATATGGATGCAATTTCTGTGTTTCTTCGTCAATAAGGAGGTCCAAGGTATACAGTAAACCTGAAGTGAAGCATCGGAATCTAAAACTGGACTCACAGGAGATTTTCAAATCATAGAAAGTTAGAGTGTCAGACCTCTTGTACTTAAGTCGGCATTGTGCCTTTTGAATTTAATTACGATGCAATTTCTGTGTTTCATCGTCAATAAGAAGGTCCAAGGGAAACAGTAAACCTGAGGTGAACCATCGAAATCTAAAACTGGAATCACAGGAGAGGTTCAAATCATAGAAAGTTAGAGTGTCAGTCCACTTGTACTTATGTCGGCATTTTGCCTCTTGTATTAAATTAGGATGCAATATCTGTGTTTCATCGTCAATAAGAAGGTCCAAGGTATATAGTAAACCTGAAGTGAAGCATCGGAATCTAAAACTGGACTCACAGGAGAGGTTCAAATCATAGAAAGTTAGAGTGTCAGTCCTCTTGTACTTAAGTCGGCATTTTCCCTCTTGTATTAAATTAGGATGCAATATCTGTGTTTCATCGTCAATAAGAAGGTCCAAGGTATATAGTAAACCTGAAGTGAAGCATCGGAATCTAAAACTGGAATCACAGGAGAGGTTCAAATCATAGTAAGTTAGAGTGTCAGCCTCTTGTACCTAAGTCGACATTGTGCCTTTTGAATTTAATTCCGATGCAATTTCTGTGCTTCATCGTCAATAAGAGGGTCCGAGGTATACAGTAAACCTGAAGAGAAGCATCGGAATCTAAAATTGGACTCACAGGAGACGTTCAAATCATAGCAAGTTAGAGAGTCAGTCCTCTTGTACTTAAGTCGGCATTTTTCCTTTTGAATTTAATTACGATGCAATTTCTGTTTCATTGTCAATAAGAAGGTCCAAGGTATACAGTAAACATGAAGTGAAGCATCGGAATCTAAAACTGGACTCACTGGAGAGGTTCAAATCATGGAAGGCTAGAGTGTCAGTCCTCTTGTACTTGATTCGGCATTGTGCCTTTTGTATAATATTCGGATGCAATTTCTGTGTTTCATCGTCAATAAGAAGGTCCAAGGTATACAGTAAACCTGAAGTGAAGCATCGGAATCTGAAACTGGACTCACAGGAGAGGTTCAAATCATAGAAGGCTAGAGTGTCAGTCCTCTTGTACTTAATTCGGCATTGTGCTTTTTGTATTAATTTAGGATGGAATTTCTGTGTTTCATCGGTAAGAAGAAGGTCCAAGGTATACAGTAAACCTGAAGTGAAGCATCGGAATCTACAACGGGACTCACAGGAGAGTTTGAAATCATAGAAAGTTAGGGTGTCAGACTTCTTGTAACTAAGTTGGCATTGTGCCTTCTGTATTAAATTCGGATGCAATTTCTGTGATTCATCGTCAATAAGAGGGACGAAGGGATACGGTAAACCTGAAGTGAAGCATCGGAATCTAAAACTGGACTCACAGGAGATGTTCAAATCATAGAAAGTTAGAGTGTCAGTCCTCTTGTACTTAAGTCGACATTGTGGATTTTGTATAAATTTAGGATGCAATTTCTGTGTTTCAACGTCAAGAAGAAGGTCTAAGGTATACAGTAGACCTGAAGTGAAGCATCGGAATCTAAAACTGTAATCACAGGAGAGGTTCAAATCATAGAGAGTTAGAGTGTCAGTCCTCTTGTACTTAAGTCGGCATTATGCCTTTTGTATTAAATTCGGATGCAATTTCTGTGTTTTATCGTCAATAAGAAGGTCCAAGTGATACAGTAAACCTGAAGTGAAGCATCGGAATCTATAACTGGACTCACAGGAGAGGTTCAAATCATAGAAAGTTAGAGTGTCAGTCCTCTTGTACTTAAGTCGGCATTGTGCCTTTTGTATTAAATATGGATGCAATTTCTGTGTTTCTTCGTCAATAAGATGGTCCAAGGTATACAGTAAACCTGAAGTGAAGCATCGGAATCTAAAACTGGACTCACAGGAGATATTCAAATCATAGAAATTTAGAGTGTCAGACCTCTTGTACTTAAGTCGGCATTGTGCCTTTTGAATTTAATTACGATGCAATTTCTGTGTTTCATCGTCAATAAGAAGGTCTAAGGGAAACAGTAAACCTGAGGTGAACCATCGAAATCTAAAACTGGAATCACAGGAGAGGGTCAAATCATAGACAGTTAGAGTGTCAGTCCACTTGTACTTAAGTCGGCATTTTGCCTCTTGTATTAAATTAGGATGCAATATCTGTGTTTCATCGTCAATAAGAAGGTCCAAGGTATATAGTAAACCTGAAGTGAAGCATCGGAATCTAAAACTGGACTCACAGGAGATGTTCAAATCATAGAAAGTTAGAGTGTCAGTCCTCTTGTACTTAAGTCGGCATTGTGCCTTTTGCATTAATTTAGGATGCAATTTCTGTGTTTCAACGTCAAGAAGAAGGTCCAAGGTATACAGTAGACCTGAGGTGAAGCATCGGAATCTAAAACTGGAATCACAGGAGAGGTTCAAATCATAGAAAGTTAGAGTGTCAGTCCTCTTGTACTTAAGTCGGCATTATGCCTTTTGTATTACATTCGGATGCAATTTCTCTGTTTTATCGTCAATATGAAGGTCCAAGGGATACAGTAAACCTGAAGTAAAGCATCGGAATCTAAAACTGGACTCACAGGAGAGGTTCAAATCATAGTAAGTTAGAGTGTCAGCCTCTTGTACCTAAGTCGACATTGTGCCTTTTGAATTTAATTCCGATGCAATTTCTGTGCTTCATCGTCAATAAGAGGGTCAGAGGTATACAGTAAACCTGAAGAGAAGCATCGGAAACTAAAATTGGACTCACAGGAGACGTTCAAATCATAGCAAGTTGGAGTGTCAGTCCTCTTGTACTTAAGTCGGCATTGTGCCTTTTGAATTTAATTACGATGCAATTTCTGTGTTACATCGTCAATAAGAAGGTCCAAAGTATACAGTAAACATGAAGTGAAGCATCGGAATCTAAAACTGGACTCACTGGAAAGGTTCAAATCATAGAAAGTTAGAGTGTCAGTCCTCTTGTACTTAAGTCGGTATTGTGATTTTTGTATTATATTCGGATGCAATTTCTGTGTTTCATCGTCAATAAGAAGGTCCAAGGTATACAGTAAACCTGAAGTGAAGCATCGGAATCTAAAACTGGATTCACAGAAGAGGTTCAAATCATAGAAAGTTAGAGTGTTAGTCCTCTTGTACTTAAGTCGGCATTGTGCCTTTTGTATTAAATTAGAATGCAATATCTGTGTTTCATCGTCAATAACAAGGTCCAAGGTATAAAGTAAACCTCAAGTAAAGCATCGGAATCTGAAACTGGACTCACAGGAGAGGCTCAAATCATAGAAAATTAGAGTGTAAGTCCTCTCGTACTTAAGTCGGCATTGTGTCTGTTTTATTAAATTCGGAAGCAATTTCTGTGTTTCAACGTCAATAAGAAGGTCCAAGGTATACAGTAAACCTGAAGTCAATCATCAGAATCTAAAACTGGTTCACAGGACAGGTTCAAATCATAGAAAGTTAGAGTGTCTGTCCGCTTGTACTTAAGTCGGCATTGTGCCATTTGTATTAAATTCGGATGCAATTTCTGTGTTTCATCGTGAATAAGAACGTCAAAGGGATACAGTAAACCTGAAGTGAAGCATCGGAATCTAAAACCGGTCTCACAGGAGAGGTTCAAATCATAGAATGTAAGAAGTGTCAGTCCTCTTGTACATAGGTCGGCATTGTGCATTTTGTATTTAATTCCCATTCAATTTCTGTGTTTCATCTTCAATAAGAATCTCCAAGGGATACAGTAATCCTGAAGTGAAGCATCGGAATCTATAACCGGACTCACAGGAGAGGTTCAAATCATAGAAAGAGTGTCAGTCCTCTTGTACTTAAGTCGGCATTGTGCCTTTTGAATTTAATTCCGATGCAATTTCTTTGCTTCATCGTCATTAAAAAGGTCCAAGGTATACAGTAAACCTGAAGTGAGGCATCGGAATCTAAAACTGGACTCACAGGAGAGGTTCAAATCATACAAAGTTAGAGTGTCAGTAATCTTGTACTTAAGTCGGCATTGTGCTTTTTGAATTTAATTACGATGCAATTTTAGTGTTTCATCGTCAATAAGATGGACCAAAGTATACAGTAAACCTGAAGTGAAGCATCGGAATCTAGAACTGGACTCACAGGAGAGGTTAAAATCATAGAAAGAGTGTCAGTCCTCTTGTACTTAAGTCGGCATTGTGCCTTTTGAATTTAATTCCGATGCAATTTCTGTGCTTCATCGTCAATAAGAGGCTCCAAGGTATACTGTAAACCTGAAGTGAAGCATCGAAATCTAAAACTGGACTCACAGGAGTGGTTCAAATCATAGAAAGTTAGAGTATCGGTCCTCTTGTACTTAAGTCAGCATTGTGCCCTTTGTATTAATTTCGGATGCAATTTCTTTGTTTCATCGTCAATAAGAAGGTCCAAGGGATACAGTAAACCTGAAGTGAAGCATCGGAATCTAAAACTGGACTCACAGGAGAGGTTCAAATCAAAGAAAGTTAGAGTGTCAGTCCTCTTGTACTTAAGTCGGCAGTGTGCATTTGGAATTTAATTACGAAGCAATTTCTGTGCTTCATCGTCATCAAAAAGGTCCAAGATGTACAGTAAACCTGAAGTGAGGCATCAAAATCTAAAACTGGACTCACAGGAGAGGTTCAAATCATAGAAAGTTAGAGTGTCAGTCCTCTTGTACTTAAGTCGGCATTGTGCCTTATGAATTTAATTACGATGCAATTTTAGTGTTTCATCGTCAAGAAGAAGGTCCAAGCTATACAGTATAACTGAAGTGAAGCATCGGAATCTAAAACTGGACTCACAGGAGAGGTTCAAATCATAGAAAGTTAGAGTGTCACTCCCCTTGTACTTAAGTCTTCATTGTGCCATTTGAATTTAATGTCGTTGCAATTTCTGTGCTTCATCGTCAATAAGAGGCTCCAAGGTATACAGTAAACCTGAAGTGAAGCATCGGAATCTAGAACTGGACTCACAGGAGAGGTTCAAATCATAGAAAGTTAGAGTGTCAGTCCTCTCGTACTTAAGTCGGCATTGTGCCTTTTGTATTAAATATGGATGCAATTTCTGTGTTTCTTCGTCAATAAGGAGGTCCAAGGTATACAGTAAACCTGAAGTGAAGCATCGGAATCTAAAACTGGACTCACAGGAGATTTTCAAATCATAGAAAGTTAGAGTGTCAGACCTTTTGTACTTAAGTCGGCATTGTGCCTTTTGAATTTAATTACGATGCAATTTCTGTGTTTCATCGTCAATAAGAAGGTCCAAGTGAAACAGTAAGCCTGAGGTGAACCATCGAAATCTAAAACTGGAATCACAGGAGAGGTTCAAATCATAGAAAGTTAGAGTGTCAGTCCACTTGTACTTAAGTCGGCATTTTGCCTCTTGTATTAAATTAGGATGCAATATCTGTGTTTCATCGTCAATAAGAAGGTCCAAGGTATATAGTAAACCTGAAGTGAAGCATCGGAATCTAAAACTGGACTCACAGGAGAGGTTCAAATCATAGAAAGTTAGAGTGTCAGTCCTCTTGTACTTAAGTCGGCATTTTGCCTCTTGTATTAAATTAGGATGCAATTTCTGTGTTTCTTCGTCAATAAGAAGGTCCAAGGTATACAGTAAACCTGAAGTGAAGCATCGGAATCTGTAACTGGACTCACAGGAGAGGTTCAAATCATAGAAGGCTAGAGTGTCAGTCCTCTTGTACTTAATTCGGCATTGTGCTTTTTGTATTAATTTAGGATGGAATTTCTGTGTTTCATCGGTAAGAAGAAGGTCCAAGGTATACAGTAAACCTGAAGTGAAGCATCGGAATCTACAACGGGACTCACAGGAGAGTTTGAAATCATAGAAAGTTAGGGTGTCAGACTTCTTGTAACTAAGTTGGCATTGTGCCTTCTGTATTAAATTCGGATGCAATTTCTGTGATTCATCGTCAATAAGAGGGACCAAGGGATACGGTAAACCTGAAGTGAAGCATCGGAATCTAAAACTGGACTCACAGGAGATGTTCAAATCATAGAAAGTTAGAGTGTCAGTCCTCTTGTACTTAAGTCGACATTGTGGATTTTGTATAAATTTAGGGTGCAATTTCTGTGTTTCAACGTCAAGAAGAAGGTCTAAGGTATACAGTAGACCTGAAGTGAAGCATCGGAATCTAAAACTGTAATCACAGGAGAGGTTCAAATCATAGAGAGTTAGAGTGTCAGTCCTCTTGTACTTAAGTCGGCATTATGCCTTTTGTATTAAATTCGGATGCAATTTCTGTGTTTTATCGTCAATAAGAAGGTCCAAGGGATACAGTAAACCTGAAGTAAAGCATCGGAATCTAAAACTGGACTCACAGGAGAGGTTCAAATCATAGAAAGTTAGAGTGTCAGTCCTCTTGTACTTAAGTCGGCATTGTGCCTTTTGTATTATATTCGGATGCAATTTCTGTGTTTCATCGTCAATAAGAAGGTCCAAGGTATACAGTAAACCTGAAGTGAAGCATCGGAATCTGAAACTGGACTCACAGGAGAGGTTCAAATCATAGAAAGCTAGAGTGTCAGTCCTCTTGTACTTAATTCGGCATTGTGCTTTTTGTATTAATTTAGGATGGAATTTCTGTGTTTCATCGTTAAGAAGAAGGTCCAAGGTATACAGTAAACCTGAAGTGAAGCATCGGAATCTATAACTGCACTCACAGGAGAGGTTCAAATCATAGAAAGTTAGAGTGTCAGTCCACTTGTACTTAAGTCGGCATTGTACCTTTTGTATTAAATTCGGATGCAATTTCTGTGTTTCTTCGTCAATAAGAAGGTCCAAGGTATACAGTAAACCTGAAGTGAAGCATCGGAATCTAAAACTGGACTCACAGGAAAGGTTCAAATCATAGATAGTTAGAGTGTCTGTCGACTTGTACTTAAGTCGGCATTGTGATTTTTGTATTATATTCGGGTGCAATTTCTGTGTTTCATCGTCAATAAGAAGGTCCAAGGTATATAGTAAACCTGAAGTGAAGCATCGGAATCTAAAACTGGACTTACAGGAGTGGTTCAAATCATAGAAAGTTAGAGTGTTAGTCCTCTTGTACTTAAGTCGGCATTGTGCCTTTTGTATTACATTATGATGCAATATCTGTCTTTCTTCGTCAATAAGAAGGTCCAAGGTATATAGTAAACCTGAAGTGAAGCATCGGAATCTATAACTGGAATCACAGGAGAGGGTCAAATCATAGACAGTTAGAGTGTCAGTCCACTTGTACTTAAGTCGGCATTTTGCCTCTTGTATTAAATTAGGATGCAATAACTGTGTTTCATCGTCAATAAGAAGGTCCAAGGTATATAGTAAACCTGAAGTGAAGCATCGGAATCTAAAACTGGACTCACAGGAGATGTTCAAATCATAGAAAGTTAGAGTGTCAGTCCTCTTGTACTTAAGTCGGCATTGTGCCTTTTGCATTAATTTAGGATGCAATTTCTGTGTTTCAACGTCAAGAAGAAGGTCCAAGGTATACAGTAGACCTGAGGTGAAGCATCGGAATCTAAAACTGGAATCACAGGAGAGGTTCAAATCATAGAAAGTTAGAGTGTCAGTCCTCTTGTACTTAAGTCGGCATTATGCCTTTTGTATTACATTCGGATGCAATTTCTCTGTTTTATCGTCAATATGAAGGTCCAAGGGATACAGTAAACCTGAAGTAAAGCATCGGAATCTAAAACTGGACTCAAAGGAGAGGTTCAAATCATAGTAAGTTAGAGTGTCAGCCTCTTGTACCTAAGTCGACATTGTGCCTTTTGAATTTAATTCCGATGCAATTTCTGTGCTTCATCGTCAATAAGAGGGTCAGAGGTATACAGTAAACCTGAAGAGAAGCATCGGAAACTAAAATTGGACTCACAGGAGACGTTCAAATCATAGCAAGTTGGAGTGTCAGTCCTCTTGTACTTAAGTCGGCATTGTGCCTTTTGAATTTAATTACGATGTAATTTCTGTGTTACATCGTCAATAAGAAGGTCCAAAGTATACAGTAAACATGAAGTGAAGCATCGGAATCTAAAACTGGACTCACTGGAAAGGTTCAAATCATAGAAAGTTAGAGTGTCAGTCCTCTTGTACTTAAGTCGGCATTTTGCCTCTTGTATTAAATTAGGATGCAATATCTGTGTTTCATCGTCAATAAGAAGGTCCAAGGTATATAGTAAACCTGAAGTGAAGCATCGGAATCTAAAACTGGAATCACAGGAGAGGTTCAAATCATAGTAAGTTAGAGTGTCAGCCTCTTGTACCTAAGTCGACATTGTGCCTTTTGAATTTAATTCCGATGCAATTTCTGTGCTTCATCGTCAATAAGAGGGTCCGAGGTATACAGTAAACCTGAAGAGAAGCATCGGAATCTAAAATTGGACTCACAGGAGACGTTCAAATCATAGCAAGTTAGAGAGTCAGTCCTCTTGTACTTAAGTCGGCAATGTGCCTTTTGAATTTAATTACGATGCAATTTTAGTGTTTCATCGTCAAGAAGAAGGTCCAAGCTATACAGTATAACTGAAGTGAAGCATCGGAATCTAAAACTGGACTCACAGGAGAGGTTCAAATCATAGAAAGTTAGAGTGTCACTCCCCTTGTACTTAAGTCTTCATTGTGCCATTTGAATTTAATGTCGTTGCAATTTCTGTGCTTCATCGTCAATAAGAGGCTCCAAGGTATACAGTAAACCTGAAGTGAAGCATCGGAATCTAGAACTGGACTCACAGGAGAGGTTCAAATCATAGAAAGTTAGAGTGTCAGTCCTCTTGTACTTAAGTCGGCATTGTGCCTTTTGTATTAAATATGGATGCAATTTCTGTGTTTCTTCGTCAATAAGGAGGTCCAAGGTATACAGTAAACCTGAAGTGAAGCATCGGAATCTAAAACTGGACTCACAGGAGATTTTCAAATCATAGAAAGTTAGAGTGTCAGACCTCTTGTACTTAAGTCGGCATTGTGCCTTTTGAATTTAATTACGATGCAATTTCTGTGTTTCATCGTCAATAAGAAGGTCCAAGGGAAACAGTAAACCTGAGGTGAACCATCGAAATCTAAAACTGGAATCACAGGAGAGGTTCAAATCATAGAAAGTTAGAGTGTCAGTCCACTTGTACTTAAGTCGGCATTTTGCCTCTTGTATTAAATTAGGATGCAATATCTGTGTTTCATCGTCAATAAGAAGGTCCAAGGTATATAGTAAACCTGAAGTGAAGCATCGGAAACTAAAACTGGACTCACAGGAGAGGTTCAAATCATAGAAAGTTAGAGTGTCAGTCCTCTTGTACTTAAGTCGGCATTTTGCCTCTTGTATTAAATTAGGATGCAATATCTGTGTTTCATCGTCAATAAGAAGGTCCAAGGTATATAGTAAACCTGAAGTGAAGCATCGGAATCTAAAACTGGAATCACAGGAGAGGTTCAAATCATAGTAAGTTAGAGTGTCAGCCTCTTGTACCTAAGTCGACATTGTGCCTTTTGAATTTAATTCCGATGCAATTTCTGTGCTTCATCGTCAATAAGAGGGTCCGAGGTATACAGTAAACCTGAAGAGAAGCATCGGAATCTAAAATTGGACTCACAGGAGACGTTCAAATCATAGCAAGTTAGAGAGTCAGTCCTCTTGTACTTAAGTCGGCATTTTTCCTTTTGAATTTAATTACGATGCAATTTCTGTGTTTCATTGTCAATAAGAAGGTCCAAGGTATACAGTAAACATGAAGTGAAGCATCGGAATCTAAAACTGGACTCACTGGAGAGGTTCAAATCATGGAAGGCTAGAGTGTCAGTCCTCTTGTACTTGATTCGGCATTGTGCCTTTTGTATAATATTCGGATGCAATTTCTGTGTTTCATCGTCAATAAGAAGGTCCAAGGTATACAGTAAACCTGAAGTGAAGCATCGGAATCTGAAACTGGACTCACAGGAGAGGTTCAAATCATAGAAGGCTAGAGTGTCAGTCCTCTTGTACTTAATTCGGCATTGTGCTTTTAGTATTAATTTAGGATGGAATTTCTGTGTTTCATCGGTAAGAAGAAGGTCCAAGGTATACAGTAAACCTGAAGTGAAGCATCGGAATCTACAACGGGACTCACAGGAGAGTTTGAAATCATAGAAAGTTAGGGTGTCAGACTTCTTGTAACTAAGTTGGCATTGTGCCTTCTGTATTAAATTCGGATGCAATTTCTGTGATTCATCGTCAATAAGAGGGACCAAGGGATACGGTAAACCTGAAGTGAAGCATCGGAATCTAAAACTGGACTCACAGGAGATGTTCAAATCATAGAAAGTTAGAGTGTCAGTCCTCTTGTACTTAAGTCGACATTGTGGATTTTGTATAAATTTAGGATGCAATTTCTGTGTTTCAACGTCAAGAAGAAGGTCTAAGGTATACAGTAGACCTGAAGTGAAGCATCGGAATCTAAAACTGTAATCACAGGAGAGGTTCAAATCATAGAGAGTTAGAGTGTCAGTCCTCTTGTACTTAAGTCGGCATTATGCCTTTTGTATTAAATTCGGATGCAATTTCTGTGTTTTATCGTCAATAAGAAGGTCCAAGGAATACAGTAAACCTGAAGTAAAGCATCGGAATCTAAAACTGGACTCACAGGAGAGGTTCAAATCATAGAAAGTTAGAGTGTCAGTCCTCTTGTACTTAAGTCGGCATTGTGCCTTTTGTATTATATTCGGATGCAATTTCTGTGTTTCATCGTCAATAAGAAGGTCCAAGGTATACAGTAAACCTGAAGTGAAGCATCGGAATCTGAAACTGGACTCACAGGAGAGGTTCAAATCATAGAAAGCTAGAGTGTCAGTCCTCTTGTACTTAATTCGGCATTGTGCTTTTTGTATTAATTTAGGATGGAATTTCTGTGTTTCATCGTTAAGAAGAAGGTCCAAGGTATACAGTAAACCTGAAGTGAAGCATCGGAATCTATAACTGCACTCACAGGAGAGGTTCAAATCATAGAAAGTTAGAGTGTCAGTCCACTTGTACTTAAGTCGGCATTGTACCTTTTGTATTAAATTCGGATGCAATTTCTGTGTTTCTTCGTCAATAAGAAGGTCCAAGGCATACAGTAAACCTGAAGTGAAGCATCGGAATCTAAAACTGGACTCACAGGAGATATTCAAATCATAGAAAGTTAGAGTGTCAGACCTCTTGTACTTAAGTCGGCATTGTGCCTTTTGAATTTAATTACGAAGCAATTTCTGTGTTTCATCGTCAATAAGAAGGTCCAAGGGAAACAGTAAACCTGAGGTGAACCATCGAAATCTAAAACTGGAATCACAGGAGAGGTTCAAATCATAGAAAGTTAGAGTGTCAGTCCACTTGTACTTAAGTCGGCATTTTGCCTCTTGTATTAAATTAGGATGCAATATCTGTGTTTCATCGTCAATAAGAAGGTCCAAGGTATATAGTAAACCTGAAGTGAAGCATCGGAATCTAAAACTGGACTCACAGGAGAGGTTCAAATCATAGAAAGTTAGAGTGTCAGTCCTCTTGTACTTAAGTCGGCATTTTGCCTCTTGTATTAAATTAGGATGTAATATATGTGTTTCATCGTCAATAAGAAGGTCCAAGGTATATAGTAAACCTGAAGTGAAGCATCGGAATCTAAAACTGGAATCACAGGAGAGGTTCAAATCATAGTAAGTTAGAGTGTCAGCCTCTTGTACCTAAGTCGACATTGTGCCTTTTGAATTTAATTCCGATGCAATTTCTGTGCTTCATCGTCAATAAGAGGGTCCGAGGTATACAGTAAACCTGAAGAGAAGCATCGGAATCTAAAATTGGACTCACAGGAGACGTTCAAATCATAGCAAGTTAGAGAGTCAGTCCTCTTGTACTTAAGTCGGCATTTTTCCTTTTGAATTTAATTACGATGCAATTTCTGTGTTTCATTGTCAATAAGAAGGTCCAAGGTATACAGTAAACATGAAGTGAAGCATCGGAATCTAAAACTGGACTCACTGGAGAGGTTCAAATCATGGAAGGCTAGAGTGTCAGTCCTCTTGTACTTGATTCGGCATTGTGCCTTTTGTATAATATTCGGATGCAATTTCTGTGTTTCATCGTCAATAAGAAGGTCCAAGGTATACAGTAAAATTGAAGTGAAGCATCGGAATCTGAAACTGGACTCACAGGAGAGGTTCAAATCATAGAAGGCTAGAGTGTCAGTCCTCTTGTACTTAATTCGGCATTGTGCTTTTTGTATTAATTTAGGATGGAATTTCTGTGTTTCATCGGTAAGAAGAAGGTCCAAGGTATACAGTAAACCTGAAGTGAAGCATCGGAATCTACAACGGGACTCACAGGAGAGTTTGAAATCATAGAAAGTTAGGGTGTCAGACTTCTTGTAACTAAGTTGGCATTGTGCCTTCTGTATTAAATTCGGATGCAATTTCTGTGATTCATCGTCAATAAGAGGGACCAAGGGATACGGTAAACCTGAAGTGAAGCATCGGAATCTAAAACTGGACTCACAGGAGATGTTCAAATCATAGAAAGTTAGAGTGTCAGTCCTCTTGTACTTAAGTCGACATTGTGGATTTTGTATAAATTTAGGATGCAATTTCTGTGTTTCAACGTCAAGAAGAAGGTCTAAGGTATACAGTAGACCTGAAGTGAAGCATCGGAATCTAAAACTGTAATCACAGGAGAGGTTCAAATCATAGAGAGTTAGAGTGTCAGTCCTCTTGTACTTAAGTCGGCATTATGCCTTTTGTATTAAATTCGGATGCAATTTCTGTGTTTTATCGTCAATAAGAAGGTCCAAGGGATACAGTAAACCTGAAGTAAAACATCGGAATCTAAAACTGGACTCACAGGAGAGGTTCAAATCATAGAAAGTTAGAGTGTCAGTCCTCTTGTACTTAAGTCGGCATTGTGCGATTTGTATTATATTCGGATGCAATTTCTGTGTTTCATCGTCAATAAGAAGGTCCAAGGTATACAGTAAACCTGAAGTGAAGCACCGGAATCTGAAACTGGACTCACAGGAGAGGTTCAAATCATAGAAAGCTAGAGTGTCAGTCCTCTTGTACTTAATTCGGCATTGTGCTTTTTGTATTAATTTAGGATGGAATTTCTGTGTTTCATCGTTAAGAAGAAGGTCCAAGGTATACAGTAAACCTGAAGTGAAGCATCGGAATCTATAACTGCACTCACAGGAGAGGTTCAAATCATAGAAAGTTAGAGTGTCAGTCCACTTGTACTTAAGTCGGCATTGTACCTTTTGTATTAAATTCGGATGCAATTTCTGTGTTTCTTCGTCAATAAGAAGGTCCAAGGTATACAGTAAACCTGAAGTGAAGCATCGGAATCTAAAACTGGACTCACAGGAGAGGTTCAAATCATAGATAGTTAGAGTGTCTGTCGACTTGTACTTAAGTCGGCATTGTGATTTTTGTATTATATTCGGATGCAATTTCTGTGTTTCATCGTCAATAAGAAGGTCCAAGGTATATAGTAAACCTGAAGTGAAGCATCGGAATCTAAAACTGGACTTACAGGAGTGGTTCAAATCATAGAAAGTTAGAGTGTTAGTCCTCTTGTACTTAAGTCGGCATTGTGCCTTTTGTATTACATTATGATGCAATATCTGTCTTTCTTCGTCAATAAGAAGGTCCAAGGTATATAGTAAACCTGAAGTGAAGCATCGGAATCTATAACTGGACTCACAGGAGAGGTTCAAATCATAGAAAGTTAGAGTGTCAGTCCTCTTGTACTTAAGTAGGCATTGTGCCTTTTGTATTAAATATGGATGCAATTTCTGTGTTTCTTCGTCAATAAGATGGTCCAAGGTATACAGTAAACCTGAAGTGAAGCATCGGAATCTAAAACTGGACTCACAGGAGATATTCAAATCATAGAAAGTTAGAGTGTCAGACCTCTTGTACTTAAGTCGGCATTGTGCCTTTTGAATTTAATTACGATGCAATTTCTGTGTTTCATCGTCAATAAGAAGGTCTAAGGGAAACAGTAAACCTGAGGTGAACCATCGAAATCTAAAACTGGAATCACAGGAGAGGGTCAAATCATAGACAGTTAGAGTGTCAGTCCACTTGTACTTAAGTCGGCATTTTGCCTCTTGTATTAAATTAGGATGCAATATCTGTGTTTCATCGTCAATAAGAAGGTCCAAGGTATATAGTAAACCTGAAGTGAAGCATCGGAATCTAAAACTGGACTCACAGGAGATGTTCAAATCATAGAAAGTTAGAGTGTCAGTCCTCTTGTACTTAAGTCGGCATTGTGCCTTTTGCATTAATTTAGGATGCAATTTCTGTGTTTCAACGTCAAGAAGAAGGTCCAAGGTATACAGTAGACCTGAGGTGAAGCATCGGAATCTAAAACTGGAATCACAGGAGAGGTTCAAATCATAGAAAGTTAGAGTGTCAGTCCTCTTGTACTTAAGTCGGCATTATGCCTTTTGTATTACATTCGGATGCAATTTCTCTGTTTTATCGTCAATATGAAGGTCCAAGGGATACAGTAAACCTGAAGTAAAGCATCGGAATCTAAAACTGGACTCACAGGAGAGGTTCAAATCATAGTAAGTTAGAGTGTCAGCCTCTTGTACCTAAGTCGACATTGTGCCTTTTGAATTTAATTCCGTTGCAATTTCTGTGCTTCATCGTCAATAAGAGGGTCAGAGGTATACAGTAAACCTGAAGAGAAGCATCGGAAACTAAAATTGGACTCACAGGAGACGTTCAAATCATAGCAAGTTGGAGTGTCAGTCCTCTTGTACTTAAGTCGGCATTGTGCCTTTTGAATTTAATTACGATGCAATTTCTGTGTTACATCGTCAATAAGAAGGTCCAAAGTATACAGTAAACATGAAGTGAAGCATCGGAATCTAAAACTGGACTCACTGGAAAGGTTCAAATCATAGAAAGTTAGAGTGTCAGTCCTCTTGTACTTAAGTCGGTATTGTGATTTTTGTATTATATTCGGATGCAATTTCTGTGTTTCATCGTCAATAAGAAGGTCCAAGGTATACAGTAAACCTGAAGTGAAGCATCGGAATCTAAAACTGGATTCACAGAAGAGGTTCAAATCATAGAAAGTTAGAGTGTTAGTCCTCTTGTACTTAAGTCGGCATTGTGCCTTTTGTATTAAATTAGGATGCAATATCTGTGTTTCATCGTCAATAACAAGGTCCAAGGTATAAAGTAAACCTCAAGTAAAGCATCGGAATCTGAAACCGGACTCACAGGAGAGGCTCAAATCATAGAAAATTAGAGTGTAAGTCCTCTCGTACTTAAGTCGGCATTGTGTCTGTTTTATTAAATTCGGAAGCAATTTCTGTGTTTCAACGTCAATAAGAAGGTCCAAGGTATACAGTAAACCTGAAGTCAATCATCAGAATCTAAAACTGGACTCACAGGACAGGTTCAAATCATAGAAAGTTAGAGTGTCAGTCCTCTTGTACTTAAGTCGGCATTGTGCTATTTGTATTACATTCGGATGCAATTTCTGAGCTTCATCGTCAGTAAGAAGGTCCAAGGGATACAGTAAACCTGAAGTGAAGAATCGGAATCTAAAACTGGACTCATAGGAGAGGTTCAAATCATAGAAAGTTAGAGTGTCTGTCCGCTTGTACTTAAGTCGGCATTGTGCCATTTGTATTAAATTCGGATGCAATTTCTGTGTTTCATCGTGAATAAGAACGTCAAAGGGATACAGTGAACCTGAAGTGAAGCATCGGAATCTAAAACCGGTCTCACAGGAGAGGTTCAAATCATAGAATGTAAGAAGTGTCAGTCCTCTTGTACATAGGTCGTCATTGTGCATTATGTATTTAATTCCCATTCAATTTCTGTGTTTCATCTTCAATAAGAATCTCCAAGGGATACAGTAATCCTGAAGTGAAGCATCGGAATCTATAACCGGACTCACAGGAGAGGTTCAAATCATAGAAAGAGTGTCAGTCCTCTTGTACTTAAGTCGGCATTGTGCCTTTTGAATTTAATTCCGATGCAATTTCTTTGCTTCATCGTCATTAAAAAGGTCCAAGGTATACAGTAAACCTGAAGTGAGGCATCGGAATCTAAAACTGGACTCACAGGAGAGGTTCAAATCATACAAAGTTAGAGTGTCAGTAATCTTGTACTTAAGTCGGCATTGTGCTTTTTGAATTTAATTACGATGCAATTTTAGTGTTTCATCGTCAATAAGATGGACCAAAGTATACAGTAAACCTGAAGTGAAGCATCGGAATCAAAAACTGGACTCACTGGAGAGGTTCAAATCATAGGAAGTTAGAGTGTCACTCCTCTTGTACTTAAGTCGGCATTGTGCCATTTGAATTTAATTTCGTTGCAATTTCTGTGCTCCATCGTCACTAAGAAGGTCCAAGGTATACAGTAAACCTGAAGTGAAGCATCGGAATCTAAAACTGGACTCACAGGAGAGGTTCAAATCATAGAAAGTTATAGTGTCTGTCCTCTTGTACTTAAGTCGGCAGTGTGCATTTGGAATTTAATTACGAAGCAATTTCTGTGCTTCATCGTCATCAAAAAGGTCCAAGATGTACAGTAAACCTGAAGTGAGGCATTAGAATCTAAAACTGGACTCACAGGAGAGGTTCAAATCATAGAAAGTTAGAGTGTCAGTCCTCTTGTACTTAAGTCGGCATTGTGCCTTTTGAATTTAATTACGATGCAATTTTAGTGTTTCATCGTCAAGAAGAAGGTCCAAGCTATACGGTATAACTGAAGTGAAGCATCGGAATCTAAAACTGGACTCACAGGAGAGGTTCAAATCATAGAAAGTTAGAGTGTCACTCCCCTTGTACTTAAGTCTTCATTGTGCCATTTGAATTTAATGTCGTTGCAATTTCTGTGCTTCATCGTCAATAAGAGGCTCCAAGGTATACAGTAAACCTGAAGTGAAGCATCGGAATCTAGAACTGGACTCACAGGAGAGGTTCAAATCATAGAAAGTTAGAGTGTCAGTCCTCTTGTACTTAAGTCGGCATTGTGCCTTTTGAATTTAATTACGATGCAATTTTAGTGTTTCATCGTCAATAAGAAGGTCCACGCTATACAGTAAAACTGAAGTGAAGCATCGGAATCTGAGACTGGACTCACAGGAGACGTTCAAATCATAGAAAGTTAGAGTGTCACTCCTCTTGTACTTAAGTTTGCATTGTGCCATTTGAATTTAATTTCGTTGCAATTTCTGTGCTTCACCGTGAATAAGAAGGTCCAAGGTATACAGTAAACCTGAAGTGAAGCATCGGAATCTAAAACTAGACTCACAGAAGAGGTTCTAATCATAGAAAGTTATAGTGTCAGTCCTCTTGTACTTAAGTCGGCATTGTGCCGTTTGAATTTAATTCCGATGCAATTTCTGTGCTTCATCGTCAAAAAGAGGCTCCAAGGTATACAGTAAACCTGAAGTGAAGCATCATAATCTAGAACTGGACTCACAGGAGAGGTTCAAATCATAGAAAGTTAGAGTGTCAGTCCTCTGGCTCTAAGTCGGCAGTGTGCCTCTTGTATTTAATTTGGATGCAATTTCTGTGTTTCATAGTCAATTAGAAGGTGCAAGGGATACAATAAACCTGCAGTGAAGCAGCGGAATCTAAAACTTGACTCACAGGAGAGGTTCAAATCATAGAAAGTTAGAGTGTCAATCCTCTTGTACTTAGAACGGCATTGTGCCTTTTGTATTAAATTCGGATGCAATTATTGTGTTTCATCGTCAATAAGAAGGTCCAAGGTATACAGTAAACCCAAAGTGAAGAATCGGTATCTAAAACTGGACTCACAGGAGTGGTTCCAATCATAGAAAGTTAGAGTGTCAGTCCTCTTGTACTTAAGTCGGCATTATGCCTTTTGTATTAATTTAGGATGCAATTTCTGTGTTTCATCGTTAAGAAGAAGGTCCAAGGTATACAGTAAACCTGAAGTGAAGCATCGGAATCTATAACTGGACTCACAGGAGAGGTTCAAATCTTAGAATGTTAGAGTGTCAGTCCTCTTGTACTTAAGTCGGCATTGTGCCTTTTGTATTAAATTAGGATGGTATTTCTGTGCTTCATCGTCAATAACAATGTCCGAGGTATACAGTAAACCTGAAGTGAAGCATTGGAATCTAAAACTGGACTTACAGGAGAGGTTCAAATCACAGAAGGTTTGAGTGTCAGTCCTCTTGTACTGAAGTCGGCATTGTTCCTTTTGTATTAAATTCGGATGCGATTTCTGTGTTTCATCGTCATTAAGAAGGTCTAAGGCATACAGTAAACCTGAGGTGAAGCGTCGGAATCTCAAACTGGTCTCACACTAAAGGTTCATAACATAGGTAGTAAGAAGAGTCAGTCTTCTTGTACTGAAGACGGCATTGTGGATTTTGTATTTAATTACGATGCAATTTCTGTGTTTCATAGTCAATTAAAAGGTGCAAGGGATACAATAAACCGGCAGTGAAGCATCGGAATCTAAAACTGGACTCACAGGAGAGGTTCAAATCGTAGAAAGTTAGAGTGTCAGACGACTTGAACTTAAGTCGGCATTGTGCAATTTGAATTTAATTCCAATGCAATTTCTGTGCTTCATCGTCAACAAGACGGTCCAAGGTATACAGTAAACCTGAAGTGAAGCATCGGAATCTAAAACTGGACCCACACGAGAGGTTCAAATCATAGAAAGTTAGAGTGTTAGTCCCCTAGTACTTAAGTCGGCATTGTGCCTTTTGTATTAAATTAGGATGGTATTTCTGTGCTTCATCGTCAATAACAATGTCCGAGGTATACAGTAAACCTGAAGTGAAGCATTGGAATCTAAAACTGGACCTACAGGAGATGTTCAAATCATAGAAAGTTAGAGTGCCAGTCCTCTTGTACTTAAGTCGACATTGTGCCTTTTGTATCAAATTCGGATGCAATTTCTGTGTTTCATCGTCAATAAAAAGGTCCTAGGTATACAGTAAACCTGAAGTGATGCTTCGGAATCGAAAACTGGACTCACAGGAGAGGTTCAAATCATAGAAGGTTTGAGTGTCAGTCCTCTTGTACTGAAGTCGGCATTGTGTCTTTTGTATTTAATTCGGATGCAATTTCTGTGTTTCATCGTCAATAAGAAGGTCCAAGGCATACAGTAAACCTGAGGTGAAGCATCGGAATCTAAAACTGGTCTCACAGGAAAGGTTCAAATCATAGAAAGTCAGAGTGTCAGTCCTCTTGTACTTATGTCGGCATTGTGCCTTTTTAATTTAATTCCGATGCAATTTCTATGCTTCATCGTCAATTAGATGGTCCAAGGTATACAGTAAACCTGAAGTGAAGCATCGGAATCTAAAACTGAACTCACAGGAGAGGTTCAAATCGTAGAAAGTTAGAGTGTGAGACGACTTGAACTTAAGTCGGCATTGTGCATTTTGAATTTAATTCCAATGCAATTTCTGTGCTTCATCGTCAACAAGAAGGCTCAAGGTATACAGTAAACCGAAAGTGAAGCATTGGAATCTGAAACTGGTCTCACACTAAAGGTTCAGAACATAGATAGTAAGAAGAGTCAGTCTTCTTGTACTGAAGACGGCATTGTGGCTTTTGTATTTAATTACGATCCAATTTCTGTGTTTCATCGTCAATAAGAAGGTCCAAGGAATACAGTAAACCCGAAGTGAAGCATCGGAATCTAAAACTGGTCTCACACTAAAGGTTCATAACATAGATAGTAAGAGGAGTCAGTCGTCTTGTACTGAAGTCGGCATTGTGAGTATTGTATTTAATTACGATGCAATTTCTGTGTTTCATAGTCAACTATAAGGTGCAAGGGATACAATAAACCTGAAGTGATGCATCGAAATCAGAAACTGGACTCACAGGAGAGCTTCAAATCATTGAAAGTTAGAGTGTCAGTCCTCTAGCACTTAAGTCGGCAATGTGCCTTTTGTATTAAATTTGGATGCAATTTTAGTGTTTCATCGTCAAGAAGAAGGTCCAAGCTATACAGTATAACTGAAGTGAAGCATCGGAATCTAAAACTGGACTCACAGGAGAGGTTCAAATCATAGAAAGTTAGAGTGTCACTCCCCTTGTACTTAAGTCTTCATTGTGCCATTTGAATTTAATGTCGTTGCAATTTCTGTGCTTCATCGTCAATAAGAGGCTCCAAGGTATACAGTAAACCTGAAGTGAAGCATCATAATCTAGAACTGGACTCACAGGAGAGGTTCAAATCATAGAAAGTTAGAGTGTCATCCTCTTGCTCTTAAGTCGGCAGTGTGCCTCTTGTATTTAATTTGGATGCAATTTCTGTGTTTCATAGTCAATTAGAAGGTGCAAGGGATACAATAAACCTGCAGTGAAGCAGCGGAATCTAAAACTTGACTCACAGGAGAGGTTCAAATCATAGAAAGTTAGAGTGTCAATCCTCTTGTACTTAGAACGGCATTGTGCCTTTTGTATTAAATTCGGATGCAATTATTGTGTTTCATCGTCAATAAGAAGGTCCAAGGTATACAGTAAACACAAAGTGAAGAATCGGTATCTAAAACTGGACTCACAGGAGTGGTTCCAATCATAGAAAGTTAGAGTGTCAGTCCTCTTGTACTTAAGTCGGCATTATGCCTTTAGTATTAATTTAGGATGCAATTTCTGTGTTTCATCGTTAAGAAGAAGGTCCAAGGTATACAGTAAACCTGAAGTGAAGCATCGGAATCTATAACTGGACTCACAGGAGAGGTTCAAATCTTAGAATGTTAGAGTGTCAGTCCTAGTGTACTTCAGTCGGCATTGTGCCTTTTGTATTAAATTAGGATGGTATTTCTGTGCTTCATCGTCAATAACAATGTCCGAGGTATACAGTAAACCTGAAGTGAAGCATTGGAATCTAAAACTGGACTTACAGGAGAGGTTCAAATCACAGAAGGTTTGAGTGTCAGTCCTCTTGTACTGAAGTCGGCATTGTTCCTTTTGTATTAAATTCGGATGCGATTTCTGTGTTTCATCGTCATTAAGAAGGTCTAAGGCATACAGTAAACCTGAGGTGAAGCGTCGGAATCTCAAACTGGTCTCACACTAAAGGTTCATAACATAGGTAGTAAGAAGAGTCAGTCTTCTTGTACTGAAGACGGCATTGTGGATTTTGTATTTAATTACGATGCAATTTCTGTGTTTCATAGTCAATTAAAAGGTGCAAGGGATACAATAAACCTGCAGTGAAGCATCGGAATCTAAAACTGGACTCACAGGAGAGGTTCAAATCGTAGAAAGTTAGAGTGTCAGACGACTTGAACTTAAGTCGGCATTGTGCATTTTGAATTTAATTCCAATGCAATTTCTGTGCTTCATCGTCAACAAGACGGTCCAAGGTATACAGTAAACCTGAAGTGAAGCATCGGAATCTAAAACTGGACCCACACGAGAGGTTCAAATCATAGAAAGTTAGAGTGCCAGTCCTCTTGTACTTAAGTCGACATTGTGCCTTTTGTATTAAATACGGATGCAATTTCTGTGTTTCATCGTCAATAAAAAGGTCCTAGGTATACAGTAAACCTGAAGTGATGCTTCGGAAACGAAAAATGGACTCACAGGAGAGGTTCAAATCATAGAAGGTTTGAGTGTCAGTCCTCTTGTACTGAAGTCGGCATTGTGTCTTTTGTATTTAATTCGGATGCAATTTCTGTGTTTCATCGTCAATAAGAAGGTCCAAGGCATACAGTAAACCTGAGGTGAATCATCGGAATCTAAAACTGGTCTCACAGGAAAGGTTCAAATCATAGAAAGTCAGAGTGTCAGTCCTCTTGTACTTATGTCGGCATTGTGCCTTTTTAATTTAATTCCGATGCAATTTCTATGCTTCATCGTCAATTAGATGGTCCAAGGTATACAGTAAACCTGAAGTGAAGCATCGGAATCTAAAACTGAACTCACAGGAGAGGTTCAAATCGTAGAAAGTTAGAGTGTGAGACGACTTGAACTTAAGTCGGCATTGTGCATTTTGAATTTAATTCCAATGCAATTTCTGTGCTTCATCGTCAACAAGAAGGTTCAAGGTATACAGTAAACCGAAAGTGAAGCATTGGAATCTGAAACTGGTCTCACACTAAAGGTTCAGAACATAGATAGTAAGAAGAGTCAGTCTTCTTGTACTGAAGACGGCATTGTGGCTTTTGTATTTAATTACGATCCAATTTCTGTGTTTCATCGTCAATAAGAAGGTCCAAGGAATACAGTAAACCCGAAGTGAAGCATCGGAATCTAAAACTGGTCTCACACTAAAAGTTCATAACATAGATAGTAAGAGGAGTCAGTCGTCTTGTACTGAAGTCGGCATTGTGAGTATTGTATTTAATTACGATGCAATCTCTGTGTTTCATAGTCAACTATAAGGTGCAAGGGATACAATAAAATTGAAGTGATGCATCGAAATCTGAAACTGGACTCACAGGAGAGCTTCAAATCATTTAAAGTTAGAGTGTCAGTCCTCTAGCACTTAAGTCGGCAATGTGCCTTTTGTATTAAATTTGGATGCAATTTCTGTGTTTCATCGTCAATAAGAAGGTCCGAGGTATACAGTAAACCTGAAGTGAAGCATCGGAATCTAAAACTGGACTCACAGGAGAGATTCAAATCATAGAAAGTTAATGTGTACGTCCTCTTGTACTGAATTCGACATTGTGCCTTTTGCATTAAATTACGATGAAATTTCTGTGGTTCATCGTCAATAAGAAGGTAAATGGTATACAGCAAACCTGAAGTGAAGCATCGGAATCTAAAACTGGACTCACAGGAGAGGTTCAATTCATAGAAAGTTAGAGTGTCAGTCCCCTTGTACTTAAGTCGGCATTGTGCGTTTTGTATTAATTTAGGATGCAATTTCTGTGTTTCGTCGTCAAGAAGAAGGTCCAAGGTATACAGTAAACCTGAAGTGAAGCATCGGAATCTAAAACTGGAATCACCGGAGAGGTTCAAATAATAGGAAGTTAGAGTGTCAGTAATCTTGTACTTAAGTCGGCATTGTGCCTTTTGTATTAAATTCCAATGCAATTTCTGTGTTTCATCGTCAATAAGAATTTCCATGGGATACAGTGAACCTGAAGTAAAGCATCGGAATCTAAAACCGGTTTCACAGGAGAGGTTCAAATCATAATATGTAAGAAGTGTCAGTCCTCTTGTACATAGGTCGGCATTGTGCCTTTTGTATTTAATTCCGAATTCATTTCTGTCTTTCATCTACTATAAGAAGGTCCAAGGGATACAGTAAACCTGAAGTGAAGCATCGGAACCTAAAACTGGACTCACAGGAGAGGTTCAAATCATAGAAAGTTAGAGTGTCAGTCCTCTTGTACTTAAGTCGGCATTGTGCCTTTTGAATATAATTCCGATGCAATTTCTGTGATTCATCGTCAATAAGAAGGTCCGAGGAATGCAGTATACCTGAAGGGAAGCATCGGAATCTATAACCGGACTCACAGATGAGGTTAAAATCGTAGAAAGAGTGTCAGTCCTCTTGTACTTAAGTCGGCATTGTGCCTTTTGAATTTAATTCCGATGCAACTTCTGTTTTTCATCGTTAATAAAAAGGTCCAAGGTATACAGAAAACCTGAAGTGAGGCATCGGAATCTAAAACTGGACTCTCAGGAGAGGGTCAAATCATAGAAAGTTAGAGTGTCATTCCTCTTGTACTTAAGTCGGCATTGTGCCCTTCGAATTTAATTTCGTTGCAATTTCTGTGCTTCATCGTCAATAAGAACTTCCAAGGTATACAGTAAACCTGTAGTGAAGCATCGGGATCTAAAACTGGACTCACAGGAGAGGTTCAAATCATAGAAAGTTATAGTGTCAGTCCTCTTGTACTTAAGTCGGCATTGTGCCGTTTGAATTTAATTCCGATACAATTTCTGTGCTTCATCGTTAATAAGATGCTCCAAGGTAAACAGTAAACCTGAAGTGAAGCATCGGAATCTAGAACTGGACTCACAGGAGAGTTTCAAATCATAGAAAGTTAGAGTGTCAGTCCACTTGTACTTAAGTCGGGAGTGTGCCTTTTGTATTAAATTCGAATGCAATTTCTGTGTTTCATCGTCAATAAGAAGGTCCAAGGTATACAGTAAACCTGAAGTTAAGAATCGGAATCTAAAACTGGACTCACAATACAGATTCAAATCATAGAAAGTTGGAGTGTACGCCCTCTTGTACTTAAGTCGGCATTGTGCCTTTTGTATTAAATTAGGATGAAATTTCTGTGATTCATCATCAATAAAAAGGTCCAAGGTATACAGTAAACCTGAAGTGAAGCATCGGAATCGAAAACTGGACTCACAGGAGAGTTTCAAATCATAGAAAGTTAGAGTGTCAGTCCACTTGTACTTAAGTCGGGAGTGTGCCTTTTGTATTAAATTCGAATGCAATTTCTGTGTTTCATCGTCAATAAGAAGGTCCAAGGTATACAGTAAACCTGAAGTGAAGAATCGGAATCTAAAACTGGACTCACAATACAGATTCAAATCATAGAAAGTTGGAGTGTACGCCCTCTTGTACTTAAGTCGGCATTGTACCTTTTGTATTAAATTAGGATGAAATTTCTGTGATTCATCATCAATAAGAAGGTCCAAGGTATACAGAAAACCTGAAGAGCAGCATCGGAATCTAAAACTGGACTCACAGGAGAGGTTCAATTCATAGAAAGTTAGAGTGTCAGTCCTCTTGTACTTAAGTCGGCATTGCGCGTTTTGTGTTAATTTAGGATGCAATTTCTGTGTTTCATCGTCAGGAAGAAGGTCCAAGGTATACAGTAAACCTGAAGTGAAGCATCGGAATTTAAAACTGGAATCACAGGAGAGGTTCAAATCATAGAAAGTTAGAGTGCCAGTAATCTTGTACTACTTATGTCGGCATTGTGCCCTTTGTATTAAATTCGGATGCAATTTCTGTGTTTCATCGTCAATAAGAAGGTCCGAAGTATACAGTAAACCTGAAGTGAAGCATCGGAATCTAAAACTGGTCTCACAGGCGAGGTTCAAATCAAAGATAGTTAGAGTGTCAGTCCTCTTGTACTTAAGTCGGCATTGTGCCTTTTGTATTAAATTCGGATGCAATTTCTGTGTTTCATCGTCAATAAGAAGGACCAAGGAATACAGTGAACCTGAGGTGTAGCATCGGATTCTAAAACTGGACTCGCAGGAGAGGTTCAAATCAGAGAAAGTTAGAGTATCAGTCCTGTAGTACTTACGTCGGCATTGTGCCGTTTGTATTAAATTCCGATGCAATATCTGTTTTTCATCGTCAATAAGAAGGTCCAAGGGATACAGTAAACCTCAAGTGAGGCATCGGAATCTAAAACCGGTCTCACAGCAGTGTTTCTAATCATAGAATGTAAGAAGTGTCAGTTCTCTTGTACTTAAGTCGTCATTGTACCTGTTGTATTTCATTCCGATACAATTTCTGTGTTTCATCGTCAATAAGAAGGTCCAAGGAATACAGTAAACCTGAGGTGTACCATCGGAATCTGAAACTGGACTCAGAGGAGAGGTTCAAAACATAGAAAGTTAGAGTGTCAGTCCTCTTGTACTTAAGTCGGCATTGTGCCTTTTGTATTAAATTCGGATGCAATTTCTGTGTTTCATCGTCAGTAAGAGGGACCAATGTATACAGTAAACCGGAAGTGAAGCATCGGAATCTAAAACTGGACTCACAGGAGAGGTTCAAATCATAGAAAGCTAGAGTATCAATCCTCTTGTACTTATGTCTGAATTGTGCCTTTTCAATTTAATTCCGATGCAATTTCTGTGTTTCATCGTCAATAAGAATGTCCAAGGGATACAGTAAACCTGAAGTAAAGCTTCGGAATCTAAAACTGGAAGCACACAGAAGTTCAAATCATACAAAGTTAGAGTGTCAGTCCTCTTGTACTTAAGTCGTAATTGTGCTTTTTGTATTAAATTCGGATGCAATTTCTGTGTATCATCGTCAATAACAAGGACCAAGGTATACAGTAAACCTGAAGTGAAGCATCGGAATCTAAAACTGGACTCACAGGAGAGGTTCAATTCATAGAAAGTTAGAGTGTCAGTCCTCTTGTACTTAAGTCGGCATTGTGCGTTTTGTATTAATTTAGGATGCAAATTCTGTGTTTCATCGTCAAGAAGAAGGTCCAAGGTATACAGTAAACCTGAAGTATAGCATCGGAGTCTAAAACTGGAATCACAGGAGAGGTTCAAATCATAGAAAGTTAGAGTGTCAGTCCTCTTGTACTTAAGTCGGCATTGTGCCTTTTGTATTAAATTAGGATTCAATTTCTGTGTTCATCGACAATAAGAAGGACCAAGGTATACAGTAAACCTGAAGTGTAGCATCGGAATCTAAAACTGGACTCACAGGTAAGGTTCAAATCATAGCAAGTTAGAGTATCAGTCCTCTTGTACTTACGTCCGAATTGTGCCTATTGTATTACATTCCGATGCAATTTCTGTTTTTCATCGTCAATAAGAAGGTCCAAGGGATACAGTAAACCTGAAGTGAAGCATCGGAATCTAGAACTGGACTCACAGGAGAGTTTCAAATCATAGAAAGTTAGAGTGTCAGTCCACTTGTACTTAAGTCGGCAGTGTGCCTTTTGTATTAAATTCGAATGCAATTTCTGTGTTTCATCGTCAATAAGAAGGTCCAAGGTATACAGTAAACCTGAAGTGAAGAATCGGAATCTAATACTGGACTCACAATACAGATTCAAATCATAGAAAGTTAAAGTGTACGCCTTCTTGTACTTAAGTCGGCATTGTGCCTTTTGTATTAATTTAGGATGAAATTTCAGTGATTCATCATCAATAAGAAGGTCCAAGGTATACAGTAAACCTGAAGTGAAGCATCGGAATCGAAAACTGGACTCACAGGAGACGTTCAAAACATAGAAGGTTTGAGTGTCAGTCCTCTTGTCCTTAAGTCGGCATTGTGCCTTATGTATTTAATTCGGATGCAATTTCTTGTGTTTCATCGTCAATAAGAAGGTCCAAGGGATACAGTAAACCTTAAGTGAATCATCGGAATCTAAAACTGGACTCACAATAGAGATTCAAATCATAGAAAGTTTGAGTGTACGTCCTCTTGTACTTAAGTCGGCATTGTGGTTTTTGTATTAAATTAGGATGAAATTACTGTGGTTCATCGTCAATAAGAAGGTCCAAGGTATACAGAAAACCTGAAGTGAAGCATCGGAATCTAAAACTGGGCTCACAGGAGAGGTTCAATTCATAAAAAGTTAGAGTGTCAGTCCTCTTGTACTTAAGTCGGCATTGTGCGTTTTGTGTTAATTTAGGATGCAATTTCTGTGTTTCATCGTCAGGAAGAAGGTCCAAGGTATACAGTAATCCTGAAGTGAAGCATCGGAATTTAAAACTGGAATCACAGGAGAGGTTCAAATCATAGAAAGTTAGAGTGCCAGTAATCTTGTACTACTTATGTCGGCATTGTGCCCTTTGCATTAAATTCGGATGCAATATCTGTGTTTCATCGTCAATAAGAAGGTCCGAAGTATACAGTAAACCTGAAGTGAAGCATCGGAATCTAAAACTGGACTCACAGGAGAGGTTCAATTCATAGAAAGTTAGAGTGTCAGTCCTCTTGTACTTAAGTCGGCATTGTGCCTTTTGTATTAAATTCGGATGCAATTTCTGTGTTCATCGACAATAAGAAGGACCAAGGTATACAGTAAACCTGAAGTGTAGCATCGGAATCTAGAACTGGACTCACAGGTAATGTTCAAATCATAGCAAGTTAGAGTATCAGTCCTTTTGTACTTACGTCCGCATTGTGCCTATTGTATTACATTCCGATGCAATTTCTGTTTTTCATCGTCAATAAGAAGGTCCAAGGGATACAGTAAACCTGAAGTGAAGCATCGGAATCTAAAACCGGACTCACAGGAGAGGTTCTAAACATAGAAAGTTAGAGTGTCAGACCTCTTGTAGCTAAGTCGGCATTGTGCCTTCTGTATTAAATTTGGATGCAATTTCCGTGTTTCATCGTCAATAAGAAGGTCCTAGGGATACAGTAAACCTCAAGTGAAGCATCGGAATCTAAAACCGGTCCCACAGGAGATGTCCTAATCATAGAATGTAAGAAGTGTCAGTTATCTTGTACTGAAGTCGGCATTGTGCCTTTTGTATTTAATTCCGATACAATTTCTGTGTTTCATCGTCAATAAGAAGGTCCAAAGAATACCGTAAACCTGGGGTGAACCATCGGAATCTAAAATTGGACTCACAGGAGAGGTTCGAAGCATAGAAAATTAGAATGTCAGTCCTCTTGTACTTAAGTCGGCATTGGGCCTTTTGTATTAAATTCGGATGCAATTTCTGTGTTTCATCGTCAGTAAGAAGGACCAAGGTATACAGTAAACATGAAGTGAAGCATCGGAATCTAAAACTGGACTCACAGGAGAGGTTCAATTCATAGAAAGTTAGAGTGTCAGTCGTCTTGTACTTATGTCGGCATTGTGCGTTTTGTATTAATTTAGGATGCACTTTCTGTGTTTCATCGTCAAGAAGAAGGTCCAAGGTATACAGTAAAACTGAAGTGGATCATCGGAATCTAAAACTGGAATCACAGGAGAGGTTCAAATCATAGGATGTTAGAGTGTCAGTAATCATGTACTACTTACGTCGGCATTGTGCCTCTTGTATTAAATTCGGATGCAATTTTTGTGTTTCATAGACAATAAGAAGTTCGGAGGTATACAGTAAACCTGAAGTGAAGCATCGGAATCTAAAACTGGTCTCACAGGAGTGGTTCAAATCATAGAAAGTTAGAGTATCAGTCCTCTTGTACTTAAGTCGGCATTGTGCCTTTTGTATTAAATTCGGATGCAAATTCTTTGTTTCATCGTCAATAAGAAGGACCAAGGTATACAGAAAACCTGAAGTGTAGCATTGGAATCTAAAACTGGACTCACAGGAGAGGTTCAAATCATAGAAAGTTAGAGTATCAGTCCTCTTGTACTTACGTCTGCATTGTGCCTTTTGTATTAAATTCCGATGCAATTTCTGTTTTTCATCGTCAATAAGAAGGTCCAAGGGATACAGTAAACCTGAAGTGAAGCATCGGAATCTAAAACCGGACTCACAAGGAGGTCCTAATCATAGAAAGTTAGAGTGTCAGACCTCTTGTAACTAAGTCGGCATTGTGCCTTCTGTATTAAATTCGGATGCAATTATTGTGTTTCATCGACAATAAGAAGGTCCAAGGGATACAGTAAACCTCAAGTGAAGCATCGGAATCTAAAACCGGTCTCACAGGAGAGGTTCTAATCATAGAATGTAAGAAGTGTCAGTTCTCTCGTACTTAAGTCGGCATTGTCCCTTTTGTATTTAATTCCGATACAATTTCTGTGTTTCATCGTCAATAAGAAGGTCCAAGGAATACAGTAAACCTGAGGTGAACCATCGGAATCTAAAACTGGACTCACAGGAGAGGTTCAATTCATAGAAAGTTAGAGTGTCAGTCGTCTTGTACTTAAGTCGGCATTGTTCGTTTTGTATTAATTTAGGATGCAATTTCTGTGTTCCATCGTCAAGAAGAAGGTCTAGGTATACAGTAAACCTGAAGTGAAGCATCGGAATCTAAAACTGGAATCACAGGAGAGGTTCAAATCATAGAATGTTAGAGTGTCAGTAATCTTGTACTTACGTCTGCATTGTACCTTTTGTATTAAACTCCGATGCAATTTCTGTTTTTCATCGTCAAGAAGAAGGTCCAAGGTATAGAGTAAACCTGAAGTGAAGCATCGGAATCAAAAACTGGAATCACAGGAGAGGTTCAAATCATAGATAGTTAGAGTGTCAGTAATCTTGTATACTTAAGTCGGCATTGTGACTTTTGTATTAAATTCGGATGCAATTTCTGTGTTTCATCGTCAATTAGAAGGAACAAGGTATACAGTAAACCTGAGGTGTAGCATCGGAATCTAAAGCTGGACTCACAGGAGAGGTTCAAATCATAGAAAGTTAGAGTTTCAGTCCTCTTGTACTTATGACGGCATTGTGCTTTTTGTATTAAATTCCGATGCAATATCTGTGTTTCATCGTCAATAAATGGGACCCAGGTATACAGTAAACCCGAAGTGTAGCATCGGAATCTAGAACTGGACTCACAGGTAAGGTTCAAATCATAGCAAGTTAGAGTATCAGTCCTTTGTACTTAAGTCGGAATTGTGCCTTTTCAATTTAATTCAGATGCAATTTCTGTGTTTCATCGTCAATTAGAATGTCAAAGGGATACAGTAAACCTGAAGTGAAGCTTCGGAATCTAAAACTGGAATCACAGGAAAGGTTCAAATCATACAAAGTTAGAGTGTCAGTTCTCTTGTACTTAAGTCGTAATTGTGCCTTTTGTATTAAATTCGTATGCAATTTCTGTGTATCATCGTCAATAAGAAGGACCAAGGTATACATTAAACCTAAAGTGAAGCATCGGAATCTAAAACTGGACTCACAGGAGAGGTTCAATTCATAGAAAGTTAAAGTGTCAGTCCTCTTGTACTTAAGTCGGCACTGTGGGTTTTGTATTAATTTAGGATGCAATTTCTGTGTTTCATCGTCAAGAAGAAGGTCCAAGGTATACAGTAAACCTGAAGAGAAGCATCGAAATCCAAAACTAGAATCTCAGGAGAGGTTCAAATCATAGAAAGTTAGAGTGTCAGTCCTCTTGTACTTAAGTCGGCATTGTGCCTTTTGTATTAAATTCGGATGCAATTTCTGTGTTCATCGACAATAAGAAGGACCAAGGTATACAGTAAACCCGAAGTGTAGCATCGGAATCTAGAACTGGACTCACAGAAAGGTACAAATCATAGCAAGTTACAGTATCAGTCCTTTTGTACTTACGTCCGCATTGTGCCTATTGTATTACATTCCGATGCAATTTCTGTTTTTCATCGTCAATAACAGGGTCCAAGGGATACAGTAAACCTGAAGTGAAGCATCGGAATCTAAAACCGGACTCACAGGAGAGGTTCTAATCATAGCAAGTTAGAGTGTCAGACCTCTTGTAGCTCAGTCGGCATTGTGCCTTCTGTATTAAATTTGGATGCAATTTCTGTGTTTCATCGTCAATAAGAAGGTCCTAGGGATACAGTAAACCTCAAGTGAAGCATCGGAATCTAAATCCGGTCCCACAGGAGATGTCCTAATCATAGAATGTAAGAAGTGTCAGTTCTCTTGTACTGAAGTCATCATTGTGCCTTTTGTATTTAATTCCGATACAATTTCTGTGTTTCATCATCAATAAGAAGGTCCAAAGAATACAGTAAACCTGGGGTGAACCATCGGAATCCAAAATTGGACTCACAGGAGAGGTTCAAAACATAGAAAATTAGAGTGTCAGTCCTCTTGTACTTAAGTCGGCATTGTGCCTTTTGTATTAAATTTGGATGCAATTTCTGTGTTTCATCGTCAATAAGAAGGGCCAAGGTATACTGTAAACCTGAAGTGTAGCATCGGGATCTAATACTGGACTCACAGGAGAGGTTCAAATCATAGAAAATTAGAGTATCAGTCCTCTTGTACTTAAGTCGGAATTGTGCCTTTTCAATTTTATTCCGATGCAATTTCTATGTTTCATCGTCAATAAGTATGTCCAAGGGATACAGTAAACCTGAAGTGAAGCTTCGGAATCTAAAACTGGAATCACAGGAGAGGTTCAAATCATACAAAGTTAGAGTGTCAGTCCTCTTGTACTTAAGTCCGAATTGTGCCTTTTGTATTAAATTAGGATGAAATTTCTGTGCTTCATCGTCAATAAGAAGGTCCAAGGTATACAGTAAACCTGAAGTGAAGCATCGGAATCTGAAACTGGACTCACGGGAGAGGTTCAATTCATAGAAAGTTAGTGCGTCAGTCCTCTTGTACTTAAGTCGGCATTGTGCTTTTTTTATTAATTTAGGATGCAATTTCTGTGTTTCATCGTCAAGAAGAAAATCCAAGGTATACAGTAAACCTGAAGTCAAGCATCGGAATCTAAAACTGGAATCACAGGAGAGGTTCAAATCATAGAGAGTTAGAGTGTCAGTTATCTTGTACATCTTAAGACGGCATTGTGCCTTTTGTATTAAATTCCGATGCAATTTCTGTTTTTCATCGTCAATAAGAAGGTCCAAGGGATACAGTAAACCTGAAGTGAAACATCGGAATCTAAAACTGGAGTCACAGGAGAGGTTCGAATCATAGAAAGTTAGAGTGTCAGTACTCTTGTAACTAAGTCAGCATTGTGCCTTCTGTATTACATTCGGATGCAATTTCTGTGTGTCATCGTCAATAAGAAGGTCCAAGGGATACAGTAAACCTGAGGTGAAAAATCGGAATCTAAAACTAGACTCACAGGAGAGGTTCAAATCGTAGAAAGAGTGTCAGTCCTCGTGTACTTAAGTCGGCATTGTGCGTTTTGAATTTAATTACGATGCAATTTATGTGTTTCATAGTCAATTAGAAGGTGCAAGGGATACAATTAACCTGAAGTGAAGCATCGAATTCTAAAACTGGTCTTACAGGAAAGGTTCTAAATATAGACTGTAAGAAGAGTCAGTCCTCTTGTAATTAAGTCGGCATTGTGCTTTTGTATTAAATTCGGATGCAATTCCTGTGTTTCATCGTCAATAAGAAGGTCCAAGGGATACAGTAAACCTGAAGTGAACCATCGGAATCTAAAACTGGACTCACAGGAGAGGTTCAAATCATAGAAAGTTAGAGTGTCAGTCCTCTTGTACTTAAGTCGGCATTGTGCCTTTTGTATTAAATTCGGAAGCAATTTCTGTGTTTTATCGTCAATAAGAAGGTCCAATGGTTGCATTAAACCTGAAGTGAAGCACGGAATCTAGAACTAGACTCACAGGAGAGGTTAAAATCATAGAGGGTTAGAGTGTCAGTCCTCTTGTACTGAAGACGGCATTGTGCCTTTTGTATTAAATTCCGTCACAATTTCTGTGCTTCATCGTATATAAGAAGGTCCAAGGTATACAGTAAACCTGAAGTGAAGAATCGAAATCTAAAACTGGACTCACAGGAGAGGTTCAAATCATAGAAAGTTAGAGTGTCAGTCCACTTGTACTTAAGTCGGCATTGTGCCTTTTGAATTAAAATCCGAAGGAATTTCTGTGCATCATCGTCAATAAGAAGGTCCAAGGTATACAGTAAACCTGAAGAGAAGCATCGGAATCTAAAACTGGGCTCACAGGAGAGATTCAAATCATAGAAAGTTTAAGTGTCATTCCTCTTGTACTTAAGTCGGCATTGTGCTTTTTGAATTTAATTCCGATGCAATTTCTGTGCTTCATCGTCAATAAGAAGGTCCAAGGTATACAGTAAACCTGAAGTGAAGCATCGGAATCTAAAACTGGACTCACAGGACAGGTTCAAATCTTACAAAGTTAGAGTGTCAGTCCTCTTGTACTAAAGTCGGCATTGTGCCTTTTGAATAAAATTCCGATGCAATTTCTGTGCTTCATCGTTAATAAGAAGGTCCAAGGTATACAGTAAACCTGAAGTGAAGCATCGGAATCTAAAACTAGACTCACTGGAGAGGTTAAAATCGTAGAAAGAGTGTCAGTCCTCGTGTACTTAAGTCGGCATTGTGCGTTTTGAATTTAATTACGATGCAATTTCTGTGTTTCATCGTCATTGAGAAGGTCCAAGATAAACAGTAAACCTGAAGTGAAGCATCGGAATCTAAAACTGGTCTCACAGGAGAGATTCAAATCATAGAAAGTTAGCGTGTCAGTCCTCTTGTACTTATGTCGGCATTGTGCCTTTAGAGTTTAATTCCGTTGCAATTTCTGTGCTTCATCGTCAACAAGAAGGTCTAAGGAATACAGTAAACCAGAAGAGAAGCATCGGAATCTAAAACTGGACTCACAGGAGAGGTTCATACCATAGAAAGTTAGAGTGTCAGTCCACTCGTACTTAACTTGGCATTGTGCCTTTCGAATTTAATTTCGATGCAATTTCTGCGCTTCATCGTCAACAAGAAGGTCAAAGGTATACAGTAAACCTGAGGTGAGGCATCGGAATCTAAATCTGGACTCATAGGACAGGTTCTAATCATAGAAAATTAGAGTGTCATTCCTCATGTACTTAAGTCGGCATTGTGCGTTTTGAATTTAATTACGATGCAATTTCTGTGTTTCATCGTCAATAAGAAGGTCCAAGGTAAACAGTAAACCTGAAGTGAAGCATCGGAAACTAAAACTGGTCTCACAAGAGAGGTTCAAATCATAGAAAGTTAGAGTGTCAGTCCTCTTGTACTTCTGTCGGCATTGTGACTTTTGAATTTATTTCCGTTGCAATTTCTGTGTTTCATCGTCAATAAGAAGGTCCGAGTTATACAGTTAACCTGAATTGTAGCATCGGAATCTAAAACTGGACCCACAGGAGAGGTTCAAATTATAGAATGTTAGAGTGTCAGTCCTCTTGTACATAAGTCGGCATTGTGCCTTTAGTATTAAATTCGGATGCAACTTCTGTGTTTCATCGTCAATAAGAAGGTCCAAGGTATACAGTAAACATGAAGTGAAGCATCGGAATCTAAAACTGGACTCACAGGAGAGGTTCAAATCATAGAAAGTTAGAGTGTCAGTCCTCATGTACTTAAGTCGGCATTGTGCCTTTTGTATTATATTCCGATGCAATTTCTGTGATTCATCGTCAATAAGAAGGTCCAAAGGATACAGTAAACCTGAAGTGAAGTATCGGAATCTAGAACTAGACTCACAGGAGAGGTACAAAGCATAGAAAGTTAGAGCGTCAGTCCTCTTCTACTTAAGTCGGCATTATGCTTTTTGTATTATATTCGGATGCAATATCTGTGGTTCATCGTCAATAAGAAGGTCTAAGGTATACAGTAAACCTGAAGTGAAGCATCGGAATCGAAAACTGGACTCACCGGAAAGGTTCAAAGCATAGAAAGTTAGAGTGTCGGTCCTCTTGTACTTAAGTCGGTATTGTGCCTTTTGTATTTAATTACGATGCAATTTCTGTGTTTCATAGTCAATTAGAAGGTGCAAGGGATACAATTAACCTGAAGTGAAGCATCGAATTCTAAAACTGGTCTTTCAGGAAAGGTTCTAAATATAGACTGTAAGAAGAGTCAGTCCTCTTGTACTTAAGTAGGCATTGTGCTTTTGTATTAAATTCGGATGCAATTCCTGTGTTTCATCGTCAATAAGAAGGTCCAAGGGAAACAGTAAACCTGAGGTGAACCATCGAAATCTAAAACTGGAATCACAGGAGAGGTTCAAATCATAGAAAGTTAGAGTGTCAGTTATCTTGTACATCTTAAGTCGGCATTGTGCTTTTTGTATTAAATTCCGATGCAATTTCTGTTTTTCATCGTCAATAAGAAGGTCCAAGGGATACAGTAAACCTGAAGTGAAACATCGGAATCTAAAACTGGAGTCACAGGAGAGGTTCAAATCATAGAAAGTTAGAGTGTCAGTACTCTTGTAACTAAGTCAGCATTGTGCCTTCTGTATTACATTCGGATGCAATTTCTGTGTTTCATCGTCAATAAGAAGGTCCAAGGGATACAGTAAACCTGAGGTGAAAAATCGGAATCTAAAACTAGACTCACAGGAGAGGTTCAAATCGTAGAAAGAGTGTCAGTCCTCGTGTACTTATGTCGGCATTGTGCGTTTTGAATTTAATTACGATGCAATTTATGTGTTTCATAGTCAATTAGAAGGTGCAAGGGATACAATTAACCTGAAGTGAAGCATCGAATTCTAAAACTGGTCTTACAGGAAAGGTTCTAAATATAGACTGTAAGAAGAGTCAGTCCTCTTGTTATTAAGTCGGCATTGTGCTTTTGTATTAAATTCGGATGCAATTCCTGTGTTTCATCGTCAATAAGAAGGTCCAAGGGATACAGTAAACCTGAAGTGAAGAATCGGAATCTAAAACTGGACTCACAGGACAGGTTCAAATCTTACAAAGTTAGAGTGTCAGTCCTCTTGTACTAAAGTCGGCATTGTGCCTTTTGAATAAAATTCCGATGCAATTTCTGTGCTTCATCGTCAATAAGAAGGTCCAAGGTATACAGTAAACCTGAAGTGAAGCATCGGAATCTAAAACTAGACTCACTGGAGAGGTTCAAATCGTAGAAAGAGTGTCAGTCCTCGTGTACGTAAGTCGGCATTGTGCGTTTTGAATTTAATTCCGTTGCAATTTCTGTGCTTCATCGTCAACAAGAAGGTCCAAGGAATACAGTAAACCAGAAGAGAAGCATCGGAATCTAAAACTGGACTCACAGGAGAGGTTCATACCATAGAAAGTTAGAGTGTCAGTCCACTCGTACTTAACTTGGCATTGTGCCTTTCGAATTTAATTCCGATGCAATTTCTGCGCTTCATCGTCAACAAGAAGGTCAAAGGTATGCAATAAACCTGAAGTGAGGCATCGGAATCTAAATCTGGACTCATAGGACAGGTTCAAATCATAGAAAATTAGAGTGACATTCCTCATGTACTTAAGTCGGCATTGTGCGTTTTGAATTTAATTACGATGCAATTTCTGTGTTTCATCGTCAATAAGAAGGTCCAAGGTAAACAGTAAACCTGAAGTGAAGCATCGGAAACTAAAACTGGTCTCACAAGAGAGGTTCAAATCATAGAAAGTTAGAGTGTCAGTCCTCTTGTACTTCTGTCGGCATTGTGACTTTTGAATTTATTTCCGTTGCAATTTCTGTGCTTCATCGTCAATAAGAAGGTCCAAGGAATACAGTAAACCTGAAGTGAAGCATCGGAATCTAAAACTGGACTCACAGGAGAGGTTCAAATTATAGAAAGTTAGAGTGTCTGTAATCTTGTACTTATGTCGACATTGTGCCTTTTGTATTAAATTCCGATGCAATTTCTGTGCTTCATCGTCAATAAGAAGGTCCAAGGTAAACAGTAAACCTGAAGTGAAGCATCGGAAACTAAAACTGGTCTCACAAGAGAGGTTCAAATCATAGAAAGTTAGAGTGTCAGTCCTCTTGTACTTCTGTCGGCATTGTGACTTTTGAATTTATTTCCGTTGCAATTTCTGTGCTTCATCGTCAATAAGAAGGTCCAAGGAATACAGTAAACCTGAAGTGAAGCATCGGAATCTAAAACTGGACTTACAGGAGAGGTTCAAATCATAGAAAGTTAGAATGTCAGTCCACTTGTACTTAAGTCGGCATTGTGCCTTTTGTATTAAATTCGGATTCAGTTTCTGTGTTTCGTCGTCAATTAGAAGGTCCAAGGGATACAGTATACCTGAAGTGTAGCATCGGAATCTAAACCTGGCTTCACAGGAGAGGTTCAAATCATAGAAAGTTAGAGTGTCAGTCCTCTTGTACTTAAGTCGGCATTGTGCATTTTGTATTAAATTCGGATGCAATTTCTGTGTTTCATCGTCAATAAGAAGATCCAAGGGATACAGTAAACCTGAAGTGAAGCATCGGAATCTAAAACCGGTGTCATAGGAGAGGTTCAAATCATAGAATGTTAGAAGTGTCAGTCCTCTTGTACTTAGGTCGGCATTGTGCCTTTTGTATTAAATTCCGATACAATTTCTGTGTTTCATCTTCAATAAGAAGGTCCAAGGGATACAGTAAACCTGAAGTGAAGCATCGGAACCTAAAACTGGACTCACAGGAAAGGTTCAAATCATAGAAAGTTAGAGTGTCAGTCCTCTTTTACTTAAGTCGCCATTGTGCCTTTTGTATTACATTAGGATGCAATTTCTGTGTTTCATCGTCAATAATAAGGTCCGAGGTATACAGTAAACCTGAAGTGAAGCATCGGAATCAAAAACTAGACTCATAGGAGAGGTTCAAATCATAGAAAGTTAGAGTGTCAGTCGTCTTGTACATAAGTCGGCATTGTGCCCCTTGTATTAAATTAAGATGCAATTTCTGTGTTTCATCGTCAATAAGAAGGTCCGAGTTATACAGTTAACCTGAAGTGTAGCATCGGAATCTAAAACTGGACCCACAGGAGAGGTTCAAATTATAGAATGTTAGAGTGTCAGTCCTCTTGTACATAAGTCGGCATTGTGCCTTTTGTATTAAATTCGGATGCAACTTCTGTGTTTCATCGTCAATAAGAAGGTCCAAGGTATACAGTAAACATGAAGTGAAGCATCGGAATCTAAAACTGGACTCACAGGAGAGGTTCAAATCATAGAAAGTTAGAGTGTCAGTCCTCATGTACTTAAGTCGGCATTGTGCCTTTTGTATTATATTCCGATGCAATTTCTGTGATTCATCGTCAATAAGAAGGTCCAAAGGATACAGTAAACCTGAAGTGAAGTATCGGAATCTAAAACTAGACTCACAGGAGAGGTACAAAGCATAGAAAGTTAGAGTGTCAGTCCTCATGTACTTAAGTCGGCATTGTGCCTTTTGAATTTAATTCCGATGCAATTTCTGTGCTCCATCTTCAATAAGAAGGTCCAAGCTATACACTAAACCTGAAAAGAAGCATCGGAATCTAAAACTGGACTCAAAGGAAAGGTTACAAATATAGAATGTTGGAGTGTCAGTCCTCATGTACTTAAGTCGGCATTGTGCCGTTTGAATTAAGTTCGGATGCAATTTCTGTGCTTCACCGTCAATAAGAAGGTCCAAGGTATACAGTAAACCTGAAGCGAAGCATCGGAATCTAAAACTGGACTCACAGGAGAGGTTCAAATCTTAGAAAGTTAGAGCGTCAGTCCTCTTCTACTTAAGTCGGCATTATGCTTTTTGTATTATATTCGGATGCAATATCTGTGTTTCATCGTCAATAAGAAGGTCTAAGGTATACAGTAAACCTGAAGTGAAGCATTGTAATCGAAAACTGGACTCACCGGAAAGGTTCAAAGCATAGAAAGTTAGAGTGTCAGTCCTCTTGTACTTAAGTCGGTATTGTGCCTTTTGTATTTAATTACGATGCAATTCCTGTGTTTCATAGTCAATTAGAAGGTGCAAGGGATACAATTAACCTGAAGTGAAGCATCGAATTCTAAAACTGGTCTTTCAGGAAAGGTTCTAAATATAGACTGTAAGAAGAGTCAGTCCTCTTGTACTTAAGTCGGCATTGTGCTTTTGTATTAAATTCGGATGCAATTCCTGTGTTTCATCGTCAATAAGAAGGTTCAAGGGAAACAGTAAACCTGAGGTGAACCATCGAAATCTAAAACTGGAATCACAGGAGAGGTTCAAATCATAGAAAGTTAGAGTGTCAGTCCCCTTGTACTTAAGTCGGCATTGTGCCTTTTGTATTTAATTACGATGCAATTTCTGTGTTTCATAGTCAATAAGAAGGGCCAAGGTATACTGTAAACCTGAAGTGTAGCATCGGGATCTAATACTGGACTCACAGGAGAGGTTCAAATCATAGAAAATTAGAGTATCAGTCCTCTTGTACTTAAGTCGGAATTGTGCCTTTTCAATTTTATTCCGATGCAATTTCTATGTTTCATCGTCAATAAGTATGTCCAAGGGATACAGTAAACCTGAAGTGAAGCTTCGGAATCTAAAACTGGAATCACAGGAGAGGTTCAAATCATACAAAGTTAGAGTGTCAGTCCTCTTGTACTTAAGTCCGAATTGTGCCTTTTGTATTAAATTAGGATGAAATTTCTGTGCTTCATCGTCAATAAGAAGGTCCAAGGTATACAGTAAACCTGAAGTGAAGCATCGGAATCTGAAACTGGACTCACGGGAGAGGTTCAATTCATAGAAAGTTAGTGCGTCAGTCCTCTTGTACTTAAGTCGGCATTGTGCTTTTTTTATTAATTTAGGATGCAATTTCTGTGTTTCATCGTCAAGAAGAAAATCCAAGGTATACAGTAAACCTGAAGTCAAGCATCGGAATCTAAAACTGGAATCACAGGACAGGTTCAAATCATAGAGAGTTAGAGTGTCAGTTATCTTGTACATCTTAAGACGGCATTGTGCCTTTTGTATTAAATTCCGATGCAATTTCTGTTTTTCATCGTCAATAAGAAGGTCCAAGGGATACAGTAAACCTGAAGTGAAACATCGGAATCTAAAACTGGAGTCACAGGAGAGGTTCGAATCATAGAAAGTTAGAGTGTCAGTACTCTTGTAACTAAGTCAGCATTGTGCCTTCTGTATTACATTCGGATGCAATTTCTGTGTGTCATCGTCAATAAGAAGGTCCAAGGGATACAGTAAACCTGAGGTGAAAAATCGGAATCTAAAACTAGACTCACAGGAGAGGTTCAAATCGTAGAAAGAGTGTCAGTCCTCGTGTACTTAAGTCGGCATTGTGCGTTTTGAATTTAATTACGATGCAATTTATGTGTTTCATAGTCAATTAGAAGGTGCAAGGGATACAATTAACCTGAAGTGAAGCATCGAATTCTAAAACTGGTCTTACAGGAAAGGTTCTAAATATAGACTGTAAGAAGAGTCAGTCCTCTTGTAATTAAGTCGGCATTGTGCTTTTGTATTAAATTCGGATGCAATTTCTGTGTTTCATCGTCAATAATAAGGTCCGAGGTATACAGTAAACCTGAAGTGAAGCATCGGAATCAAAAACTAGACTCATAGGAGAGGTTCAAATCATAGAAAGTTAGAGTGTCAGTCGTCTTGTACATAAGTCGGCATTGTGCCCCTTGTATTAAATTAAGATGCAATTTCTGTGTTTCATCGTCAATAAGAAGGTCCGAGTTATACAGTTAACCTGAAGTGTAGCATCGGAATCTAAAACTGGACCCACAGGAGAGGTTCAAATTATAGAATGTTAGAGTGTCAGTCCTCTTGTACATAAGTCGGCATTGTGCCTTTTGTATTAAATTCGGATGCAACTTCTGTGTTTCATCGTCAATAAGAAGGTCCAAGGTATACAGTAAACATGAAGTGAAGCATCGGAATCTAAAACTGGACTCACAGGAGAGGTTCAAATCATAGAAAGTTAGAGTGTCAGTCCTCATGTACTTAAGTCGGCATTGTGCCTTTTGTATTATATTCCGATGCAATTTCTGTGATTCATCGTCAATAAGAAGGTCCAAAGGATACAGTAAACCTGAAGTGAAGTATCGGAATCTAAAACTAGACTCACAGGAGAGGTACAAAGCATAGAAAGTTAGAGTGTCAGTCCTCATGTACTTAAGTCGGCATTGTGCCTTTTGAATTTAATTCCGATGCAATTTCTGTGCTCCATCTTCAATAAGAAGGTCCAAGCTATACACTAAACCTGAAAAGAAGCATCGGAATCTAAAACTGGACTCAAAGGAAAGGTTACAAATATAGAATGTTGGAGTGTCAGTCCTCATGTACTTAAGTCGGCATTGTGCCGTTTGAATTAAATTCGGATGCAATTTCTGTGCTTCACCGTCAATAAGAAGGTCCAAGGTATACAGTAAACCTGAAGCGAAGCATCGGAATCTAAAACTGGACTCACAGGAGAGGTTCAAATCTTAGAAAGTTAGAGCGTCAGTCCTCTTCTACTTAAGTCGGCATTATGCTTTTTGTATTATATTCGGATGCAATATCTGTGTTTCATCGTCAATAAGAAGGTCTAAGGTATACAGTAAACCTGAAGTGAAGCATTGTAATCGAAAACTGGACTCACCGGAAAGGTTCAAAGCATAGAAAGTTAGAGTGTCAGTCCTCTTGTACTTAAGTCGGTATTGTGCCTTTTGTATTTAATTACGATGCAATTCCTGTGTTTCATCGTCAATTAGAAGGTGCAAGGGATACAATTAAGATGAAGTGAAGCATCGAATTCTAAAACTGGTCTTTCAGGAAAGGTTCTAAATATAGACTGTAAGAAGAGTCAGTCCTCTTGTACTTAAGTCGGCATTGTGCTTTTGTATTAAATTCGGATGCAATTCCTGTGTTTCATCGTCAATAAGAAGGTTCAAGGGAAACAGTAAACCTGAGGTGAACCATCGAAATCTAAAACTGGAATCACAGGAGAGGTTCAAATCATAGAAAGTTAGAGTGTCAGTCCCCTTGTACTTAAGTCGGCATTGTGCCTTTTGTATTTAATTACGATGCAATTTCTGTGTTTCATAGTCAATAAGAAGGGCCAAGGTATACTGTAAACCTGAAGTGTAGCATCGGGATCTAATGCTGGACTCACAGGAGAGGTTCAAATCATAGAAAATTAGAGTATCAGTCCTCTTGTACTTAAGTCGGAATTGTGCCTTTTCAATTTTATTCCGATGCAATTTCTATGTTTCATCGTCAATAAGTATGTCCAAGGGATACAGTAAACCTGAAGTGAAGCTTCGGAATCTAAAACTGGAATCACAGGAGAGGTTCAAATCATACAAAGTTAGAGTGTCAGTCCTCTTGTACTTAAGTCCGAATTGTGCCTTTTGTATTAAATTAGGATGAAATTTCTGTGCTTCATCGTCAATAAGAAGGTCCAAGGTATACAGTAAACCTGAAGTGAAGCATCGGAATCTGAAACTGGACTCACGGGAGAGGTTCAATTCATAGAAAGTTAGTGCGTCAGTCCTCTTGTACTTAAGTCGGCATTGTGCTTTTTTTATTAATTTAGGATGCAATTTCTGTGTTTCATCGTCAAGAAGAAAATCCAAGGTATACAGTAAACCTGAAGTCAAGCATCGGAATCTAAAACTGGAATCACAGGACAGGTTCAAATCATAGAGAGTTAGAGTGTCAGTTATCTTGTACATCTTAAGACGGCATTGTGCCTTTTGTATTAAATTCCGATGCAATTTCTGTTTTTCATCGTCAATAAGAAGGTCCAAGGGATACAGTAAACCTGAAGTGAAACATCGGAATCTAAAACTGGAGTCACAGGAGAGGTTCGAATCATAGAAAGTTAGAGTGTCAGTACTCTTGTAACTAAGTCAGCATTGTGCCTTCTGTATTACATTCGGATGCAATTTCTGTGTGTCATCGTCAATAAGAAGGTCCAAGGGATACAGTAAACCTGAGGTGAAAAATCGGAATCTAAAACTAGACTCACAGGAGAGGTTCAAATCGTAGAAAGAGTGTCAGTCCTCGTGTACTTAAGTCGGCATTGTGCGTTTTGAATTTAATTACGATGCAATTTATGTGTTTCATAGTCAATTAGAAGGTGCAAGGGATACAATTAACCTGAAGTGAAGCATCGAATTCTAAAACTGGTCTTACAGGAAAGGTTCTAAATATAGACTGTAAGAAGAGTCAGTCCTCTTGTAATTAAGTCGGCATTGTGCTTTTGTATTAAATTCGGATGCAATTCCTGTGTTTCATCGTCAATAAGAAGGTCCAAGGGATACAGTAAACCTGAAGTGAACCATCGGAATCTAAAACTGGACTCACAGGAGAGGTTCAAATCATAGAAAGTTAGAGTGTCAGTCCTCTTGTACTTAAGTCGGCATTGTGCCTTTTGTATTAAATTCGGAAGCAATTTCTGTGTTTTATCGTCAATAAGAAGGTCCAATGGTTGCATTAAACCTGAAGTGAAGCACGGAATCTAGAACTAGACTCACAGGAGAGGTTAAAATCATAGAGGGTTAGAGTGTCAGTCCTCTTGTACTGAAGACGGCATTGTGCCTTTTGTATTAAATTCCGTCACAATTTCTGTGCTTCATCGTATATAAGAAGGTCCAAGGTATACAGTAAACCTGAAGTGAAGAATCGAAATCTAAAACTGGACTCACAGGAGAGGTTCAAATCATAGAAAGTTAGAGTGTCAGTCCACTTGTACTTAAGTCGGCATTGTGCCTTTTGAATTAAAATCCGAAGGAATTTCTGTGCATCATCGTCAATAAGAAGGTCCAAGGTATACAGTAAACCTGAAGAGAAGCATCGGAATCTAAAACTGGGCTCACAGGAGAGATTCAAATCATAGAAAGTTTAAGTGTCATTCCTCTTGTACTTAAGTCGGCATTGTGCTTTTTGAATTTAATTCCGATGCAATTTCTGTGCTTCATCGTCAATAAGAAGGTCCAAGGTATACAGTAAACCTAAAGTGAAGCATCGGAATCTAAAACTGGACTCACAGGACAGGTTCAAATCTTACAAAGTTAGAGTGTCAGTCCTCTTGTACTAAAGTCGGCATTGTGCCTTTTGAATAAAATTCCGATGCAATTTCTGTGCTTCATCGTTAATAAGAAGGTCCAAGGTATACAGTAAACCTGAAGTGAAGCATCGGAATCTAAAACTAGACTCACTGGAGAGGTTAAAATCGTAGAAAGAGTGTCAGTCCTCGTGTACTTAAATCGGCATTGTGCGTTTTGAATTTAATTACGATGCAATTTCTGTGTTTCATCGTCATTGAGAAGGTCCAAGATAAACAGTAAACCTGAAGTGAAGCATCGGAATCTAAAACTGGTCTCACAGGAGAGATTCAAATCATAGAAAGTTAGCGTGTCAGTCCTCTTGTACTTATGTCGGCATTGTGCCTTTAGAGTTTAATTCCGTTGCAATTTCTGTGCTTCATCGTCAACAAGAAGGTCCAAGGAATACAGTAAACCAGAAGAGAAGCATCGGAATCTAAAACTGGACTCACAGGAGAGGTTCATACCATAGAAAGTTAGAGTGTCAGTCCACTCGTACTTAACTTGGCATTGTGCCTTTCGAATTTAATTTCGATGCAATTTCTGCGCTTCATCGTCAACAAGAAGGTCAAAGGTATACAGTAAACCTGAGGTGAGGCATCGGAATCTAAATCTGGACTCATAGGACAGGTTCTAATCATAGAAAATTAGAGTGTCATTCCTCATGTACTTAAGTCGGCATTGTGCGTTTTGAATTTAATTACGATGCAATTTCTGTGTTTCATCGTCAATAAGAAGGTCCAAGGTAAACAGTAAACCTGAAGTGAAGCATCGGAAACTAAAACTGGTCTCACAAGAGAGGTTCAAATCATAGAAAGTTAGAGTGTCAGTCCTCTTGTACTTCTGTCGGCATTGTGACTTTTGAATTTATTTCCGTTGCAATTTCTGTGTTTCATCGTCAATAAGAAGGTCCGAGTTATACAGTTAACCTGAATTGTAGCATCGGAATCTAAAACTGGACCCACAGGAGAGGTTCAAATTATAGAATATTAGAGTGTCAGTCCTCTTGTACATAAGTCGGCATTGTGCCTTTAGTATTAAATTCGGATGCAACTTCTGTGTTTCATCGTCAATAAGAAGGTCCAAGGTATACAGTAAACATGAAGTGAAGCATCGGAATCTAAAACTGGACTCACAGGAGAGGTTCAAATCATAGAAAGTTAGAGTGTCAGTCCTCATGTACTTAAGTCGGCATTGTGCCTTTTGTATTATATTCCGATGCAATTTCTGTGATTCATCGTCAATAAGAAGGTCCAAAGGATACAGTAAACCTGAAGTGAAGTATCGGAATCTAAAACTAGACTCACAGGAGAGGTACAAAGCATAGAAAGTTAGAGCGTCAGTCCTCTTCTACTTAAGTCGGCATTATGCTTTTTGTATTATATTCGGATGCAATATCTGTGGTTCATCGTCAATAAGAAGGTCTAAGGTATACAGTAAACCTGAAGTGAAGCATCGGAATCGAAAACTGGACTCACCGGAAAGGTTCAAAACATAGAAAGTTAGAGTGTCGGTCCTCTTGTACTTAAGTCGGTATTGTGCCTTTTGTATTTAATTACGATGCAATTTCTGTGTTTCATAGTCAATTAGAAGGTGCAAGGGATACAATTAACCTGAAGTGAAGCATCGAATTCTAAAACTGGTCTTTCAGGAAAGGTTCTAAATATAGACTGTAAGAAGAGTCAGTCCTCTTGTACTTAAGTAGGCATTGTGCTTTTGTATTAAATTCGGATGCAATTCCTGTGTTTCATCGTCAATAAGAAGGTCCAAGGGAAACAGTAAACCTGAGGTGAACCATCGAAATCTAAAACTGGAATCACAGGAGAGGTTCAAATCATAGAAAGTTAGAGTGTCAGTTACCTTGTACATCTTAAGTCGGCATTGTGCTTTTTGTATTAAATTCCGATGCAATTTCTGTTTTTCATCGTCAATAAGAAGGTCCAAGGGATACAGTAAACCTGAAGTGAAACATCGGAATCTAAAACTGGAGTCACAGGAGAGGTTCAAATCATAGAAAGTTAGAGTGTCAGTACTCTTGTAACTAAGTCAGCATTGTGCCTTCTGTATTACATTCGGATGCAATTTCTGTGTTTCATCGTCAATAAGAAGGTCCAAGGGATACAGTAAACCTGAGGTGAAAAATCGGAATCTAAAACTAGACTCACAGGAGAGGTTCAAATCGTAGAAAGAGTGTCAGTCCTCGTGTACTTATGTCGGCATTGTGCGTTTTGAATTTAATTACGATGCAATTTATGTGTTTCATAGTCAATTAGAAGGTGCAAGGGATACAATTAACCTGAAGTGAAGCATCGAATTCTAAAACTGGTCTTACAGGAAAGGTTCTAAATATAGACTGTAAGAAGAGTCAGTCCTCTTGTAATTAAGTCGGCATTGTGCTTTTGTATTAAATTCGGATGCAATTCCTGTGTTTCATCGTCAATAAGAAGGTCCAAGGGATACAGTAAACCTGAAGTGAAGAATCGGAATCTAAAACTGGACTCACAGGACAGGTTCAAATCTTACAAAGTTAGAGTGTCAGTCCTCTTGTACTAAAGTCGGCATTGTGCCTTTTGAATAAAATTCCGATGCAATTTCTGTGCTTCATCGTCAATAAGAAGGTCCAAGGTATACAGTAAACCTGAAGTGAAGCATCGGAATCTAAAACTAGACTCACTGGAGAGGTTCAAATCGTAGAAAGAGTGTCAGTCCTCGTGTACGTAAGTCGGCATTGTGCGTTTTGAATTTAATTCCGTTGCAATTTCTGTGCTTCATCGTCAACAAGAAGGTCCAAGGAATACAGTAAACCAGAAGAGAAGCATCGGAATCTAAAACTGGACTCACAGGAGAGGTTCATACCATAGAAAGTTAGAGTGTCAGTCCACTCGTACTTAACTTGGCATTGTGCCTTTCGAATTTAATTCCGATGCAATTTCTGCGCTTCATCGTCAACAAGAAGGTCAAAGGTATACAATAAACCTGAAGTGAGGCATCGGAATCTAAATCTGGACTCATAGGACAGGTTCAAATCATAGAAAATTAGAGTGACATTCCTCATGTACTTAAGTCGGCATTGTGCGTTTCGAATTTAATTACGATGCAATTTCTGTGTTTCATCGTCAATAAGAAGGTCCAAGGTAAACAGTAAACCTGAAGTGAAGCATCGGAAACTAAAACTGGTCTCACAAGAGAGGTTCAAATCATAGAAAGTTAGAGTGTCAGTCCTCTTGTACTTCTGTCGGCATTGTGACTTTTGAATTTATTTCCGTTGCAATTTCTGTGCTTCATCGTCAATAAGAAGGTCCAAGGAATACAGTAAACCTGAAGTGAAGCATCGGAATCTAAAACTGGACTCACAGGAGAGGTTCAAATTATAGAAAGTTAGAGTGTCTGTAATCTTGTACTTATGTCGACATTGTGCCTTTTGTATTAAATTCCGATGCAATTTCTGTGCTTCATCGTCAATAAGAAGGTCCAAGGTAAACAGTAAACCTGAAGTGAAGCATCGGAAACTAAAACTGGTCTCACAAGAGAGGTTCAAATCATAGAAAGTTAGAGTGTCAGTCCTCTTGTACTTCTGTCGGCATTGTGACTTTTGAATTTATTTCCGTTGCAATTTCTGTGCTTCATCGTCAATAAGAAGGTCCAAGGAATACAGTAAACCTGAAGTGAAGCATCGGAATCTAAAACTGGACTTACAGGAGAGGTTCAAATCATAGAAAGTTAGAATGTCAGTCCACTTGTACTTAAGTCGGCATTGTGCCTTTTGTATTAAATTCGGATTCAGTTTCTGTGTTTCGTCGTCAATTAGAAGGTCCAAGGGATACAGTATACCTGAAGTGTAGCATCGGAATCTAAACCTGGCTTCACAGGAGAGGTTCAAATCATAGAAAGTTAGAGTGTCAGTCCTCTTGTACTTAAGTCGGCATTGTGCATTTTGTATTAAATTCGGATGCAATTTCTGTGTTTCATCGTCAATAAGAAGATCCAAGGGATACAGTAAACCTGAAGTGAAGCATCGGAATCTAAAACCGGTGTCATAGGAGAGGTTCAAATCATAGAATGTTAGAAGTGTCAGTCCTCTTGTACTTAGGTCGGCATTGTGCCTTTTGTATTAAATTCCGATACAATTTCTGTGTTTCATCTTCAATAAGAAGGTCCAAGGGATACAGTAAACCTGAAGTGAAGCATCGGAAAATAAAACTGGACTCACAGGAAAGGTTCAAATCATAGAAAGTTAGAGTGTCAGTCCTCTTTTACTTAAGTCGCCATTGTGCCTTTTGTATTACATTAGGATGCAATTTCTGTGTTTCATCGTCAATAATAAGGTCCGAGGTATACAGTAAACCTGAAGTGAAGCATCGGAATCAAAAACTAGACTCATAGGAGAGGTTCAAATCATAGAAAGTTAGAGTGTCAGTCGTCTTGTACATAAGTCGGCATTGTGCCCCTTGTATTAAATTAAGATGCAATTTCTGTGTTTCATCGTCAATAAGAAGGTCCGAGTTATACAGTTAACCTGAAGTGTAGCATCGGAATCTAAAACTGGACCCACAGGAGAGGTTCAAATTATAGAATGTTAGAGTGTCAGTCCTCTTGTACATAAGTCGGCATTGTGCCTTTTGTATTAAATTCGGATGCAACTTCTGTGTTTCATCGTCAATAAGAAGGTCCAAGGTATACAGTAAACATGAAGTGAAGCATCGGAATCTAAAACTGGACTCACAGGAGAGGTTCAAATCATAGAAAGTTAGAGTGTCAGTCCTCATGTACTTAAGTCGGCATTGTGCCTTTTGTATTATATTCCGATGCAATTTCTGTGATTCATCGTCAATAAGAAGGTCCAAAGGATACAGTAAACCTGAAGTGAAGTATCGGAATCTAAAACTAGACTCACAGGAGAGGTACAAAGCATAGAAAGTTAGAGTGTCAGTCCTCATGTACTTAAGTCGGCATTGTGCCTTTTGAATTTAATTCCGATGCAATTTCTGTGCTCCATCTTCAATAAGAAGGTCCAAGCTATACACTAAACCTGAAAAGAAGCATCGGAATCTAAAACTGGACTCAAAGGAAAGGTTACAAATATAGAATGTTGGAGTGTCAGTCCTCATGTACTTAAGTCGGCATTGTGCCGTTTGAATTAAATTCGGATGCAATTTCTGTGCTTCACCGTCAATAAGAAGGTCCAAGGTATACAGTAAACCTGAAGCGAAGCATCGGAATCTAAAACTGGACTCACAGGAGAGGTTCAAATCTTAGAAAGTTAGAGCGTCAGTCCTCTTCTACTTAAGTCGGCATTATGCTTTTTGTATTATATTCGGATGCAATATCTGTGTTTCATCGTCAATAAGAAGGTCTAAGGTATACAGTAAACCTGAAGTGAAGCATTGTAATCGAAAACTGGACTCACCGGAAAGGTTCAAAGCATAGAAAGTTAGAGTGTCAGTCCTCTTGTACTTAAGTCGGTATTGTGCCTTTTGTATTTAATTACGATGCAATTCCTGTGTTTCATAGTCAATTAGAAGGTGCAAGGGATACAATTAACCTGAAGTGAAGCATCGAATTCTAAAACTGGTCTTTCAGGAAAGGTTCTAAATATAGACTGTAAGAAGAGTCAGTCCTCTTGTACTTAAGTCGGCATTGTGCTTTTGTATTAAATTCGGATGCAATTCCTGTGTTTCATCGTCAATAAGAAGGTTCAAGGGAAACAGTAAACCTGAGGTGAACCATCGAAATCTAAAACTGGAATCACAGGAGAGGTTCAAATCATAGAAAGTTAGAGTGTCAGTCCCCTTGTACTTAAGTCGGCATTGTGCCTTTTGTATTTAATTACGATGCAATTTCTGTGTTTCATAGTCAATTAGAAGGTGCAAGGGATACAATAAACCTGAAGTGAAGCATCTTAATCTAAAACTGGACTCACACGAGAGGTTCAAATCATAGAAAGTTAGAGTGTCAGTCCCCTTGTACTTAAGTCGGCATTGTGCCTTTTGTATTTAATTACGATGCAATATCTGTGTTTCATAGTCAATTAGAAGGTGCAAGGGATACAATAAACCTGAAGTGAAGCATCGGAATCTAAAACTGGACTCACACGAGAGGTTCAAATCATAGAAAGTTTAAGTGTCATTCCTCTTGTACTTAAGTCGGCATTGTACTTTTGAATTTAATTCCGATGCAATTTCTGTGCTTCATCGTCAATAAGAAGATCCAAGGTATACAGTAAACCTGAAGTGAAGCATCGGAATCTAAAACTGGACTCACAGGAGAGGTTCATACCATAGAAAGTTAGAGTGTCAGTCCACTCGTACTTAACTTGGCATTGTGCCTTTCGAATTTAATTCCGATGCAATTTCTGCGCTTCATCGCCAACAAGAAGGTCAAAGGTATACAGTAAACCTGAAGTGAGGCATCGGAGTCTAAATCTGGACTCATAGGAGAGGTTCAAATCATAGAAAATTAGAGTGTCATTCCTCATGTACTTAAGTCGGCATTGTGCGTTTTGAATTTAATTACGATGCAATTTCTGTGTTTCATCGTCAATAAGAAGGTCCAAGGTAAACAGTAAACCTGAAGTGAAGCATCGGAAACTAAAACTGGTCTCACAAGAGAGGTTCAAATCATAGAAAGTTAGAGTGTCAGTCCTCTTGTACTTCTGTCGGCATTGTGACTTTTGAATTTATTTCCGTTGCAATTTCTGTGCTTCATCGTCATTAAGAAGGTCCAAGGAATACAGTAAACCTGAAGTGAAGCATCGGAATCTAAAACTGGACTCACATGAGAGGTTCAAATCATAGAAAGTTAGAGTGTCTGTCCTCTTGTACTTATGTCGGCATTGTGCCTTTTGTATTAAATTCCGATGCAATTTCTGTGCTTCATCGTCAATAAGAAAGTCCATGGAATACAGTAAACCTGAAGTGAAGCATCGGAATCTAAAACTGGACTTACAGGAGAGGTTCAAATCATAGAAAGTTAGAATGTCAGTCCACTTGTACCTAAGTCAGCATTGTGCCTTTTCAATTTCATTCCGATGCAATTTCTGTGTTTCATCGTCAATAAGAATGTCCAAGGGATACAGTAAACCTGAAGTGAAGCATCGGAATCTAAAACTGGACTCACAGGAGAGGTTCAAATCATAGAAAGTTGGAGTGTCTGTCCTCTTGTACTTAAGTCGGCATTGTGCCTTTTGTATTAAATTCCGATGCAATTTCTGTGCTTCATCGTCAATAAGAAGGTCCAAGGTATACAGTAAACCTGAAGTGAAGCATCGGAATCTAAAACTAGACTCACTGGAGAGGTTCAAATCGTAGAAAGAGTGTCAGTCCTCGTATACGTAAGTCGGCATTGTGCGTTTTGAATTTAATTCCGTTGCAATTTCTGTGCTTCATCGTCAACAAGAAGGTCCAAGGAATACAGTAAACCAGAAGAGAAGCATCGGAATCTAAAACTGGACTCACAGGAGAGGTTCATACCATAGAAAGTTAGAGTGTCAGTCCACTCGTACTTAACTTGGCATTGTGCCTTTCGAATTTAATTCCGATGCAATTTCTGCGCTTCATCGTCAACAAGAAGGTCAAAGGTATACAATAAACCTGAAGTGAGGCATCGGAATCTAAATCTGGACTCATAGGACAGGTTCAAATCATAGAAAATTAGAGTGACATTCCTCATGTACTTAAGTCGGCATTGTGCGTTTTGAATTTAATTACGATGCAATTTCTGTGTTTCATCGTCAATAAGAAGGTCCAAGGTAAACAGTAAACCTGAAGTGAAGCATCGGAAACTAAAACTGGTCTCACAAGAGAGGTTCAAATTATAGAAAGTTAGAGTGTCTGTAATCTTGTACTTATGTCGACATTGTGCCTTTTGTATTAAATTCCGATGCAATTTCTGTGCTTCATCGTCAATAAGAAAGTCCATGGAATACAGTAAACCTGAAGTGAAGCATCGGAATCTAAAACTGGACTTACAGGAGAGGTTCAAATCATAGAAAGTTAGAATGTCAGTCAACTTGTACTTAAGTCAGCATTGTGCCTTTTCAATTTAATTCCGATGCAATTTCTGTGTTTCATCGTCAATAAGAATGTCCAAGGGATACAGTAAACCTGAAGTGAAGCATCGGAATCTAAAACTGGACTCACAGGATAGGTTCAAATCGTAGAAAAGTTGGAGTGTCTGTCCTCTTGTACTTAAGTCGGCATTGTGCCTTTTGTATTAAATTCCGATGCAATTTCTGTGCTTCATCGTCAATAAGAATGTCCATGGGATACAGTAAACCTGAAGTGAAGCATCGGAATCTAGAACTGGACTTACAGGAGAGGTTCAAATCATAGAAAGTTAGAATGTCAGTCCACTTGTACTTAAGTCGGCATTGTGCCTGTTGTATTAAAGTCGGATTCAGTTTCTGTGTTTCGTCGTCAATTAGAAGGTCCAAGGGATACAGTATACCTGAAGTGTAGCATCGGAATCTAAACCTGGCTTCACAGGAGAGGTTCAAATCATAGAAAGTTAGAGTGTCAGTCCTCTTGTACTTAAGTCGGCATTGTGCATTTTGTATTAAATTCGGATGCAATATCTGTGTTTCATCGTCAATAAGAAGGTCCAAGGGATACAGTAAACCTGAAGTGAAGCATCGGAATCTAAAACCGGTCTCATAGGAGAGGTTCAAATCATAGAATGTTAGAAGTGTCAGTCCTCTTGTACTTAGGTCGGCATTGTGCCTTTTGTATTAAATTTCGATACAATTTCTGTGTTTCATCTTCAATAAGAAGGTCCAAGGGGTACAGTAAACCTGAAGTGAAGCATCGGAACCTAAAACTGGACTCACAGGAAAGGTTCAAATCATAGAAAGTTAGAGTGTCAGTCCTCTTTTACTTAAGTCGGCATTGTGCCTTTTGTATTACATTAGGATGCAATTTCTGTGTTTCATCGTCAATAATAAGGTCCGAGGTATACAGTAAACCTGAAGTGAAGAATCGGAATCAAAAACTAGACTCATAGGAGAGGTTCAAATCATAGAAAGTTAGAGTGTCAGTCCTCTTGTACATAAGTCGGCATTGTGCCCCTTGTATTAAATTAAGATGCAATTTCTGTGTTTCATCGTCAATAAGAAGGTCCGAGTTATACAGTTAACCTGAAGTGTAGCATCGGAATCTAAAACTGGACCCACAGGAGAGGTTCAAATTATAGAATGTTAGAGTGTCAGTCCTCTTGTACATAAGTCGGCATTGTGCCTTTTGTATTAAATTCGGATGCAACTTCTGTGTTTCATCGTCAATAAGAAGGTCCAAGGTATACAGTAAACATGAAGTGAAGCATCGGAATCTAAAACTGGACTCACAGGAGAGGTTCAAATCATAGAAAGTTAGAGTGTCAGTCCTCATGTACTTAAGTCGGCATTGTGCCTTTTGTATTATATTCCGATGCAATTTCTGTGATTCATCGTCAATAAGAAGGTCCAAGGTATACAGTAAACATGAAGTGAAGCATCGGAATCTTAAACTAGACTCACAGGAGAGGTACAAAGCATAGAAAGTTAGAGTGTCAGTCCTCATGTACTTAAGTCGGCATTGTGCCTTTTGAATTTAATTCCGATGCAATTTCTGTGCTCCATCTTCAATAAGAAGGTCCAAGCTATACACTAAACCTGAAAAGAAGCATCGGAATCTAAAACTGGACTCAAAGGAAAGGTTACAAATATAGAATGTTGGAGTGTCAGTATTCATGTACTTAAGTCGGCATCGTGCCGTTTGAATTAAATTCGGATGCAATTTCTGTGCTTCACCGCCAATAAGAAGGTCCAAGGTATACAGTAAACCTGAAGTGAAGCATCGGAATCTAAAACTGGACTCACAGGAGAGGTTCAAATCTTAGAAAGTTAGAGCGTCAGTCCTCTTCTACTTAAGTCGGCATCATGCTTTTTGTATTATATTCGGATGCAATATCTGTGTTTCATCGTCAATAAGAAGGTCTAAGGTATACAGTAAACCTGAAGTGAAGCATCGTAATCGAAAACTGGACTCACCGGAAAGGTTCAAAGCATAGAAAGTTAGAGTGTCAGTCCTCTTGTACTTAAGTCGGTATTGTGCCTTTTGTATTTAATTACGATGCAATTCCTGTGTTTCATAGTCAATTAGAAGGTGCAAGGGATACAATTAACCTGAAGTGAACCATCGAAATCTAAAACTGGAATCACAGGAGAGATTCAAATCATAGAAAGTTAGAGTGTCAGTCCCCTTGTACTTAAGTCGGCATTGTGCCTTTTGTATTTAATTACGATGCAATTTCTGTGTTTCATAGTCGATTAGAAGGTGCAAGGGATACAATAAACCTGTAGTGAAACATCTTAATCTAAAACTGGACTCACACGAGAGGTTCAAATCATAGAAAGTTAGAGTGTCAGTCCCCTTGTACTTAAGTCGGCATTGTGCCTTTTGTATTTAATTACGATGCAATATCTGTGTTTCGTAGTCAATTAGAAGGTGCAAGGGATACAATAAACCTGAAGTGAAGCATCGGAATCTAAAACTGGACTCACACGAGAGGTTCAAATCATAGAAAGTTAGAGTGTCAGTCCACTCGTACTTAACTTGGCATTGTGCCTTTCGAATTTAATTCCGATGCAATTTCTGCGCTTCATCGCCAACAAGAAGGTCAAAGGTATACAGTAAACCTGAAGTGAGGCATCGGAGTCTAAATCTGGACTCATAGGAGAGGTTCAATTCATAGAAAATTAGAGTGTCATTCCTCATGTACTTAAGTCGGCATTGTGCGTTTTGAATTTAATTACGATGCAATTTCTGTGTTTCATAGTCAATAAGAAGGTCCAAGGTAAACAGTAAACCTGAAGTGAAGCATCGGAAACTAAAACTGGTCTCACAAGAGAGGTTCAAATCATAGAAAGTTAGAGTGTCAGTCCTCTTGTACTTCTGTCGGCATTGTGACTTTTGAATTTATTTCCGTTGCAATTTCTGTGCTTCATCGTCATTAAGAAGGTCCAAGGAATACAGCAAACCTGAAGTGAAGCATCGGAATCTAAAACTGGACTCACAGGAGAGGTTCAGATCATAGAAAGTTAGAGTGTCTGTCCTCTTGTACTTATGTCGGCATTGTGCCTTTTGTATTAAATTCCGATGCAATTTCTGTGCTTCATCGTCAATAAGAAAGTCCATGGAATACAGTAAACCTGAAGTGAAGCATCGGAATCTAAAACTGGACTTACAGGAGAGGTTCAAATCATAGAAAGTTAGAATGTCAGTCCACTTGTACCTAAGTCAGCATTGTGCCTTTTCAATTTAATTCCGATGCAATTTCTGTGTTTCATCGTCAATAAGAATGTCCAAGGGATACAGTAAACCTGAAGTGAAGCATCGGAATCTAAAACTGGACTCACAGGAGAGGTTCAAATCATAGAAAGTTGGAGTGTCTGTCCTCTTGTACTTAAGTCGGCATTGTGCCTTTTGTATTAAATTCCGATGCAATTTCTGTGCTTCATCGTCAATAAGAATGTCCATGGGATACAGTAAACCTGAAGTGAAGCATCGGAATCTAAAACTGGACTTACAGGAGAGGTTCAAATCATAGAAAGTTAGAATGTTAGTCCACTTGTACTTAAGTCGGCATTGTGCCTTTTGTATTAAATTCGGATTCAGTTTCTGTGTTTCGTCGTCAATTAGAAGGTCCAAGGGATACAGTATACCTGAAGTGAAGCATCGGAATCTAAACCTGGCTTCACAGGAGAGGTTCAAATCATAGAAAGTTAGAGTGTCAGTCCTCATGTACTTAAGTCGGCATTGTGCATTTTGTATTAAATTCGGATGCAATTTCTGTGTTTCATCGTCAATAAGAAGGTCCAAGGGATACAGTAAACCTGAAGTGAAGCATCGGAATCTAAAACCGGTCTCATAGGAGAGGTTCAAATCATAGAATGTTAGAAGTGTCAGTCCTCTTGTACTTAGGTCGGCATTGTGCCTTTTGTATTAAATTCCGATACAATTTCTGTGTTTCATCTTCAATAAGAAGGTCCAAGGTATACAGTAAACCTGAAGTGAAGCATCGGAACCTAAAACTGGACTCACAGGAAAGGTTCAAATCATAGAAAGTTAGAGTGTCAGTCCTCTTTTACTTAAGTCGGCATTGTGCCTTTTGTATTACATTAGGATGCAATTTCTGTGTTTCATCGTCAATAATAAGGTCCGAGGTATACAGTAAACCTGAAGTGAAGCATCGGAATCAAAAACTAGACTCATAGGAGAGGTTCAAATCATAGAAAGTTAGAGTGTCAGTCCTCTTGTACATAAGTCGGCATTGTGCCCCTTGTATTAAATTAAGATGCAATTTCTGTGTTTCATCGTCAATAAGAAGGTCCGAGTTATACAGTTAACCTGAAGTGTAGCATCGGAATCTAAAACTGGACCCACAGGAGAGGTTCAAATTATAGAATGTTAGAGTGTCAGTCCTCTTGTACATAAGTCGGCATTGTGCCTTTTGTATTAAATTCGGATGCAACTTCTGTGTTTCATCGTCAATAAGAAGGTCCAAGGTATACAGTAAACATGAAGTGAAGCATCGGAATCTAAAACTGGACTCACAGGAGAGGTTCAAATCATAGAAAGTTAGAGTGTCAGTCCTCATGTACTTTAGTCGGCATTGTGCCTTTTGTATTATATTCCGATGCAATTTCTGTGATTCATCGTCAATAAGAAGGTCCAAAGGATACAGTAAACCTGAAGTGAAGTATCGGAATCTAAAAATAGACTCACAGGAGAGGTACAAAGCATAGAAAGTTAGAGTGTCAGTCCTCATGTACTTAAGTCGGCATTGTGCCTTTTGAATTTAATTCCGATGCAATTTCTGTGCTCCATCTTCAATAAGAAGGTCCAAGCTATACACTAAACCTGAAAAGAAGCATCGGAATCTAAAACTGGACTCAAAGGAAAGGTTACAAATATAGAATGTTGGAGTGTCAGTCCTCATGTACTTAAGTCGGCATTGTGCCGTTTGAATTAAATTCGGATGCAATTTCTGTGCTTCACCGTCAATAAGAAGGTCCAAGGTATACAGTAAACCTGAAGCGAAGCATCGGAATCTAAAACTGGACTCACAGGAGAGGTTCAAATCTTAGAAAGTTAGAGCGTCAGTCCTCTTCTACTTAAGTCGGCATTATGCTTTTTGTATTATATTCGGATGCAATATCTGTGTTTCATCGTCAATAAGAAGGTCTAAGGTATACAGTAAACCTGAAGTGAAGCATCGTAATCGAAAACTGGACTCACCGGAAAGGTTCAAAGCATAGAAAGTTAGAGTGTCAGTCCTCTTGTACTTAAGTCGGTATTGTGCCTTTTGTATTTAATTACGATGCAATTCCTGTGTTTCATAGTCAATTAGAAGGTGCAAGGGATACAATTAACCTGAAGTGAAGCATCGAATTCTAAAACTGGTCTTTCAGGAAAGGTTCTAAATATAGACTGTAAGAAGAGTCAGTCCTCTTGTACTTAAGTCGGCATTGTGCTTTTGTATTAAATTCGGATGCAATTCCTGTGTTTCATCGTCAATAAGAAGGTTCAAGGGAAACAGTAAACCTGAGGTGAACCATCGAAATCTAAAACTGGAATCACAGGAGAGGTTCAAATCATAGAAAGTTAGAGTGTCAGTCCCCTTGTACTTAAGTCGGCATTGTGCCTTTTGTATTTAATTACGATGCAATTTCTGTGTTTCATAGTCAATTAGAAGGTGCAAGGGATACAATAAACCTGAAGTGAAGCATCTTAATCTAAAACTGGACTCACACGAGAGGTTCAAATCATAGAAAGTTAGAGTGTCAGTCCCCTTGTACTTAAGTCGGCATTGTGCCTTTTGTATTTAATTACGATGCAATTTCTGTGTTTCATAGTCAATTAGAAGGTGCAAGGGATACAATAAACCTGAAGTGAAGCATCTTAATCTAAAACTGGTCTCACACGAGAGGTTCAAATCATAGAAAGTTGGAGTGTCTGTCCTCTTGTACTTAAGTCGGCATTGTGCCTTTTGTATTAAATTCCGATGCAATTTCTGTGCTTCATCGTCAATAAGAAGGTCCAAGGTATACAGTAAACCTGAAGTGAAGCATCGGAATCTAAAACTAGACTCACTGGAGAGGTTCAAATCGTAGAAAGAGTGTCAGTCCTCGTATACGTAAGTCGGCATTGTGCGTTTTGAATTTAATTCCGTTGCAATTTCTGTGCTTCATCGTCAACAAGAAGGTCCAAGGAATACAGTAAACCAGAAGAGAAGCATCGGAATCTAAAACTGGACTCACAGGAGAGGTTCATACCATAGAAAGTTAGAGTGTCAGTCCACTGGTACTTAACTTGGCATTGTGCCTTTCGAATTTAATTCCGATGCAATTTCTGCGCTTCATCGTCAACAAGAAGGTCAAAGGTATACAATAAACCTCAAGTGAGGCATCGGAATCTAAATCTGGACTCATAGGACAGGTTCAAAACATAGAAAATTAGAGTGACATTCCTCATGTACTTAAGTCGGCATTGTGGGTTTTGAATTTAATTACGATGCAATTTCTGTGTTTCATCGTCAATAAGAAGGTCCAAGGTAAACAGTAAACCTGAAGTGAAGCATCGGAAACTAAAACTGGTCTCACAAGAGAGGTTCAAATCATAGAAAGTTAGAGTGTCAGTCCTCTTGTACTTCTGTCGGCATTGTGACTTTTGAATTTATTTCCGTTGCAATTTCTGTGCTTCATCGTCAATAAGAAGGTCCAAGGAATACAGTAAACCTGAAGTGAAGCATCGGAATCTAAAACTGGACTCACAGGAGAGGTTCAAATTATAGAAAGTTAGAGTGTCTGTAATCTTGTACTTATGTCGACATTGTGCCTTTTGTATTAAATTCCGATGCAATTTCTGTGCTTCATCGTCAATAAGAAAGTCCATGGAATACAGTAAACCTGAAGTGAAGCATCGGAATCTAAAACTGGACTTACAGGAGAGGTTCAAATCATAGAAAGTTAGAATGTCAGTCAACTTGTACTTAAGTCAGCATTGTGCCTTTTCAATTTAATTCCGATGCAATTTCTGTGTTTCATCGTCAATAAGAATGTCCAAGGGATACAGTAAACCTGAAGTGAAGCATCGGAATCTAAAACTGGACTCACAGGATAGGTTCAAATCGTAGAAAAGTTGGAGTGTCTGTCCTCTTGTACTTAAGTCGGCATTGTGCCTTTTGTATTAAATTCCGATGCAATTTCTGTGCTTCATCGTCAATAAGAATGTCCATGGGATACAGTAAACCTGAAGTGAAGCATCGGAATCTAGAACTGGACTTACAGGAGAGGTTCAAATCATAGAAAGTTAGAATGTCAGTCCACTTGTACTTAAGTCGGCATTGTGCCTGTTGTATTAAAGTCGGATTCAGTTTCTGTGTTTCGTCGTCAATTAGAAGGTCCAAGGGATACAGTATACCTGAAGTGTAGCATCGGAATCTAAACCTGGCTTCACAGGAGAGGTTCAAATCATAGAAAGTTAGAGTGTCAGTCCTCTTGTACTTAAGTCGGCATTGTGCATTTTGTATTAAATTCGGATGCAATTTCTGTGTTTCATCGTCAATAAGAAGGTCCAAGGGATACAGTAAACCTGAAGTGAAGCATCGGAATCTAAAACCGGTCTCATAGGAGAGGTTCAAATCATAGAATGTTAGAAGTGTCAGTCCTCTTGTACTTAGGTCGGCATTGTGCCTTTTGTATTAAATTCCGATACAATTTCTGTGTTTCATCTTCAATAAGAAGGTCCAAGGGATACAGTAAACCTGAAGTGAAGCATCGGAACCTAAAACTGGACTCACAGGAAAGGTTCAAATCATAGAAAGTTAGAGTGTCAGTCCTCTTTTACTTAAGTCGGCATTGTGCCTTTTGTATTACATTAGGATGCAATTTCTGTGTTTCATCGTCAATAATAAGGTCCGAGGTATACAGTAAACCTGAAGTGAAGAATCGGAATCAAAAACTAGACTCATAGGAGAGGTTCAAATCATAGAAAGTTAGAGTGTCAGTCCTCTTGTACATAAGTCGGCATTGTGCCCCTTGTATTAAATTAAGATGCAATTTCTGTGTTTCATCGTCAATAAGAAGGTCCGAGTTATACAGTTAACCTGAAGTGTAGCATCGGAATCTAAAACTGGACCCACAGGAGAGGTTCAAATTATAGAATGTTAGAGTGTCAGTCCTCTTGTACATAAGTCGGCATTGTGCCTTTTGTATTAAATTCGGATGCAACTTCTGTGTTTCATCGTCAATAAGAAGGTCCAAGGTATACAGTAAACATGAAGTGAAGCATCGGAATCTAAAACTGGACTCACAGGAGAGGTTCAAATCATAGAAAGTTAGAGTGTCAGTCCTCATGTACTTAAGTCGGCATTGTGCCTTTTGTATTATATTCCGATGCAATTTCTGTGATTCATCGTCAATAAGAAGGTCCAAGGTATACAGTAAACATGAAGTGAAGCATCGGAATCTAAAACTAGACTCACAGGAGAGGTACAAAGCATAGAAAGTTAGAGTGTCAGTCCTCATGTACTTAAGTCGGCATTGTGCCTTTTGAATTTAATTCCGATGCAATTTCTGTGCTCCATCTTCAATAAGAAGGTCCAAGCTATACACTAAACCTGAAAAGAAGCATCGGAATCTAAAACTGGACTCAAAGGAAAGGTTACAAATATAGAATGTTGGAGTGTCAGTCCTCATGTACTTAAGTCGGCATTGTGCCGTTTGAATTAAATTCGGATGCAATTTCTGTGCTTCACCGTCAATAGGAAGGTCCAAGGTATACAGTAAACCTGAAGCGAAGCATCGGAATCTAAAACTGGACTCACAGGAGAGGTTCAAATCTTAGAAAGTTAGAGCGTCAGTCCTCTTCTACTTAAGTCGGCATCATGCTTTTTGTATTATATTCGGATGCAATATCTGTGTTTCATCGTCAATAAGAAGGTCTAAGGTATACAGTAAACCTGAAGTGAAGCATCGTAATCGAAAACTGGACTCACCGGAAAGGTTCAAAGCATAGAAAGTTAGAGTGTCAGTCCTCTTGTACTTAAGTCGGTATTGTGCCTTTTGTATTTAATTACGATGCAATTCCTGTGTTTCATAGTCAATTAGAAGGTGCAAGGGATACAATTAACCTGAAGTGAACCATCGAAATCTAAAACTGGAATCACAGGAGAGATTCAAATCATAGAAAGTTAGAGTGTCAGTCCCCTTGTACTTAAGTCGGCATTGTGCCTTTTGTATTTAATTACGATGCAATTTCTGTGTTTCATAGTCGATTAGAAGGTGCAAGGGATACAATAAACCTGTAGTGAAGCATCTTAATCTAAAACTGGACTCACACGAGAGGTTCAAATCATAGAAAGTTAGAGTGTCAGTCCCCTTGTACTTAAGTCGGCATTGTGCCTTTTGTATTTAATTACGATGCAATATCTGTGTTTCGTAGTCAATTAGAAGGTGCAAGGGATACAATAAACCTGAAGTGAAGCATCGGAATCTAAAACTGGACTCACACGAGAGGTTCAAATCATAGAAAGTTAGAGTGTCAGTCCACTCGTACTTAACTTGGCATTGTGCCTTTCGAATTTAATTCCGATGCAATTTCTGCGCTTCATCGCCAACAAGAAGGTCAAAGGTATACAGTAAACCCGAAGTGAGGCATCGGAGTCTAAATCTGGACTCATAGGAGAGGTTCAATTCATAGAAAATTAGAGTGTCATTCCTCATGTACTTAAGTCGGCATTGTGCGTTTTGAATTTAATTACGATGCAATTTCTGTGTTTCATCGTCAATAAGAAGGTCCAAGGTAAACAGTAAACCTGAAGTGAAGCATCGGAAACTAAAACTGGTCTCACAAGAGAGGTTCAAATCATAGAAAGTTAGAGTGTCAGTCCTCTTGTACTTCTGTCGGCATTGTGACTTTTGAATTTATTTCCGTTGCAATTTCTGTGCTTCATCGTCATTAAGAAGGTCCAAGGAATACAGTAAACCTGAAGTGAAGCATCGGAATCTAAAACTGGACTCACAGGAGAGGTTCAGATCATAGAAAGTTAGAGTGTCTGTCCTCTTGTACTTATGTCGGCATTGTGCCTTTTGTATTAAATTCCGATGCAATTTCTGTGCTTCATCGTCAATAAGAAAGTCCATGGAATACAGTAAACCTGAAGTGAAGCATCGGAATCTAAAACTGGACTTACAGGAGAGGTTCAAATCATAGAAAGTTAGAATGTCAGTCCACTTGTACCTAAGTCAGCATTGTGCCTTTTCAATTTAATTCCGATGCAATTTCTGTGTTTCATCGTCAATAAGAATGTCCAAGGGATACAGTAAACCTGAAGTGAAGCATCGGAATCTAAAACTGGACTCACAGGAGAGGTTCAAATCATAGAAAGTTGGAGTGTCTGTCCTCTTGTACTTAAGTCGGCATTGTGCCTTTTGTATTAAATTCCGATGCAATTTCTGTGCTTCATCGTCAATAAGAATGTCCATGGGATACAGTAAACCTGAAGTGAAGCATCGGAATCTAAAACTGGACTTACAGGAGAGGTTCAAATCATAGAAAGTTAGAATGTTAGTCCACTTGTACTTAAGTCGGCATTGTGCCTTTTGTATTAAATTCGGATTCAGTTTCTGTGTTTCGTCGTCAATTAGAAGGTCCAAGGGATACAGTATACCTGAAGTGTAGCATCGGAATCTAAACCTGGCTTCACAGGAGAGGTTCAAATCATAGAAAGTTAGAGTGTCAGTCCTCTTGTACTTAAGTCGGCATTGTGCATTTTGTATTAAATTCTTATGCAATATCTGTGTTTCATCGTCAATAAGAAGGTCCAAGGGATACAGTAAACCTGAAGTGAAGCATCGGAATCTAAAACCGGTCTCATAGGAGAGGTTCAAATCATAGAATGTTAGAAGTGTCAGTCCTCTTGTACTTAGGTCGGCATTGTGCCTTTTGTATTAAATTCCGATACAATTTCTGTGTTTCATCTTCAATAAGAAGGTCCAAGGGATACAGTAAATCTGAAGTGAAGCATCGGAACCTAAAACTGGACTCACAGGAAAGGTTCAAATCATAGAAAGTTAGAGTGTCAGTCCTCTTTTACTTAAGTCGGCATTGTGCCTTTTGTATTACATTAGGATGCAATTTCTGTGTTTCATCGTCAATAATAAGGTCCGAGGTATACAGTAAACCTGAAGTGAAGAATCGGAATCAAAAACTAGACTCATAGGAGAGGTTCAAATCATAGAAAGTTAGAGTGTCAGTCCTCTTGTACATAAGTCGGCATTGTGCCCCTTGTATTAAATTAAGATGCAATTTCTGTGTTTCATCGTCAATAAGAAGGTCCGAGTTATACAGTTAACCTGAAGTGTAGCATCGGAATCTAAAACTGGACCCACAGGAGAGGTTCAAATTATAGAATGTTAGAGTGTCAGTCCTCTTGTACATAAGTCGGCATTGTGCCTTTTGTATTAAATTCGGATGCAATTTCTGTGTTTCATCGTCAATAAGAAGGTCCAAGGTATACAGTAAACATGAAGTGAAGCATCGGAATCTAAAACTGGACTCACAGGAGAGGTTCAAATCATAGAAAGTTAGAGTGTCAGTCCTCATGTACTTAAGTCGGCATTGTGCCTTTTGTATTATATTCCGATGCAATTTCTGTGATTCATCGTCAATAAGAAGGTCCAAGGTATACAGGAAACATGAAGTGAAGCATCGGAATCTAAAACTAGACTCACAGGAGAGGTACAAAGCATAGAAAGTTAGAGTGTCAGTCCTCATGTACTTAAGTCGGCATTGTGCCTTTTGAATTTAATTCCGATGCAATTTCTGTGCTCCATCTTCAATAAGAAGGTCCAAGCTATACACTAAACCTGAAAAGAAGCATCGGAATCTAAAACTGGACTCAAAGGAAAGGTTACAAATATAGAATGTTGGAGTGTCAGTCCTCATGTACTTAAGTCGGCATTGTGCCGTTTGAATTAAATTCGGATGCAATTTCTGTGCTTCACCGTCAATAAGAAGGTCCAAGGTATACAGTAAACCTGAAGCGAAGCATCGGAATCTAAAACTGGACTCACAGGAGAGGTTCAAATCTTAGAAAGTTAGAGCGTCAGTCCTCTTCTACTTAAGTCGGCATCATGCTTTTTGTATTATATTCGGATGCAATATCTGTGTTTCATCGTCAATAAGAAGGTCTAAGGTATACAGTAAACCTGAAGTGAAGCATCGTAATCGAAAACTGGACTCACCGGAAAGGTTCAAAGCATAGAAAATTAGAGTGTCAGTCCTCTTGTACTTAAGTCGGTATTGTGCCTTTTGTATTTAATTACGATGCAATTCCTGTGTTTCATAGTCAATTAGAAGGTGCAAGGGATACAATTAACCTGAAGTGAACCATCGAAATCTAAAACTGGAATCACAGGAGAGATTCAAATCATAGAAAGTTAGAGTGTCAGTCCCCTTGTACTTAAGTCGGCATTGTGCCTTTTGTATTTAATTACGATGCAATTTCTGTGTTTCATAGTCGATTAGAAGGTGCAAGGGATACAATAAACCTGTAGTGAAGCATCTTAATCTAAAACTGGACTCACACGAGAGGTTCAAATCATAGAAAGTTAGAGTGTCAGTCCCCTTGTACTTAAGTCGGCATTGTGCCTTTTGTATTTAATTACGATGCAATATCTGTGTTTCGTAGTCAATTAGAAGGTGCAAGGGATACAATAAACCTGAAGTGAAGCATCGGAATCTAAAACTGGACTCACACGAGAGGTTCAAATCATAGAAAGTTAGAGTGTCAGTCCACTCGTACTTAACTTGGCATTGTGCCTTTCGAATTTAATTCCGATGCAATTTCTGCGCTTCATCGCCAACAAGAAGGTCAAAGGTATACAGTAAACCTGAAGTGAGGCATCGGAGTCTAAATCTGGACTCATAGGAGAGGTTCAATTCATAGAAAATTAGAGTGTCATTCCTCATGTACTTAAGTCGGCATTGTGCGTTTTGAATTTAATTACGATGCAATTTCTGTGTTTCATCGTCAATAAGAAGGTCCAAGGTAAACAGTAAACCTGAAGTGAAGCATCGGAAACTAAAACTGGTCTTACAAGAGAGGTTCAAATCATAGAAAGTTAGAGTGTCAGTCCTCTTGTACTTCTGTCGGCATTGTGACTTTTGAATTTATTTCCGTTGCAATTTCTGTGCTTCATCGTCATTAAGAAGGTCCAAGGAATACAGTAAACCTGAAGTGAAGCATCGGAATCTAAAACTGGACTCACAGGAGAGGTTCAAATCATAGAAAGTTGGAGTGTCTGTCCTCTTGTACTTAAGTCGGCATTGTGCCTTTTGTATTAAATTCCGATGCAATTTCTGTGCTTCATCGTCAATAAGAATGTCCATGGGATACAGTAAACCTGAAGTGAAGCATCGGAATCTAAAACTGGACTTACAGGAGAGGTTCAAATCATAGAAAGTTAGAGTGTCAGTCCTCATGTACTTAAGTCGGCATTGTGCCTTTTGAATTTAATTCCGATGCAATTTCTGTGCTCCATCTTCAATAAGAAGGTCCAAGCTATACACTAAACCTGAAAAGAAGCATCGGAATCTAAAACTGGACTCAAAGGAAAGGTTACAAATATAGAATGTTGGAGTGTCAGTCCTCATGTACTTAAGTCGGCATTGTGCCGTTTGAATTAAATTCGGATGCAATTTCTGTGCTTCACCGTCAAGAAGAAGGTCCAAGGTATACAGTAAACCTGAAGCGAAGCATCGGAATCTAAAACTGGACTCACAGGAGAGGTTCAAATCTTAGAAAGTTAGAGCGTCAGTCCTCTTCTACTTAAGTCGGCATTATGCTTTTTGTATTATATTCGGATGCAATATCTGTGTTTCATCGTCAATAAGAAGGTCTAAGGTATACAGTAAACCTGAAGTGAAGCATCGTAATCGAAAACTGGACTCACCGGAAAGGTTCAAAGCATAGAAAGTTAGAGTGTCAGTCCTCTTGTACTTAAGTCGGTATTGTGCCTTTTGTATTTAATTACGATGCAATTCCTGTGTTTCATAGTCAATTAGAAGGTGCAAGGGATACAATTAACCTGAAGTGAAGCATCGAATTCTAAAACTGGTCTTTCAGGAAAGGTTCTAAATATAGACTGTAAGAAGAGTCAGTCCTCTTGTACTTAAGTCGGCATTGTGCTTTTGTATTAAATTCGGATGCAATTCCTGTGTTTCATCGTCAATAAGAAGGTTCAAGGGAAACAGTAAACCTGAGGTGAACCATCGAAATCTAAAACTGGAATCACAGGAGAGGTTCAAATCATAGAAAGTTAGAGTGTCAGTCCCCTTGTACTTAAGTCGGCATTGTGCCTTTTGTATTTAATTACGATGCAATTTCTGTGTTTCATAGTCAATTAGAAGGTGCAAGGGATACAATAAACCTGAAGTGAAGCATCTTAATCTAAAACTGGACTCACACGAGAGGTTCAAATCATAGAAAGTTAGAGTGTCAGTCCCCTTGTACTTAAGTCGGCATTGTGCCTTTTGTATTTAATTACGATGCAATTTCTGTGTTTCATAGTCAATTAGAAGGTGCAAGGGATACAGTAAACCTGAAGTGAGGCATCGGAATCTAAATCTGGACTCATAGGACAGGTTCAAATCATAGAAAATTAGAGTGACATTCCTCATGTACTTAAGTCGGCATTGTGGGTTTTGAATTTAATTACGATGCAATTTCTGTGTTTCATCGTCAATAAGAAGGTCCAAGGTAAACAGTAAACCTGAAGTGAAGCATCGGAAACTAAAACTGGTCTCACAAGAGAGGTTCAAATCATAGAAAGTTAGAGTGTCAGTCCTCTTGTACTTCTGTCGGCATTGTGACTTTTGAATTTATTTCCGTTGCAATTTCTGTGCTTCATCGTCAATAAGAAGGTCCAAGGAATACAGTAAACCTGAAGTGAAGCATCGGAATCTAAAACTGGACTCACAGGAGAGGTTCAAATTATAGAAAGTTAGAGTGTCTGTAATCTTGTACTTATGTCGACATTGTGCCTTTTGTATTAAATTCCGATGCAATTTCTGTGCTTCATCGTCAATAAGAAAGTCCATGGAATACAGTAAACCTGAAGTGAAGCATCGGAATCTAAAACTGGACTTACAGGAGAGGTTCAAATCATAGAAAGTTAGAATGTCAGTCAACTTGTACTTAAGTCAGCATTGTGCCTTTTCAATTTAATTCCGATGCAATTTCTGTGTTTCATCGTCAATAAGAATGTCCAAGGGATACAGTAAACCTGAAGTGAAGCATCGGAATCTAAAACTGGACTCACAGGATAGGTTCAAATCGTAGAAAAGTTGGAGTGTCTGTCCTCTTGTACTTAAGTCGGCATTGTGCGTTTTGTATTAAATTCCGATGCAATTTCTGTGCTTCATCGTCAATAAGAATGTCCATGGGATACAGTAAACCTGAAGTGAAGCATCGGAATCTAGAACTGGACTTACAGGAGAGGTTCAAATCATAGAAAGTTAGAATGTCAGTCCACTTGTACTTAAGTCGGCATTGTGCCTGTTGTATTAAAGTCGGATTCAGTTTCTGTGTTTCGTCGTCAATTAGAAGGTCCAAGGGATACAGTATACCTGAAGTGTAGCATCGGAATCTAAACCTGGCTTCACAGGAGAGGTTCAAATCATAGAAAGTTAGAGTGTCAGTCCTCTTGTACTTAAGTCGGCATTGTGCATTTTGTATTAAATTCGGATGCAATTTCTGTGTTTCATCGTCAATAAGAAGGTCCAAGGGATACAGTAAACCTGAAGTGAAGCATCGGAATCTAAAACCGGTCTCATAGGAGAGGTTCAAATCATAGAATGTTAGAAGTGTCAGTCCTCTTGTACTTAGGTCGGCATTGTGCCTTTTGTATTAAATTCCGATACAATTTCTGTGTTTCATCTTCAATAAGAAGGTCCAAGGGATACAGTAAACCTGAAGTGAAGCATCGGAACCTAAAACTGGACTCACAGGAAAGGTTCAAATCATAGAAAGTTAGAGTGTCAGTCCTCTTTTACTTAAGTCGGCATTGTGCCTTTTGTATTACATTAGGATGCAATTTCTGTGTTTCATCGTCAATAATAAGGTCCGAGGTATACAGTAAACCTGAAGTGAAGAATCGGAATCAAAAACTAGACTCATAGGAGAGGTTCAAATCATAGAAAGTTAGAGTGTCAGTCCTCTTGTACATAAGTCGGCATTGTGCCCCTTGTATTAAATTAAGATGCAATTTCTGTGTTTCATCGTCAATAGGAAGGTCCGAGTTATACAGTTAACCTGAAGTGTAGCATCGGAATCTAAAACTGGACCCACAGGAGAGGTTCAAATTATAGAATGTTAGAGTGTCAGTCCTCTTGTACATAAGTCGGCATTGTGCCTTTTGTATTAAATTCGGATGCAACTTCTGTGTTTCATCGTCAATAAGAAGGTCCAAGGTATACAGTAAACATGAAGTGAAGCATCGGAATCTAAAACTGGACTCACAGGAGAGGTTCAAATCATAGAAAGTTAGAGTGTCAGTCCTCATGTACTTAAGTCGGCATTGTGCCTTTTGTATTATATTCCGATGCAATTTCTGTGATTCATCGTCAATAAGAAGGTCCAAGGTATACAGTAAACATGAAGTGAAGCATCGGAATCTAAAACTAGACTCACAGGAGAGGTACAAAGCATAGAAAGTTAGAGTGTCAGTCCTCATGTACTTAAGTCGGCATTGTGCCTTTTGAATTTAATTCCGATGCAATTTCTGTGCTCCATCTTCAATAAGAAGGTCCAAGCTATACACTAAACCTGAAAAGAAGCATCGGAATCTAAAACTGGACTCAAAGGAAAGGTTACAAATATAGAATGTTGGAGTGTCAGTCCTCATGTACTTAAGTCGGCATTGTGCCGTTTGAATTAAATTCGGATGCAATTTCTGTGCTTCACCGTCAATAAGAAGGTCCAAGGTATACAGTAAACCTGAAGCGAAGCATCGGAATCTAAAACTGGACTCACAGGAGAGGTTCAAATCTTAGAAAGTTAGAGCGTCAGTCCTCTTCTACTTAAGTCGGCATCATGCTTTTTGTATTATATTCGGATGCAATATCTGTGTTTCATCGTCAATAAGAAGGTCTAAGGTATACAGTAAACCTGAAGTGAAGCATCGTAATCGAAAACTGGACTCACCGGAAAGGTTCAAAGCATAGAAAGTTAGAGTGTCAGTCCTCTTGTACTTAAGTCGGTATTGTGCCTTTTGTATTTAATTACGATGCAATTCCTGTGTTTCATAGTCAATTAGAAGGTGCAAGGGATACAATTAACCTGAAGTGAACCATCGAAATCTAAAACTGGAATCACAGGAGAGATTCAAATCATAGAAAGTTAGAGTGTCAGTCCCCTTGTACTTAAGTCGGCATTGTGCCTTTTGTATTTAATTACGATGCAATTTCTGTGTTTCATAGTCGATTAGAAGGTGCAAGGGATACAATAAACCTGTAGTGAAGCATCTTAATCTAAAACTGGACTCACACGAGAGGTTCAAATCATAGAAAGTTAGAGTGTCAGTCCCCTTGTACTTAAGTCGGCATTGTGCCTTTTGTATTTAATTACGATGCAATATCTGTGTTTCGTAGTCAATTAGAAGGTGCAAGGGATACAATAAACCTGAAGTGAAGCATCGGAATCTAAAACTGGACTCACACGAGAGGTTCAAATCATAGAAAGTTAGAGTGTCAGTCCACTCGTACTTAACTTGGCATTGTGCCTTTCGAATTTAATTCCGATGCAATTTCTGCGCTTCATCGCCAACAAGAAGGTCAAAGGTATACAATAAAAATGAAGTGAGGCATCGGAGTCTAAATCTGGACTCATAGGAGAGGTTCAATTCATAGAAAATTAGAGTGTCATTCCTCATGTACTTAAGTCGGCATTGTGCGTTTTGAATTTAATTACGATGCAATTTCTGTGTTTCATCGTCAATAAGAAGGTCCAAGGTAAACAGTAAACCTGAAGTGAAGCATCGGAAACTAAAACTGGTCTCACAAGAGAGGTTCAAATCATAGAAAGTTAGAGTGTCAGTCCTCTTGTACTTCTGTCGGCATTGTGACTTTTGAATTTATTTCCGTTGCAATTTCTGTGCTTCATCGTCATTAAGAAGGTCCAAGGAATACAGTAAACCTGAAGTGAAGCATCGGAATCTAAAACTGGACTCACAGGAGAGGTTCAGATCATAGAAAGTTAGAGTGTCTGTCCTCTTGTACTTATGTCGGCATTGTGCCTTTTGTATTAAATTCCGATGCAATTTCTGTGCTTCATCGTCAATAAGAAAGTCCATGGAATACAGTAAACCTGAAGTGAAGCATCGGAATCTAAAACTGGACTTACAGGAGAGGTTCAAATCATAGAAAGTTAGAATGTCAGTCCACTTGTACCTAAGTCAGCATTGTGCCTTTTCAATTTAATTCCGATGCAATTTCTGTGTTTCATCGTCAATAAGAATGTCCAAGGGATACAGTAAACCTGAAGTGAAGCATCGGAATCTAAAACTGGACTCACAGGAGAGGTTCAAATCATAGAAAGTTGGAGTGTCTGTCCTCTTGTACTTAAGTCGGCATTGTGCCTTTTGTATTAAATTCCGATGCAATTTCTGTGCTTCATCGTCAATAAGAATGTCCATGGGATACAGTAAACCTGAAGTGAAGCATCGGAATCTAAAACTGGACTTACAGGAGAGGTTCAAATCATAGAAAGTTAGAATGTTAGTCCACTTGTACTTAAGTCGGCATTGTGCCTTTTGTATTAAATTCGGATTCAGTTTCTGTGTTTCGTCGTCAATTAGAAGGTCCAAGGGATACAGTATACCTGAAGTGAAGCATCGGAATCTAAACCTGGCTTCACAGGAGAGGTTCAAATCATAGAAAGTTAGAGTGTCAGTCCTCTTGTACTTAAGTCGGCATTGTGCATTTTGTATTAAATTCGGATGCAATTTCTGTGTTTCATCGTCAATAAGAAGGTCCAAGGGATACAGTAAACCTGAAGTGAAGCATCGGAATCTAAAACCGGTCTCATAGGAGAGGTTCAAATCATAGAATGTTAGAAGTGTCAGTCCTCTTGTACTTAGGTCGGCATTGTGCCTTTTGTATTAAATTCCGATACAATTTCTGTGTTTCATCTTCAATAAGAAGGTCCAAGGTATACAGTAAACCTGAAGTGAAGCATCGGAACCTAAAACTGGACTCACAGGAAAGGTTCAAATCATAGAAAGTTAGAGTGTCAGTCCTCTTTTACTTAAGTCGGCATTGTGCCTTTTGTATTACATTAGGATGCAATTTCTGTGTTTCATCGTCAATAATAAGGTCCGAGGTATACAGTAAACCTGAAGTGAAGCATCGGAATCAAAAACTAGACTCATAGGAGAGGTTCAAATCATAGAAAGTTAGAGTGTCAGTCCTCTTGTACATAAGTCGGCATTGTGCCCCTTGTATTAAATTAAGATGCAATTTCTGTGTTTCATCGTCAATAAGAAGGTCCGAGTTATACAGTTAACCTGAAGTGTAGCATCGGAATCTAAAACTGGACCCACAGGAGAGGTTCAAATTATAGAATGTTAGAGTGTCAGTCCTCTTGTACATAAGTCGGCATTGTGCCTTTTGTATTATATTCCGATGCAATTTCTGTGATTCATCGTCAATAAGAAGGTCCAAAGGATACAGTAAACCTGAAGTGAAGTATCGGAATCTAAAAATAGACTCACAGGAGAGGTACAAAGCATAGAAAGTTAGAGTGTCAGTCCTCATGTACTTAAGTCGGCATTGTGCCTTTTGAATTTAATTCCGATGCAATTTCTGTGCTCCATCTTCAATAAGAAGGTCCAAGCTATACACTAAACCTGAAAAGAAGCATCGGAATCTAAAACTGGACTCAAAGGAAAGGTTACAAATATAGAATGTTGGAGTGTCAGTCCTCATGTACTTAAGTCGGCATTGTGCCGTTTGAATTAAATTCGGATGCAATTTCTGTGCTTCACCGTCAATAAGAAGGTCCAAGGTATACAGTAAACCTGAAGCGAAGCATCGGAATCTAAAACTGGACTCACAGGAGAGGTTCAAATCTTAGAAAGTTAGAGCGTCAGTCCTCTTCTACTTAAGTCGGCATTATGCTTTTTGTATTATATTCGGATGCAATATCTGTGTTTCATCGTCAATAAGAAGGTCTAAGGTATACAGTAAACCTGAAGTGAAGCATCGTAATCGAAAACTGGACTCACCGGAAAGGTTCAAAGCATAGAAAGTTAGAGTGTCAGTCCTCTTGTACTTAAGTCGGTATTGTGCCTTTTGTATTTAATTACGATGCAATTCCTGTGTTTCATAGTCAATTAGAAGGTGCAAGGGATACAATTAACCTGAAGTGAAGCATCGAATTCTAAAACTGGTCTTTCAGGAAAGGTTCTAAATATAGACTGTAAGAAGAGTCAGTCCTCTTGTACTTAAGTCGGCATTGTGCTTTTGTATTAAATTCGGATGCAATTCCTGTGTTTCATCGTCAATAAGAAGGTTCAAGGGAAACAGTAAACCTGAGGTGAACCATCGAAATCTAAAACTGGAATCACAGGAGAGGTTCAAATCATAGAAAGTTAGAGTGTCAGTCCCCTTGTAATTAAGTCGGCATTGTGCCTTTTGTATTTAATTACGATGCAATTTCTGTGTTTCATAGTCAATTAGAAGGTGCAAGGGATACAATAAACCTGAAGTGAAGCATCTTAATCTAAAACTGGACTCACACGAGAGGTTCAAATCATAGAAAGTTAGAGTGTCAGTCCCCTTGTACTTAAGTCGGCATTGTGCCTTTTGTATTTAATTACGATGCAATATCTGTGTTTCATAGTCAATTAGAAGGTGCAAGGGATACAATAAACCTGAAGTGAAGCATCGGAATCTAAAACTGGACTCACACGAGAGGTTCAAATCATAGAAAGTTTAAGTGTCATTCCTCTTGTACTTAAGTCGGCATTGTGCTTTTTGAATTTAATTCCGATGCAATTTCTGTGCTTCATCGTCAATAAGAAGGTCCAAGGTATACAGTAAACCTGAAGTGAAGCATCGGAATCTAAAACTGGACTCACAGGAGAGGTTCATACTATAGAAAGTTAGAGTGTCAGTCCACTCGTACTTAACTTGGCATTGTGCCTTTCGAATTTAATTCCGATGCAATTTCTGCGCTTCATCGCCAACAAGAAGGTCAAAGGTATACAGTAAACCTGAAGTGAGGCATCGGAGTCTAAATCTGGACTCATAGGAGAGGTTCAAATCATAGAAAATTAGAGTGTCATTCCTCATGTACTTAAGTCGGCATTGTGCGTTTTGAATTTAATTACGATGCAATTTCTGTGTTTAATCGTCAATAAGAAGGTCCAAGGTAAACAGTAAACCTGAAGTGAAGCATCGGAAACTAAAACTGGTCTCACAAGAGAGGTTCAAATCATAGAAAGTTAGAGTGTCAGTTCTCTCGTACTTAAGTCGGCATTGTCCCTTTTGTATTTAATTCCGATACAATTTCTGTGTTTCATCGTCAATAAGAAGGTCCAAGGAATACAGTAAACCTGAGGTGAACCATCGGAATTTAAAACTGGACTCACAGGAGAGGTTCAATTCATAGAAAGTTAGAGTGTCAGTCGTCTTGTACTTAAGTCGGCATTGTTCGTTTTGTATTAATTTAGGATGCAATTTCTGTGTTCCATCGTCAAGAAGAAGGTCCAAGGTATACAGTAAACCTGAAGTGAAGCATCGGAATCTAAAACTGGAATCACAGGAGAGGTTCAAATCATAGAATGTTAGAGTGTCAGTAATCTTGTACTTACGTCTGCATTGTACCTTTTGTATTAAACTCCGATGCAATTTCTGTTTTTCATCGTCAAGAAGAAGGTCCAAGGTATAGAGTAAACCTGAAGTGAAGCATCGGAATCAAAAACTGGAATCACAGGAGAGGTTCAAATCATAGATAGTTAGAGTGTCAGTAATCTTGTATACTTAAGTCGGCATTGTGACTTTTGTATTAAATTCGGATGCAATTTCTGTGTTTCATCGTCAATTAGAAGGAACAAGGTATACAGTAAACCTGAGGTGTAGCATCGGAATCTAAAGCTGGACTCACAGGAGAGGTTCAAATCATAGAAAGTTAGAGTATCAGTCCTCTTGTACTTATGACGGCATTGTGCTTTTTGTATTAAATTCCGATGCAATATCTGTGTTTCATCGTCAATAAGTGGGACCCAGGTATACAGTAAACCCGAAGTGTAGCATCGGAATCTAGAACTGGACTCACAGGTAAGGTTCAAATCATAGCAAGTTAGAGTGTCAGTCCTCTTGTACTTAAGTCGGCATTGTGCCTTTTGTATTAAATTCGGATGCAATTTCTGTGTTCATCGACAATAAGAAGGACCAAGGTATACAGTAAACCCGAAGTGTAGCATCGGAATCTAGAACTGGACTCACAGAAAGGTTCAAATCATAGCAAGTTAGAGTATCAGTCCTTTTGTACTTACGTCCGCATTGTGCCTATTGTATTACATTCCGATGCAATTTCTGTTTTTCATCGTCAATAAGAAGGTCCCAGGGGTACAGTAAACCTCAAGTGAAGCATCGGAATCTAAATCCGGTCCCACAGGAGATGTCCTAATCATAGAATGTAAGAAGTGTCAGTTCTCTTGTACTGAAGTCGGCATTGTGCCTTTTGTATTTAATTCCGATACAATTTCTGTGTTTCATCATCAATAAGAAGGTCCAAAGAATACAGTAAACCTGGGGTGAACCATCGGAATCCAAAATTGGACTCACAGGAGAGGTTCAAAACATAGAAAATTAGAGTGTCAGTCCTCTTGTACTTAAGTCGGCATTGTGCCTTTTGTATTAAATTCGGATGCAATTTCTGTGTTTCATCGTCAATAAGAAGGGCCAAGGTATACTATAAACCTGAAGTGTAGCATCGGGATCTAATACTGGACTCACAGGAGAGGTTCAAATCATAGAAAATTAGAGTATCAGTCCTCTTGTACTTAAGTCGGAATTGTGCCTTTTCAATTTAATTCCGATGCAATTTCTATGTTTCATCGTCAATAAGTATGTCCAAGGGATACAGTAAACCTGAAGTGAAGCTTCGGAATCTAAAACTGGAATCACAGGAGAGATTCAAATCATACAAAGTTAGAGTGTCAGTCCTCTTGTACTTAAGTCCGAATTGTGCCTTTTGTATTAAATAAGGATGAAATTTCTGTGCTTCATCGTCAATAAGAAGGTCCAAGGTATACAGTAAACCTGAAGTGAAGCATCAGAATCTGAAACTGGACTCACGGGAGAGGTTCAATTCATAGAAAGTTAGTGCGTCAGTCCTCTTGTACTTAAGTCGGCATTGTGCTTTTTTTATTAATTTAGGATGCAATTTCTGTGTTTCATCGTCAAGAAGAAAATCCAAGGTATACAGTAAACCTGAAGTCAAGCATCGGAATCTAAAACTGGAATCACAGGAGAGGTTCAAATCATAGAGAGTTAGAGTGTCAGTTATCTTGTACATCTTAAGACGGCATTGTGCCTTTTGTATTAAATTCCGATGCAATTTCTGTTTTTCATCGTCAATAAGAAGGTCCAAGGGATACAGTAAACCTGAAGTGAAACATCGGAATCTAAAACTGGAGTCACAGGAGAGGTTCGAATCATAGAAAGGTAGAGTGTCAGTACTCTTGTAACTAAGTCAGCATTGTGCCTTCTGTATTACATTCGGATGCAATTTCTGTGTTTCATCGTCAATAAGAAGGTCCAAGGGATACAGTAAACCTGAGGTGAAAAATCGGAATCTAAAACTAGACTCACAGGAGAGGTTCAAATCGTAGAAAGAGTGTCAGTCCTCGTGTACTTAAGTCGGCATTGTGCGTTTTGAATTTAATTACGATGCAATTTATGTGTTTCATAGTCAATTAGAAGGTTCAAGGGATACAATTAACCTGAAGTGAAGCATCGAATTCTAAAACTGGTCTTACAGGAAACGTTCTAAATATAGACTGTAAGAAGAGTCAGTCCTCTTGTAATTAAGTCGGCATTGTGCTTTTGTATTAAATTCGGATGCAATTCCTGTGTTTCATCGTCAATAAGAAGGTCCAAGGGATACAGTAAACCTGAAGTGAACCATCGGAATCTAAAACTGGACTCACAGGAGAGGTTCAAATCATAGAAAGTTAGAGTGTCAGTCCTCTTGTACTTAAGTCGGCATTGTGCCTTTTGTATTAAATTCGGAAGCAATTTCTGTGTTTTATCGTCAACAAGAAGGTCCAATGGTTGCATTAAACCTGAAGTGAAGCACGGAATCTAGAACTAGACTCACAGGAGAGGTTAAAATCATAGAGGGTTAGAGTGTCAGTCCTCTTGTACTGAAGACGGCATTGTGCCTTTTGTATTAAATTCCGTCACAATTTCTGTGCTTCATCGTATATAAGAAGGTCCAAGGTATACAGTAAACCTGAAGTGAAGAATCGAAATCTAAAACTGGACTCACAGGAGAGGTTCAAATCATAGTAAGTTAGAGTGTCAGTCCACTTTTACTTAAGTCGGCATTGTGCCTTTTGAATTAAAATCCGAAGGAATTTCTGTGCATCATCGTCAATAAGAAGGTCCAAGGTATACAGTAAACCTGAAGAGAATTATCGGAATCTAAAACTGGGCTCACAGGAGAGATTCAAATCATAGAAAGTTTAAGTGTCATTCCTCTTGTACTTAAGTCGGCATTGTGCTTTTTGAATTTAATTCCGATGCAATTTCTGTGCTTCATCGTCAATAAGAAGGTCCAAGGTATACAGTAAACCTGAAGTGAAGCATCGGAATCTAAAACTGGACGCACAGGACAGGTTCAAATCTTACAAAGTTAGAGTGTCAGTCCTCTTGTACTAAAGTCGGCATTGTGCCTTTTGAATAAAATTCCGATGCAATTTCTGTGCTTCATCGTTAATAAGAAGGTCCAAGGTATACAGTAAACCTGAAGTGAAGCATCGGAATCTAAAACTAGACTCACTGGAGAGGTTAAAATCGTAGAAAGAGTGTCAGTCCTCGTGTACTTAAGTCGGCATTGTGCGTTTTGAATTTAATTACGATGCAATTTCTGTGTTTCATCGTCATTGAGAAGGTCCAAGATAAACAGTAAACCTGAAGTGAAGCATCGGAATCTAAAACTGGTCTCACAGGAGAGATTCAAATCATAGAAAGTTAGCGTGTCAGTCCTCTTGTACTTATGTCGGCATTGTGCCTTTAGAGTTTAATTCCGTTGCAATTTCTGCGCTTCATCGTCAACAAGAAGGTCCAAGGAATACAGTAAACCAGAAGAGAAGCATCGGAATCTAAAACTGGACTCACAGGAGAGGTTCATACCATAGAAAGTTAGAGTGTCAGTCCACTCGTACTTAACTTGGCATTGTGCCTTTCGAATTTAATTTCGATGCAATTTCTGCGCTTCATCGTCAACAAGAAGGTCAAAGGTATACAGTAAACCTGAAGTGAGGCATCGGAATCTAAATCTGGACTCATAGGACAGGTTCAAATCATAGAAAATAAGAGTGTCATTCCTCATGTACTTAAGTCGGCATTGTGCGTTTTGAATTTAATTACGATGCAATTTCTGTGTTTCATCGTCAATAAGAATGTCCAAGGGATACAGTAAAACTTAAGTGAAGCATCGGAATCTAAAACTGGACTCACAGGATAGGTTCAAATCATAGAAAGTTAGAGTGTCAGTCCTCTTCTACATAAGTCGGCATTGTGCCCCTTGTATTAAATTAAGATGCAATTTCTGTGTTTCATCGTCAATAAGAAGGTCCGAGTTATACAGTTAACCTGAAGTGTAGCATCGGAATCTAAAACTGGACCCACAGGAGAGGTTCAAATTATAGAATGTTAGAGTGTCAGTCCTCTTGTACTTAAGTCGGCATTGTGCCTTTTGTATTAAATTCGGATGCAATTTCTGTGTTCATCGACAATAAGAAGGACCAAGGTATACAGTAAACCCGAAGTGTAGCATCGGAATCTAGAACTGGACTCACAGAAAGGTTCAAATCATAGCAAGTTAGAGTATCAGTCCTTTTGTACTTACGTCCGCATTGTGCCTATTGTATTACATTCCGATGCAATTTCTGTTTTTCATCGTCAATAAGAAGGTCCCAGGGGTACAGTAAACCTCAAGTGAAGCATCGGAATCTAAATCCGGTCCCACAGAAGATGTCCTAATCATAGAATGTAAGAAGTGTCAGTTCTCTTGTACTGAAGTCGGCATTGTGCCTTTTGTATTTAATTCCGATACAATTTCTGTGTTTCATCATCAATAAGAAGGTCCAAAGAATACAGTAAACCTGGGGTGAACCATCGGAATCCAAAATTGGACTCACAGGAGAGGTTCAAAACATAGAAAGTTAGAGTGTCAGTCCTCTTGTACTTAAGTCGGCATTGTGCCTTTTGTATTAAATTCGGATGCAATTTCTGTGTTTCATCGTCAATAAGAAGGGCCAAGGTATACTATAAACCTGAAGTGTAGCATCGGGATCTAATACTGGACTCACAGGAGAGGTTCAAATCATAGAAAATTAGAGTATCAGTCCTCTTGTACTTAAGTCGGAATTGTGCCTTTTCAATTTAATTCCGATGCAATTTCTATGTTTCATCGTCAATAAGTATGTCCAAGGGATACAGTAAACCTGAAGTGAAGCTTCGGAATCTAAAACTGGAATCACAGGAGAGATTCAAATCATACAAAGTTAGAGTGTCAGTCCTCTTGTACTTAAGTCCGAATTGTGCCTTTTGTATTAAATAAGGATGAAATTTCTGTGCTTCATCGTCAATAAGAAGGTCCAAGGTATACAGTAAACCTGAAGTGAAGCATCAGAATCTGAAACTGGACTCACGGGAGAGGTTCAATTCATAGAAAGTTAGTGCGTCAGTCCTCTTGTACTTAAGTCGGCATTGTGCTTTTTTTATTAATTTAGGATGCAATTTCTGTGTTTCATCGTCAAGAAGAAAATCCAAGGTATACAGTAAACCTGAAGTCAAGCATCGGAATCTAAAACTGGAATCACAGGAGAGGTTCAAATCATAGAGAGTTAGAGTGTCAGTTATCTTGTACATCTTAAGACGGCATTGTGCCTTTTGTATTAAATTCCGATGCAATTTCTGTTTTTCATCGTCAATAAGAAGGTCCAAGGGATACAGTAAACCTGAAGTGAAACATCGGAATCTAAAACTGGAGTCACAGGAGAGGTTCGAATCATAGAAAGGTAGAGTGTCAGTACTCTTGTAACTAAGTCAGCATTGTGCCTTCTGTATTACATTCGGATGCAATTTCTGTGTTTCATCGTCAATAAGAAGGTCCAAGGGATACAGTAAACCTGAGGTGAAAAATCGGAATCTAAAACTAGACTCACAGGAGAGGTTCAAATCGTAGAAAGAGTGTCAGTCCTCGTGTACTTAAGTCGGCATTGTGCGTTTTGAATTTAATTACGATGCAATTTATGTGTTTCATAGTCAATTAGAAGGTTCAAGGGATACAATTAACCTGAAGTGAAGCATCGAATTCTAAAACTGGTCTTACAGGAAAGGTTCTAAATATAGACTGTAAGAAGAGTCAGTCCTCTTGTAATTAAGTCGGCATTGTGCTTTTGTATTAAATTCGGATGCAATTCCTGTGTTTCATCGTCAATAAGAAGGTCCAAGGGATACAGTAAACCTGAAGTGAACCATCGGAATCTAAAACTGGACTCACAGGAGAGGTTCAAATCATAGAAAGTTAGAGTGTCAGTCCTCTTGTACTTAAGTCGGCATTGTGCCTTTTGTATTAAATTCGGAAGCAATTTCTGTGTTTTATCGTCAATAAGAAGGTCCAATGGTTGCATTAAACCTGAAGTGAAGCACGGAATCTAGAACTAGACTCACAGGAGAGGTTAAAATCATAGAGGGTTAGAGTGTCAGTCCTCTTGTACTGAAGACGGCATTGTGCCTTTTGTATTAAATTCCGTCACAATTTCTGTACTTCATCGTATATAAGAAGGTCCAAGGTATACAGTAAACCTGAAGTGAAGAATCGAAATCTAAAACTGGACTCACAGGAGAGGTTCAAATCATAGTAAGTTAGAGTGTCAGTCCACTTTTACTTAAGTCGGCATTGTGCCTTTTGAATTAAAATCCGAAGGAATTTCTGTGCATCATCGTCAATAAGAAGGTCCAAGGTATACAGTAAACCTGAAGAGAAGCATCGGAATCTAAAACTGGGCTCACAGGAGAGATTCAAATCATAGAAAGTTTAAGTGTCATTCCTCTTGTACTTAAGTCGGCATTGTGCTTTTTGAATTTAATTCCGATGCAATTTCTGTGCTTCATCGTCAATAAGAAGGTCCAAGGTATACAGTAAACCTGAAGTGAAGCATCGGAATCTAAAACTGGACTCACAGGACAGGTTCAAATCTTACAAAGTTAGAGTGTCAGTCCTCTTGTACTAAAGTCGGCATTGTGCCTTTTGGATAAAATTCCGATGCAATTTCTGTGCTTCATCGTTAATAAGAAGGTCCAAGGTATACAGTAAACCTGAAGTGAAGCATCGGAATCTAAAACTAGACTCACTGGAGAGGTTAAAATCGTAGAAAGAGTGTCAGTCCTCGTGTACTTAAGTCGGCATTGTGCGTTTTGAATTTAATTACGATGCAATATCTGTGTTTCATCGTCATTGAGAAGGTCCAAGATAAACAGTAAACCTGAAGTGAAGCATCGGAATCTAAAACTGGTCTCACAGGAGAGATTCAAATCATAGAAAGTTAGCGTGTCAGTCCTCTTGTACTTATGTCGGCATTGTGCCTTTAGAGTTTAATTCCGTTGCAATTTCTGCGCTTCATCGTCAACAAGAAGGTCCAAGGAATACAGTAAACCAGAAGAGAAGCATCGGAATCTAAAACTGGACTCACAGGAGAGGTTCATACCATAGAAAGTTAGAGTGTCAGTCCACTCGTACTTAACTTGGCATTGTGCCTTTCGAATTTAATTTCGATGCAATTTCTGCGCTTCATCGTCAACAAGAAGGTCAAAGGTATACAGTAAACCTGAAGTGAGGCATCGGAATCTAAATCTGGACTCATAGGACAGGTTCAAATCATAGAAAATTAGAGTGTCATTCCTCATGTACTTAAGTCGGCATTGTGCGTTTTGAATTTAATTACGATGCAATTTCTGTGTTTCATCGTCAATAAGAATGTCCAAGGGATACAGTAAAACTTAAGTGAAGCATCGGAATCTAAAACTGGACTCACAGGATAGGTTCAAATCATAGAAAGTTAGAGTGTCAGTCCTCTTCTACATAAGTCGGCATTGTGCCCCTTGTATTAAATTAAGATGCAATTTCTGTGTTTCATCGTCAATAAGAAGGTCCGAGTTATACAGTTAACCTGAAGTGTAGCATCGGAATCTAAAACTGGACCCACAGGAGAGGTTCAAATTATAGAATGTTAGAGTGTCAGTCCTCTTGTACATAAGTCGTCATTGTGCCTTTAGTATTAAATTCGGATGCAACTTCTGTGATTCATCGTCAATAAGAAGGTCCAAGGTATACAGTAAACATGAAGTGAAGCATCGGAATCTAAAACTGGACTCACAGGAGAGGTTCAAATCATAGAAAGTTAGAGTGTCAGTCCTCATGTACTTAAGTCGGCATTGTGCCTTTTGTATTATATTCCGATGCAATTTCTGTGATTCATCGTCAATAAGAAGGTCCAAAGGATACAGTAAACCTGAAGTGAAGTATCGGAATCTAAAACTAGACTCACAGGAGAGGTACAAAGCATAGAAAGTTAGAGCGTCAGTCCTCTTCTACTTAAGTCGGCATTATGCTTTTTGTATTATATTCGGATGCAATATCTGTGTTTCATCGTCAATAAGAAGGTCTAAGGTATACAGTAAACCTGAAGTGAAGCATCGGAATCGAAAACTGGACTCACCGGAAAGGTTCAAAGCATAGAAAGTTAGAGTGTCGGTCCTCTTGTACTTAAGTCGGTATTGTGCCTTTTGTATTTAATTACGATGCAATTTCTGTGTTTCATAGTCAATTAGAAGGTGCAAGGGATACAATTAACCTGAAGTGAAGCATCGAATTCTAAAACTGGTCTTTCAGGAAAGGTTCTAAATATAGACTGTAAGAAGAGTCAGTCCTCTTGTACTTAAGTCGGCATTGTGCTTTTGTATTAAATTCGGATGCAATTCCTGTGTTTCATCGTCAATAAGAAGGTCCAAGGGAAACAGTAAACCTGAGGTGAACCATCGAAATCTAAAACTGGAATCACAGGAGAGGTTCAAATCATAGAAAGTTAGAGTGTCAGTTATCTTGTACATCTTAAGTCGGCATTGTGCTTTTTGTATTAAATTCCGATGCAATTTCTGCTTTTCATCGTCAATAAGAAGGTCCAAGGGATACAGTAAACCTGAAGTGAAACATCGGAATCTAAAACTGGAGTCACAGGAGAGGTTCAAATCATAGAAAGTTAGAGTGTCAGTACTCTTGTAACTAAGTCAGCATTGTGCCTTCTGTATTACATTCGGATGCTATTTCTGTGTTTCATCGTCAATAAGAAGGTCCAAGGATACAGTAAACCTGAGGTGAAAAATCGGAATCTAAAACTAGACTCACAGGAGAGGTTCAAATCGTAGAAAGAGTGTCAGTCCTCGTGTACTTATGTCGGCATTGTGCGTTTTGAATTTAATTACGATGCAATTTATGTGTTTCATAGTCAATTAGAAGGTGCAAGGGATACAATTAACCTGAAGTGAAGCATCGAATTCTAAAACTGGTCTTACAGGAAAGGTTCTAAATATAGACTGTAAGAAGAGTCAGTCCTCTTGTAATTAAGTCGGCATTGTGCTTTTGTATTAAATTCGGATGCAATTCCTGTGTTTCATCGTCAATAAGAAGGTCCAAGGGATACAGTAATCCTGAAGTGAAGCATCGGAATCTAAAACTGGACTCACAGGAGAGGTTCAAATCGTAGAAAGTTAGAGTGTCAGTCCTCTTGTACTTAAGTCGGCATTGTGCCTTTTGTATTAAATTCGGAAGCAATTTCTGTGTTTTATCGTCAATAAGAAGGTCCAATGGTTGCATTAAACCTGAAGTGAAGCACGGAATCTAGAACTAGACTCACAGGAGAGGTTAAAATCATAGAGGGTTAGAGTGTCAGTCCTCTTGTACTGAAGACGGCATTGTGCCTTTTGTATTAAATTCCGTCACAATTTCTGTGCTTCATCGTATATAAGAAGGTCCAAGGTATACAGTAAACCTGAAGTGAAGAATCGGAATCTAAAACTGGACTCACAGGACAGGTTCAAATCTTACAAAGTTAGAGTGTCAGTCCTCTTGTACTAAAGTCGGCATTGTGCCTTTTGAATAAAATTCCGATGCAATTTCTGTGCTTCATCGTCAATAAGAAGGTCCAAGGTATACAGTAAACCTGAAGTGAAGCATCGGAATCTAAAACTAGACTCAATGGAGAGGTTCAAATCGTAGAAAGAGTGTCAGTCCTCGTGTACTTAAGTCGGCATTGTGAGTTTTGAATTTAATTCCGTTGCAATTTCTGTGCTTCATCGTCAACAAGAAGGTCCAAGGAATACAGTAAACCAGAAGAGAAGCATCGGAATCTAAAACTGGACTCACAGGAGAGGTTCATACCATAGAAAGTTAGAGTGTCAGTCCACTCGTACTTAACTTGGCATTGTGCCTTTCGAATTTAATTCCGATGCAATTTCTGCGCTTCATTGTCAACAAGAAGGTCAAAGGTATACAATAAACCTGAAGTGAGGCATCGGAATCTAAATCTGGACTCATAGGACAGGTTCAAATCATAGAAAATTAGAGTGACATTCCTCATGTACTTAAGTCGGCATTGTGCGTTTTGAATTTAATTACGATGCAATTTCTGTGTTTCATCGTCAATAAGAAGGTCCAAGGTAAACAGTAAACCTGAAGTGAAGCATCGGAAACTAAAACTGGTCTCACAAGAGAGGTTCAAATCATAGAAAGTTAGAGTGTCAGTCCTCTTGTACTTCTGTCGGCATTGTGACTTTTGAATTTATTTCCGTTGCAATTTCTGTGCTTCATCGTCAATAAGAAGGTCCAAGGAATACAGTAAACCTGAAGTGAAGCATCGGAATCTAAAACTGGACTCACAGGAGAGGTTCAAATTATAGAAAGTTAGAGTGTCTGTAATCTTGTACTTATGTCGACATTGTGCCTTTTGTATTAAATTCCGATGCAATTTCTGTGCTTCATCGTCAATAAGAAAGTCCATGGAATACAGTAAACCTGAAGTGAAGCATCGGAATCTAAAACTGGACTTACAGGAGAGGTTCAAATCATAGAAAGTTAGAATGTCAGTCCACTTGTACTTAAGTCAGCATTGTGCCTTTTCAATTTAATTCCGATGCAATTTCTGTGTTTCATCGTCAATAAGAATGTCCAAGGGATACAGTAAACCTGAAGTGAAGCATCGGAATCTAAAACTGGACTCACAGGATAGGTTCAAATCATAGAAAGTTGGAGTGTCTGTCCTCTTGTACTTAAGTCGGCATTGTGCCTTTTGTATTAAATTCCGATGCAATTTCTGTGCTTCATCGTCAATAAGAATGTCCATGGGATACAGTAAACCTGAAGTGAAGCATCGGAATCTAGAACTGGACTTACAGGAGAGGTTCAAATCATAGAGAGTTAGAATGTCAGTCCACTTGTACTTAAGTCGGCATTGTGCCTTTTGTATTAAATTCGGATTCAGTTTCTGTGTTTCGTCGTCAATTAGAAGGTCCAAGGGATACAGTATACCTGAAGTGTAGCATCGGAATCTAAACCTGGCTTCACAGGAGAGGTTCAAATCATAGAAAGTTAGAGTGTCAGTCCTCTTGTACTTAAGTCGGCATTGTGCATTTTGTATTAAATTCGGATGCAATTTCTGTGTTTCATCGTCAATAAGAAGGTCCAAGGGATACAGTAAACCTGAAGTGAAGCATCGGAATCTAAAACCGGTCTCATAGGAGAGGTTCAAATCATAGAATGTTAGAAGTGTCAGTCCTCTTGTACTTAGGTCGGCATTGTGCCTTTTGTATTAAATTCCGATACAATTTCTGTGTTTCATCTTCAATAACAAGGTCCAAGGGATACAGTAAACCTGAAGTGAAGCATCGGAACCTAAAACTGGACTCACAGGAATGGTTCAAATCATAGAAAGTCAGAGTGTCAGTCCTCTTTTACTTAAGTCGGCATTGTGCCTTTTGTATTACATTAGGATGCAATTTCTGTGTTTCATCGTCAATAATAAGGTCCGAGGTATACAGTAAACCTGAAGTGAAGCATCGGAATCAAAAACTAGACTCATAGGAGAGGTTCAAATCATAGAAAGTTAGAGTGTCAGTCCTCTTGTACATAAGTCGGCATTATGCCCCTTGTATTAAATTAAGATGCAATTTCTGTGTTTCATCGTCAATAAGAAGGTCCGAGTTATACAGTTAACCTGAAGTGTAGCATCGGAATCTAAAACTGGACCCACAGGAGAGGTTCAAATTATAGAATGTTAGAGTGTCAGTCCTCTTGTACATAAGTCGGCATTGTGCCTTTTGTATTAAATTCGGATGCAACTTCTGTGTTTCATCGTCAATAAGAAGGTCCAAGGTATACAGTAAACATGAAGTGAAGCATCGGAATCTAAAACTAGACTCACAGGAGAGGTACAAAGAATAGAAAGTTAGAGTGTCAGTCCTCATGTACTTAAGTCGGCATTGTGCCTTTTGAATTTAATTCCGATGCAATTTCTGTGCTCCATCTTCAATAAGAAGGTCCAAGCTATACACTAAACCTAAAAAGAAGCATCGGAATCTAAAACTGGACTCAAAGGAAAGGTTACAAATATAGAATGTTGGAGTGTCAGTCCTCATGTACTTAAGTCGGCATTGTGCCGTTTGAATTAAATTCGGATGCAATTTCTGTGCTTCACCGTCAATAAGAAGGTCCAAGTTATACAGTAAACCTGAAGCGAAGCATCGGAATCTAAAACTGGACTCACAGGAGAGGTTCAAATCTTAGAAAGTTAGAGCGTCAGTCCTCTTCTACTTAAGTCGGCATTATGCTTTTTGTATTATATTCGGATGCAATTTCTGTGTTTCATCGTCAATAAGAAGGTCTAAGGTATACAGGAAACCCGAAGTGAACCATCGTAATCGAAAACTGGACTCACCGGAAAGATTCAAAGCATAGAAAGTTAGAGTGTCAGTCCTCTTGTACTTAAGTCGGTATTGTGCCTTTTGTATTTAATTACGATGCAATTCCTGTGTTTCATAGTCAATTAGAAGGTGCAAGGGATACAATTAACCTGAAGTGAAGCATCGAATTCTAAAACTGGTCTTTCAGGAAAGGTTCTAAATATAGACTGTAAGAAGAGTCAGTCATCTTGTACTTAAGTCGGCATTGTGCTTTTGTAATAAATTCGGATGCAATTCCTGTGTTTCATCGTCAATAAGAAGGTTCAAGGGAAACAGTAAACCTGAGGTGAACCATCGAAATCTAAAACTGGAATCACAGGAGAGGTTCAAATCATAGAAAGTTAGAGTGTCAGTCCCCTTGTACTTAAGTCGGCATTGTGCCTTTTGTATATAATTACGATGCAATTTCTGTGTTTCATAGTCAATTAGAAGGTGCAAGGGATACAATAAACCTGAAGTGAAGCATCTTAATCTAAAACTGGACTCACACGAGAGGTTCAAATCATAGAAAGTTAGAGTGTCAGTCCCCTTGTACTTAAGTCGGCATTGTGCCTTTTGTATTTAATTACGATGCAATATCTGTGTTTCATAGTCAATTAGAAGGTGCAAGGGATACAATAAACCTGAAGTGAAGCATCGGAATCTAAAACTGGACTCACACGAGAGGTTCAAATCATAGAAAGTTTAAGTGTCATTCCTCTTGTACTTAAGTCGGCATTGTGCTTTTTGAATTTAATTCCGATGCAATTTCTGTGCTTCATCGTCAATAAGAAGGTCCAAGGTATACAGTAAACCTGAAGTGAAGCATCGGAATCTAAAACTGGACTCACAGGAGAGGTTCATACCATAGAAAGTTAGAGTGTCAGTCCACTCGTACTTAACTTGGCATTGTGCCTTTCGAATTTAATTCCGATGCAATTTCTGCGATTCATCGCCAACAAGAAGGTCAAAGGTATACAGTAAATCTGAAGTGAGGCATCGGAGTCTAAATCTGGACTCACAGGAGAGGTTCAAATCATAGAAAATTAGAGTGTCATTCCTCATGTACTTAAGTCGGCATTGTGCGTTTTGAATTTAATTACGATGCAATTTCTGTGTTTCATCGTCAATAAGAAGGTCCAAGGTAAACAGTAAACCTGAAGTGAAGCATCGGAAACTAAAACTGGTCTCACAAGAGAGGTTCAAATCATAGAAAGTTAGAGTGTCAGTCCTCTTGTACTTCTGTCGGCATTGTGACTTTTGAATTTATTTCCGTTGCAATTTCTGTGCTTCATCGTCATTAAGAAGGTCCAAGGAATACAGTAAACCTGAAGTGAAGCATCGGAATCTAAACCTGGACTTACAGGAGAGGTTCAAATCATAGAAAGTTAGAATGTCAGTCCACTTGTACCTAAGTCAGCATTGTGCCTTTTCAAGTTAATTCCGATGCAATTTCTGTGTTTCATCGTCAATAAGAATGTCCAAGGGATACAGTAAACCTGAAGTGAAGCATCGGAACCTAAAACTGGACTCACAGGAAAGGTTCAAATCATAGAAAGTTAGAGTGTCAGTCCTCTTTTACTTAAGTCGGCATTGTGCCTTTTGTATTACATTAGGATGCAATTTCTGTGTTTCATCGTCAATAATAAGGTCCGAGGTATACAGTAAACCTGAAGTGAAGCATCGGAATCAAAAACTAGACTCATAGGAGAGGTTCAAATCATAGAAAGTTAGAGTGTCAGTCCTCTTGTACATAAGTCGGCATTGTGCCCCTTGTATTAAATTAAGATGCAATTTCTGTGTTTCATCGTCAATAAGAAGGTCCGAGTTATACAGTTAACCTGAAGTGTAGCATCGGAATCTAAAACTGGACCCACAGGAGAGGTTCAAATTATAGAATGTTAGAGTGTCAGTCCTCTTGTACATAAGTCGGCATTGTGCCTTTTGTATTAAATTCGGATGCAACTTCTGTGTTTCATCGTCAATAAGAAGGTCCAAGGTATACAGTAAACATGAAGTGATGCATCGGAATCTAAAACTGGACTCACAGGAGAGGTTCAAATCACAGAAAGTTAGAGTGTCAGTCCTCATGTACTTAAGTCGGCATTGTGCCTTTTGTATTATATTCCGATGCAATTTCTGTGATTCATCGTCAATATGAAGGTCCAAAGGATACAGTAAACCTGAAGTGAAGTATCGGAATCTAAAACTAGACTCACAGGAGAGGTACAAAGCATAGAAAGTTAGAGTGTCAGTCCTCATGTACTTAAGTCGGCATTGTGCCTTTTGAATTTAATTCCGATGCAATTTCTGTGCTCCATCTTCAATAAGAAGGTCCAAGCTATTCACTAAACCTAAAAAGAAGCATCGGAATCTAAAACTGGACTCAAAGGAAAGGTTACAAATATAGAATGTTGGAGTGTCAGTCCTCATGTACTTAAGTCGGCATTGTGCCTCTTGAATTAAATTCGGATGCAATTTCTGCGCTTCACCGTCAATAAGAAGGTCCAAGGTATACAGTAAACCTGAAGCGAAGCATCGGAATCTAAAACTGGACTCACAGGAGAGGTTCAAATCTTAGAAAGTTAGAGCGTCAGTCCTCTTCTACTTAAGTCGGCATTATGCTTTTTGTATTATATTCGGATGCAATATCTGTGTTTCATCGTCAATAAGAAGGTCTAAGGTATACAGTAAACCTGAAGTAAACCATCGTAATCGAAAACTGGACTCACCGGAAAGATTCAAAGCATAGAAAGTTAGAGTGTCAGTCCTCTTGTACTTAAGTCGGTATTGTGCCTTTTGTATTTAATTACGATGCAATTCCTGTGTTTCATAGTCAATTAGAAGGTGCAAGGGATACAATTAACCTGAAGTGAAGCATCGAATTCTAAAACTGGTCTTTCAGGAAAGGTTCTAAATATAGACTGTAAGAAGAGTCAGTCCTCTTGTACTTAAGTCGGCATTGTGCTTTTGTATTAAATTCGGATGCAATTCCTGTGTTTCATCGTCAATAAGAAGGTTCAAGGGAAACAGTAAACCTGAGGTGAACCATCGAAATCTAAAACTGGAATCACAGGAGAGGTTCAAATCATAGAAAGTTAGAGTGTCAGTCCCCTTGTACTTAAGTCGGCATTGTGCCTTTTGTATTTAATTACGATGCAATTTCTGTGTTTCATAGTCAATTAGAAGGTGCAAGGGATACAATAAACCTGAAGTGAAGCATCTTAATCTAAAACTGGACTCACACGAGAGGTTCAAATCATAGAAAGTTAGAGTGTCAGTCCCCTTGTACTTAAGTCGGCATTGTGCCTTTTGTATTTAATTACGATGCAATATCTGTGTTTCATAGTCAATTAGAAGGTGCAAGGGATACAATAAACCTGAAGTGAAGCATCGGAATCTAAAACTGGACTCACACGAGAGGTTCAAATCATAGAAAGTTTAAGTGTCATTCCTCTTGTACTTAAGTCGGCATTGTGCTTTTTGAATTTAATTCCGATGCAATTTCTGTGCTTCATCGTCAATAAGAAGGTCCAAGGTATACAGTAAACCTGAAGTGAAGCATCGGAATCTAAAACTGGACTCACAGGAGAGGTTCATACCATAGAAAGTTAGAGTGTCAGTCCACTCGTACTTAACTTGGCATTGTGCCTTTCGAATTTAATTCCGATGCAATTTCTGCGCTTCATCGCCAACAAGAAGGTCAAAGGTATACAGTAAATCTGAAGTGAGGCATCGGAGTCTAAATCTGGACTCATAGGAGAGGTTCAAATCATAGAAAATTAGAGTGTCATTCCTCATGTACTTAAGTCGGCATTGTGCGTTTTAAATTTAATTACGATGCAATTTCTGTGTTTCATCGTCAATAAGAAGGTCCAAGGTAAACAGTAAACCTGAAGTGAAGCATCGGAAACTAAAACTGGTCTCACAAGAGAGGTTCAAATCATAGAAAGTTAGAGTGTCAGTCCTCTTGTACTACTGTCGGCATTGTGACTTTTGAATTTATTTCCGTTGCAATTTCTGTGCTTCATCGTCATTAAGAAGGTCCAAGGAATACAGTAAACCTGAAGTGAAGCATCGGAATCTAAAACTGGACTCACAGGAGAGGTTCAAATCATAGAAAGTTAGAGTGTCTGTCCTCTTGTACTTATGTCGGCATTGTGCCTTTTGTATTAAATTCCGATGCAATTTCTGTGCTTCATCGTCAATAAGAATGTCCATGGAATACAGTAAACCTGAAGTGAAGCATCGGAATCTAAAACTGGACTTACAGGAGAGGTTCAAATCATAGAAAGTTAGAATGTCAGTCCACTTGTACCTAAGTCAGCATTGTGCCTTTTCAATTTAATTCCGATGGAATTTCAGTGTTTCATCGTCAATAAGAATGTCCAAGGGATACAGTAAACCTGAAGTGAAGCATCGGAATCTAAAACTGGACTCACAGGAGAGGTTCAAATCATAGAAAGTTGGAGTGTCTGTCCTCTTGTACTTAAGTCGGCATTGTGCCTTTTGTATTAAATTCCGATGCAATTTCTGTGCTTCATCGTCAATAAGAATGTCCATGGGATACAGTAAACCTGAAGTGAAGCATCGGAATCTAAAACTGGACTTACAGGAGAGGTTCAAATCATAGAAAGTTAGAATGTCAGTCCACTTGTACTTAAGTCGGCATTGTGCCTTTTGTATTAAATTCGGATTCAGTTTCTGTGTTTCGTCGTCAATTAGAAGGTCCAAGGGATACAGTATACCTGAAGTGAAGCATCGGAATCTAAACCTGGCTTCACAGGAGAGGTTCAAATCATAGAAAGTTAGAGTGTCAGTCCTCTTGTACTTAAGTCGGCATTGTGCATTTTGTATTAAATTCGGATGCAATTTCTGTGTTTCATCGTCAATAAGAAGGTCCAAGGGATACAGTAAACTTGAAGTGAAGCATCGGAATCTAAAACCGGTCTCATAGGAGAGGTTCAAATCATAGAATGTTAGAAGTGTCAGTCCTCTTGTACTTAGGTCGGCATTGTGCCTTTTGTATTAAATTCCGATACAATTTCTGTGTTTCATCTTCAATAAGAAGGTCCAAGGGATACAGTAAACCTGAAGTGAAGCATCGGAACCTAAAACTGGACTCACAGGAAAGGTTCAAATCATAGAAAGTTAGAGTGTCAGTCCTCTTTTACTTAAGTCGGCATTGTGCGTTTTGTATTACATTAGGATGCAATTTCTGTGTTTCATCGTCAATAATAAGGTCCGAGGTATACAGTAAACCTGAAGTGAAGCATCGGAATCAAAAACTAGACTCATAGGAGAGGTTCAAATCATAGAAAGTTAGAGTGTCAGTCCTCTTGTACATAAGTCGGCATTGTGCCCCTTTTATTAAATTAAGATGCAATTTCTGTGCTTCATCGTCAATAAGAAGGTCCGAGTTATACAGTTAACCTGAAGTGTAGCATCGGAATCTAAAACTGGACCCACAGGAGAGGTTCAAATTATAGAATGTTAGAGTGTCAGTCCTCTTGTACATAAGTCGGCATTGTGCCTTTTGTATTAAATTCCGATGCAATTTCTGTGCTTCATCGTCAATAAGAATGTCCATGGGATACAGTAAACCTGAAGTGAAGCATCGGAATCTAAAACTGGACTTACAGGAGAGGTTCAAATCATAGAAAGTTAGAATGTCAGTCCACTTGTACTTAAGTCGGCATTCTGCCTTTTGTATTAAATTCGGATTCAGTTTCTGTGTTTCGTCGTCAATTAGAAGGTCCAAGGGATACAGTATACCTGAAGTGAAGCATCGGAATCTGAACCTGGCTTCACAGGAGAGGTTCAAATCATAGAAAGTTAGAGTGTCAGTCCTCTTGTACTTAAGTCGGCATTGTGCATTTTGTATTAAATTCGGATGCAATTTCTGTGTTTCATCGTCAATAAGAAGGTCCAAGGGATACAGTAAACCTGAAGTGAAGCATCGGAATCTAAAACCGGTCTCATAGGAGAGGTTCAAATCATAGAATGTTAGAAGTGTCAGTCCTCTTGTACTTAGGTCGGCATTGTGCCTTTTGTATTAAATTCCGATACAATTTCTGTGTTTCATCTTCAATAAGAAGGTCCAAGATATACAGTAAACCTGAAGTGAAGCATCGGAACCTAAAACTGGACTCACAGGAAAGGTTGAAATCATAGAAAGTTAGAGTGTCAGTCCTCTTTTACTTAAGTCGGCATTGTGCCTTTTGTATTACATTAGGATGCAATTTCTGTGTTTCATCGTCAATAATAAGGTCCGAGGTATACAGTAAACCTGAAGTGAAGCATCGGAATCAAAAACTAGACTCATAGGAGAGGTTCAAATCATAGAAAGTTAGAGTGTCAGTCCTCTTGTACATAAGTCGGCATTGTGCCCCTTGTATTAAATTAAGATGCAATTTCTGTGTTTCATCGTCAATAAGAAGGTCCGAGTTATACAGTTAACCTGAAGTGTAGCATCGGAATCTAAAACTGGACCCACAGGAGAGGTTCAAATTATAGAATGTTAGAGTGTCAGTCCTCTTGTACATAAGTCGGCATTGTGCCTTTTGTATTAAATTCGGATGCAACTTCTGTGTTTCATCGTCAATAAGAAGGTCCAAGGTATACAGTAAACATGAAGTGATGCATCGGAATCTAAAACTGGACTCACAGGAGAGGTTCAAATCATAGAAAGTTCGAGTGTCAGTCCTTATGTACTTAAGTCGGCATTGTGCCTTTTGTATTATATTCCGATGCAATTTCTGTGATTCATCGTCAATAAGAAGGTCCAAAGGATACAGTAAACCTGAAGTGAAGTATCGGAATCTAAAACTAGACTCACAGGAGAGGTACAAAGCATAGAAAGTTAGAGTGTCAGTCCTCATGTACTTAAGTCGGCATTGTGCCTTTTGAATTTAATTCCGATGCAATTTCTGTGCTCCATCTTCAATAAGAAGGTCCAAGCTATACACTAAACCTAAAAAGAAGCATCGGAATCTAAAACTGGACTCAAAGGAAAGGTTACAAATATAGAATGTTGGAGTGTCAGTCCTCATGTACTTAAGTCGGCATTGTGCCGTTTGAATTAAATTCGGATGCAATTTCTGTGCTTCACCGTCAATAAGAAGGTCCAAGGTATACAGTAAACCTGAAGCGAAGCATCGGAATCTAAAACTGGACTCACAGGAGAGGTTCAAATCTTAGAAAGTTAGAGCGTCCGTCCTCTTCTACTTAAGTCGGCATTATGCTTTTTGTATTATATTCGGATGCAATATCTGTGTTTCATCGTCAATAAGAAGGTCTAAGGTATACAGTAAACCTGAAGTGAACCATCGTAATCGAAAACTGGACTCACCGGAAAGATTCAAAGCATAGAAAGTTAGAGTGTCAGTCCTCTTGTACTTAAGTCGGTATTGTGCCTTTTGTATTTAATTACGATGCAATTCCTGTGTTTCATAGTCAATTAGAAGGTGCAAGGGATACAATTAACCTGAAGTGAAGCATCGAATTCTAAAACTGGTCTTTCAGGAAAGGTTCTAAATATAGACTGTAAGAAGAGTCAGTCCTCTTGTACTTAAGTCGGCATTGTGCTTTTGTATTAAATTCGGATGCAATTCCTGTGTTTCATCGTCAATAAGAAGGTTCAAGGGAAACAGTAAACCTGAGGTGAACCATCGAAATCTAAAACTGGAATCACAGGAGAGGTTCAAATCATAGAAAGTTAGAGTGTCAGTCCCCTTGTACTTAAGTTGGCATTGTGCCTTTTGTATTTAATTACGATGCAATTTCTGTGTTTCATAGTCAATTAGAAGGTGCAAGGGATACAATAAACCTGAAGTGAAGCATCTTAATCTAAAACTGGACTCACACGAGAGGTTCAAATCATAGAAAGTTAGAGTGTCAGTCCCCTTGTACTTAAGTCGGCATTGTGCCTTTTGTATTTAATTACGATGCAATATCTGTGTTTCATAGTCAATTAGAAGGTGCAAGGGATACAATAAACCTGAAGTGAAGCATCGGAATCTAAAACTGGACTCACACGAGAGGTTCAAATCATAGAAAGTTTAAGTGTCATTCCTCTTGTACTTAAGTCGGCATTGTGCTTTTTGAATTTAATTCCGATGCAATTTCTGTGCTTCATCGTCAATAAGAAGGTCCAAGGTATACAGTAAACCTGAAGTGAAGCATCGGAATCTAAAACTGGACTCATAGGAGAGGTTCATACCATAGAAAGTTAGAGTGTCAGTCCACTCGTACTTAACTTGGCATTGTGCCTTTCTAATTTAATTCCGATGCAATTTCTGCGCTTCATCGCCAACAAGAAGGTCAAAGGTATACAGTAAATCTGAAGTGAGGCATCGGAGTCTAAATCTGGACTCATAGGAGAGGTTCAAATCATAGAAAATTAGAGTGTCATTCCTCATGTACTTAAGTCGGCATTGTGCGTTTTGAATTTAATTACGATGCAATTTCTGTGTTTCATCGTCAATAAGAAGGTCCAAGGTAAACAGTAAACCTGAAGTGAAGCATCGGAAACTAAAACTGGTCTGACAAGAGAGGTTCAAATCATAGAAAGTTAGAGTGTCAGTCCTCTTGTACTTCTGTCGGCATTGTGACTTTTGAACTTATTTCCGTTGCAATTTCTGTGCTTCATCGTCATTAAGAAGGTACAAGGAATACAGTAAACCTGAAGTGAAGCATCGGAATCTAAAACTGGACTCACAGGAGAGGTTCAAATCATAGAAAGTTAGAGTGTCTGTCCTCTTGTACTTATGTCGGCATTGTGCCTTTTGTATTAAATTCCGATGCAATTTCTGTGCTTCATCGTCAATAAGAAAGTCCATGGAATACAGTAAACCTGAAGTGAAGCATCGGAATCTAAAACTGGACTTACAGGAGAGGTTCAAATCATAGAAAGTTAGAATGTCAGTCCACTTGTACCTAAGTCAGCATTGTGCCTTTTCAATTTAATTCCGATGCAATTTCTGTGTTTCATCGTCAATAAGAATGTCCAAGGGATACAGTAAACCTGAAGTGAAGCATCGGAATCTAAAACTGGACTCACAGGAGAGGTTCAAATCATAGAAAGTTGGAGTGTCTGTCCTCTTGTACTTAAGTCGGCATTGTGCCTTTTGTATTAAATTCCGATGCAATTTCTGTGCTTCATCGTCAATAAGAATGTCCATGGGATACAGTAAACCTGAAGTGAAGCATCGGAATCTAAAACTGGACTTACAGGAGAGGTTCAAATCATAGAAAGTTAGAATGTCAGTCCACTTGTACTTAAGTCGGCATTGTGCCTTTTGTATTAAATTCGGATTTAGTTTCTGTGTTTCGTCGTCAATTAGAAGGTCCAAGGGATACAGTATACCTGAAGTGAAGCATCGGAATCTAAACCTGGCTTCACAGGAGAGGTTCAAATCATAGAAAGTTAGAGTGTCAGTCCTCTTGTACTTAAGTCGGCATTGTGCATTTTGTATTAAATTCGGATGCAATTTCTGTGTTTCATCGTCAATAAGAAGGTCCAAGGGATACAGTAAACCTGAAGTGAAGCATCGGAATCTAAAACCGGTCTCATAGGAGAGGTTCAAATCATAGAATGTTCGAAGTGTCAGTCCTCTTGTACTTAGGTCGGCATTGTGCCTTTTGTATTAAATTCCGATACAATTTCTGTGTTTCATCTTCAATAAGAAGGTCCAAGGGATACAGTAAACCTGAAGTGAAGCATCGGAACCTAAAACTGGACTCACAGGAAAGGTTCAAATCATAGAAAGTTAGAGTGTCAGTCCTCTTTTACTTAAGTCGGCATTGTGCCTTTTGTATTACATTAGGATGCAATTTCTGTGTTTCATCGTCAATAATAAGGTCCGAGGTATACAGTAAACCTGAAGTGAAGCATCGGAATCAAAAACTAGACTCATAGGAGAGGTTCAAATCATAGAAAGTTAGAGTGTCAGTCCTCTTGTACATAAGTCGGCATTGTGCCCCTTGTATTAAATTTAGATGCAATTTCTGTGTTTCATCGTCAATAAGAAGGTCCGAGTTATACAGTTAACCTGAAGTGTAGCATCGGAATCTAAAACTGGACCCACAGGAGAGGTTCAAATTATAGAATGTTAGAGTGTCAGTCCTCTTGTACATAAGTCGGCATTGTGCCTTTTGTATTAAATTCGGATGCAACTTCTGTGTTTCATCGTCAATAAGAAGGTCCAAGGTATACAGTAAACATGAAGTGATGCATCGGAATCTAAAACTGGACTCACAGGAGAGGTTCAAATCATAGAAAGTTAGAGTGTCAGTCCTCATGTACTTAAGTCGGCATTGTGCCTTTTGTATTATATTCCGATGCAATTTCTGTGATTCATCGTCAATAAGAAGGTCCAAAGGATACAGTAAACCTGAAGTGAAGTATCGGAATCTAAAACTAGACTCACAGGAGAGGTACAAAGCATAGAAAGTTAGAGTGTCAGTCCTCATGTACTTAAGTCGGCATTGTGCCTTTTGAATTTAATTCCGATGCAATTTCTGTGCTCCATCTTCAATAAGAAGGTCCAAGCTATACACTAAACCTGAAAAGAAGCATCGGAATCTAAAACTGGACTCAAAGGAAAGGTTACAAATATAGAATGTTGGAGTGTCAGTCCTCATGTACTTAAGTCGGCATTGTGCCGTTTGAATTAAATTCGGATGCAATATCTGTGCTTCACCGTCAATAAGAAGGTCCAAGGTATACAGTAAACCTGAAGCGAAGCATCGGAATCTAAAACTGGACTCACAGGAGAGGTTCAAATCTTAGAAAGTTAGAGCGTCAGTCCTCTTCTACTTAAGTCGGCATTATGCTTTTTGTATTATATTCGGATGCAATATCTGTGTTTCATCGTCAATAAGAAGGTCTAAGGTATACAGTAAACCTGAAGTGAAGCATCGTAATCGAAAACTGGACTCACCGGAAAGGTTCAAAGCATAGAAAATTAGAGTGTCAGTCCTCTTGTACTTAAGTCGGTATTGTGCCTTTTGTATTTAATTACGATGCAATTCCTGTGTTTCATAGTCAATTAGAAGGTGCAAGGGATACAATTAACCTGAAGTGAAGCATCGAATTCTAAAACTGGTCTTTCAGGAAAGGTTCTAAATATAGACTGTAAGAAGAGTCAGTCCTGTTGTACTTAAGTCGGCATTGTGCTTTTGTATTAAATTCGGATGCAATTCCTGTGTTTCATCGTCAATAAGAAGGTTCAAGGGAAACAGTAAACCTGAGGTGAACCATCGAAATCTAAAACTGGAATCACAGGAGAGGTTCAAATCATAGAAAGTTAGAGTGTCAGTCCCCTTGTACTTAAGTCGGCATTGTGCCTTTTGTATTTAATTACGATGCAATTTCTGTGTTTCATAGTCAATTAGAAGATGCAAGGGATACAATAAACCTGAAGTGAAGCATCTTAATCTAAAACTGGACTCACACGAGAGGTTCAAATCATAGAAAGTTAGAGTGTCAGTCCCCTTGTACTTAAGTCGGCATTGTGCCTTTTGTATTTAATTACGATGCAATATCTGTGTTTCATAGTCAATTAGAAGGTGCAAGGGATACAATAAACCTGAAGTGAAGCATCGGAATCTAAAACTGGACTCACACGAGAGGTTCAAATCATAGAAAGTTTAAGTGTCATTCCTCTTGTACTTAAGTCGGCATTGTGCTTTTTGAATTTAATTCCGATGCAATTTCTGCGCTTCATCGCCAACAAGAAGGTCAAAGGTATACAGTAAACCTGAAGTGAGGCATCGGAGTCTAAATCTGGACTCATAGGAGAGGTTCAAATCATAGAAAATTAGAGTGTCATTCCTCATGTACTTAAGTCGGCATTGTGCGTTTTGAATTTAATTACGATGCAATTTCTGTGTTTCATCGTCAATAAGAAGGTCCAAGGTAAACAGTAAACCTGAAGTGAAGCATCGGAAACTAAAACTGGTCTCACAAGAGAGGTTCAAATCATAGAAAGTTAGAGTGTCAGTCCTCTTGTACTTCTGTCAGCATTGTGACTTTTGAATTTATTTCCGTTGCAATTTCTGTGCTTCATCGTCATTAAGAAGGTCCAAGGAATACAGTAAACCTGAAGTGAAGCATCGGAATCTAAAACTGGACTCACAGGAGAGGTTCAAATCATAGAAAGTTAGAGTGTCTGTCCTCTTGTACTTATGTCGGCATTGTGCCTTTTGTATTAAATTCCGATGCAATTTCTGTGCTTCATCGTCAATAAGAAAGTCCATGGAATACAGTAAACCTGAAGTGAAGCATCGGAATCTAAAACTGGACTTACAGGAGAGGTTCAAATCATAGAAAGTTAGAATGTCAGTCCACTTGTACCTAAGTCAGCATTGTGCCTTTTCAATTTAATTCCGATGCAATTTCTGTGTTTCATCGTCAATAAGAATGTCCAAGGGATACAGTAAACCTGAAGTGAAGCATCGGAATCTAAAACTGGACTCACAGGAGAGGTTCAAATCATAGAAAGTTGGAGTGTCTGTCCTCTTGTACTTAAGTCGGCATTGTGCCTTTTGTATTAAATTCCGATGCAATTTCTGTGCTTCATCGTCAATAAGAATGTCCATGGGATACACTAAACCTGAAGTGAAACATCGGAATCTAAAACTGGACTTACAGGAGAGGTTCAAATCATAGAAAGTTAGAATGTCAGTCCACTTGTACTTAAGTCGGCATTGTGCCTTTTGTATTAAATTCGGATTCAGTTTCTGTGTTTCGTCGTCAATAAGAAGGTCCAAGGGATACAGTATACCTGAAGTGAAGCATCGGAATCGAAACCTGGCTTCACAGGAGAGGTTCAAATCATAGAAAGTTAGAGTGTCAGTCCTCTTGTACTTAAGTCGTCATTGTGCATTTTGTATTAAATTCGGATGCAATTTCTGTGTTTCATCGTCAATAAGAAGGTCCAAGGGATACAGTAAACCTGAAGTGAAGCATCGGAATCTAAAACCGGTCTCATAGGAGAGGTTCAAATCATAGAATGTTAGAAGTGTCAGTCCTCTTGTACTTAGGTCGGCATTTTGCCTTTTTAATTTAATTCCGATACAATTTCTGTGTTTCATCTTCAATAAGAAGGTCCAAGGGATACAGTACACCTGAAGTGAAGCATCGGAATAAAAACTGTACTCATAGGAGAGGTTCAAATCATAGAAAGTTAGAGTGTCAGTCATCTTGTACATAAGTCGTCATTGTGCCCCTTGTATTAAATTAAGATGCAATTTCTGTGTTTCATCGTCAATAAGAAGGTCCGAGTTATACAGTTAACCTGAAGTGTAGCATCGGAATCTAAAACTGGACTCACAGGAGAGGTTCAAATTATAGAATGTTAGAGTGTCAGTCCTCTTGTACATAATTCGGCATTGTGCCTTTTGTATTAAATTCGGATGCAACTTCTGTGTTTCATCGTCAATAAGAAGGTAAAAGGTATACAGAAAACATGAAGTGAAGCATCGGAATCTAAAACTGGACTCACAGGAGAGGTTCAAATCATAGAAAGTTAAAGTGTCAGTCCTCATGTACTTAAGTCTGCATTGTGCCTTTTGTATTATATTCCGATGCAATTTCTGTGATTCATCGTCAATAAGAAGGTCCAAAGGATACAGTAAACCTGAAGTGAAGTATCGGAATCTAAAACTAGACTCACAAGAGAGGTACAAAGCATAGAAAGTTAGAGTGTCAGTCCTCATGTACTTAAGTCGGCATTGTGCCTTTTGAATTTAATTCCGATGCAATTTCTGTGCTTCATCTTCAATAAGAAGGTCCAAGCTATACACTAAACCTGAAAAGAAGCATCGGAATCTAAAACTGGACTCAAAGGAAAGGTTACAAATATAGAATGTTGGAGTGTCAGTCCTCATGTACCTAAGTCGGCATTGTGCCGTTTGAATTAAATTCGGATGCAATTTGTGTGCTTCACCGTCAATAAGAAGGTCCAAGGTATACAGTAAACCTGAAGCGAAGCATCGGAATCTAAAACTGGACTCACAGGAGATTTTCAAATCTTAGAAAGTTAGAGCGTCAGTCCTCTTCTACTTAAGTCGGCATTATGCTTTTTGTATTAAATTCGGATGCAATATCTGTGTTTCATCGTCAATAAGAGGGTCTAAGGTATACAGTAAACCTGAAGTGAAGCATCGGAATCGAAAACTGGACTCACCGGAAAGGTTCAATGCATAGAAAGTTAGAGTGTCAGTCCTCTTGTACTTAAGTCGGTATTGTGCCTTTTGTATTTAATTACGATGCAATTTCTTTGTTTCATAGTCAATTAGAAGGTGCAAGGGATACAATTAACCTGAAGTGTAGCATCGAATTCTAAAACTGGTCTTACAGGAAAGGTTCTAAATATAGACTGTAAGAAGAGTCAGTCCTCTTGTACTTAAGTCGGCATTGTGCTTTTGTATTAAATTCGGATGCAATTCCAGTGTTTCATCGTCAATAAGAAGGTCCAAGGGAAACAGTAAACCTGAGGTGAACCATCGGAATCTAAAACTGGAATCACAGGAGAGGTTCAAATCATAGAAAGTTAGAGTGTCAGTCCCCTTGTACTTAAGTCGGCATTGTGCCTTTTGTATTTAATTACGATGCAATTTCTTTGTTTCATAGTCATTTAGAAGGTGCAAGGGATACAATAAACCTGAAGTGAAGCATCGGAATCTAAAACTCGACTCACACGAGAGGTTCAAATCATAGAAAGTTAGAGTGTCAGTCAACTTGTACTTAAGATGGCATTGTGCCTTTTGAATAAAAATCCGAAGGAATTTCTGTGCTTCATCGTCAATAAGAAGGTCCAAGGTATACAGTAAACCTGAAGTGAAGCATCGGAATCTAAAACTGGGCTCACAGGAGAGATTCAAATCATAGAAAGTTAGAGTGTCATTCCTCTTGTACTTATGTCGGCATTGTGCCTTTTGAATTAAAATCCGAAGGAATTTCTGTGCTTCATCGTCAAGAAGAAGGTCCAAGGTAATCAGTAAACCTGAAGTGAAGCATCGGAATCTAAAACTGGGCTCACAGGAGAGATTCAAATCATAGAAAGTTAGAGTGTCATTCCTCTTGTACTTAAGTCGATATTGTGCTTATTGAATTAATTTCCGATGCAATTTCTGTGCTTCATCGTCAATAAGAAGGTCCAAGGTATACAGTAAACCTGAAGTGAAGCATCGGAATCTAAAACTAGGCTCACAGGAGTGGTTAAAATCATAGAGAGCTAGAGTGTCAGTCCTCTTGTACTTAAGACGGCATTGGGCCTTTTGAATTTAATTCCGTCACAATTTCTGAGCTTCATCGTCAATAAGAAGGGCCAAGGTATACAGTAAAAATGAAGTGAAGAATCGGAATCTAAAACTGGACTCACAGGAGAGGTTCAAATCATAGAAAGTTAGAGTGTCAGTCCACATGTACTTAAGTCGGCATTGTGCCTTTTGTATTAAAATCCGAAGGAATTTCTGTGCTTCATCGTCAATAAGAAGGTCCAAGGTAATCAGTAAACCTGAAGTGAAGCATCGGAATCTAAAATTGGGCTCACAGGAGAGATTCAAGTCATAGAAATTTAGAGTGTCATTCCTCTTGTACTTAAGTCGGCATTGTGCTTTTTGATTTTAATTCCGATGCAATTTCTGTGCTTCATCGTCAATAAGAAGGTACAAGGTATACAGTAAACCTGAAGTGAAGCATTGGAATCTAAAACTAGACTCACAGGACAGGTTCAAATCTTACAAAGTTAGAGTGTCAGTCCTCTTGTACTAAAGTCGGCATTGTGCCTTTTGAATAAAATTCCGATGCAATTTCTGTGCTTCATCGTCAATAAGATGGTCCAAGGTATACAGTAAACCTGAAGTGAAGCATCGGAATCTAAAACTAGACTCACTGGAGAGGTTCAAATCGTAGAAAGAGTGTCAGTCCTCGTGTACTTAAGTCGGCATTGTGCATTTTGATTTTAATTACGATGCTATTTCTGTGTTTCATCGTCAATAAGAAGGTCCAAGATAAACAGTATACCTGAAGTGAAGCATCGGAATCTAAAACTGGTCTCACAGGAGAGGTTCAAATCATAGAAAGTTAGCGTGTCAGTCCTCATGTACTTATGTCGGCATTGTGCCTTTAGAGTTTAATTCCGTTGCAATTTCTGTGCTTCATCGTCAATAAGAAGGTCCAAGGAATACAGTAAACCAGAAGAGAAGCATCGGAATCTAAAACTGGACTCACAGGAGAGGTTCATACCATAGAAAGTTATAGTGACAGTCCACTCGTACTTAACTTTTCATTGAGCCTTTCGAATTTAATTCCGATGCAATTTCTGCGCTTCATCGTCAACAAGAAGGTGAAAGGTATACAGTAAACCTGAAGTGAGGCATCGGAATCTAAATCTGGACTCACAGGAGAGGTTCAAATCATACAAAACTAGAGTGTCATTCCTCATGTACTTAAGTCGGCATTGTGCGTTTTGAATTTAATTACGATGCAATTTCTATGTTTCATCGTCAATAAAAAGGTCCAAGGTAAACAGTAAGCCTGAAGTGAGGCATCGGAAACTAAAACTGGTCTCACAAGAGAGGTTCAAATCATAGAAAGTTAGAGTGTCAGTCCTCTTGTACTTCTGTCGGCATTGTGACTTTTGAATTTATTTCCGTTGCAATTTCTGTGCTACATCGTCAATAAGAAGGTCCAAGGAATACAGTAAACCTGAAGTGAAGCATCGGAATCTAAAATTGGACTTACAGGAGAGGTTCAAATCATAGAAAGTTAGAGTGTCTGTCCTCTTGTACTTAAGTCGGCATTGTGCCTTTTGTATTAAATTCCGATGCAATTTCTGTGCTTCATCGTCAATAAGAAAGTCCATGGGATACAGTAAACCTGAAGTGAAGCATCGGAATCTAAAACTGGACTTACAGGAGAGGTTCAAATCATAGAAAGTTAAAATGTCAGTCCACTTGTACTTAAGTCAGCATTGTGCCTTTTCAATTTAATTCCGATGCATTTTCTGTGTTTCATCGTCAATAAGAATATCCAAGGGATACAGTAAACCTAAAGTGAAGCATCGGAATCTAAAACTGGACTCACAGGAGAGGTTCAAATCATAGAAAGTTAGAGTGTCTGTCCTCTTGTACTTAAGTCGGCATTGTGCCTTTTGTATTAAATTCCGATGCAATTTCTGTGCCTTATCGTCAATAAGAAGGTCCATGGGATACAGTAAACCTGAAGTGAAGCATCGGAATCTAAAACCGGTCTCATAGGAGAGGTTCAAATCATAGAATGTTAGAAGTGTCAGTCCTCTTGTACTTAGGTCGGCATTGTGCCTTTTGTATTACATTAGGATGCAATTTCTGTGTTTCATCGTCAATAATAAGGTCCGAGGTATACAGTAAACCTGAAGTGAAGCATCGGAATCAAAAACTGGACTCATAGGAGAGGTTCAAATCATAGAAAGTTAGAGTGTCAGTCCTCTTGTACATAAGTCGGCATTGTGCCCCTTGTATTAAATTAAGATGCAATTTCTGTGTTTCATCGTCAATAAGAAGGTCCGAGTTATACAGTAAACCTGAAGTGTAGCATCGGAATCTAAAACTGGACTCACAGGAGAGGTTCAAATTATAGAATGTTAGAGTGTCAGTCCTCTTGTACATAAGTCGGCATTGTGCCTTTTGTATTAAATTCGGATGCGACTTCTGTGTTTCATCGTCAATGAGAAGGTCCAAGGTATACAGTAAACATGAAGTGAAGCATCGGAATCTAAAACTGGACTCACAGGAGAGGTTCAAATCATAGAAAGTTATAGTGTCAGTCCTCATGTACTTAAGTCGGCATTGTGCCTTTTGTATTAAATTCCGATGCAATTTCTGTGCATCATCGTCAATAAGAAGGTCCAAGGGATACAGTAAACCTGAAGTGAAGTATCGGAATCTAAAACTAGACTCACAGGAGAGGTACAAAGTTTAGAAAGTTAGAGTGTCAGTCCTCATGTACTTCAGTCGCCATTGTGCCTTTTGAATTTAATTCCGATGCAATTTCTGTGCTTCATCTTCAATAAGAAGGTCCAAGCTATACACTAAACCTGAAGTGAAGCATCGGAATCTAAAACTGGACTCACAGGAAAGGTTACAATCATAGAATGTTGAGGTGTCAGTCCTCATGTACTTAAGTCGGCATTGTGCCGTTTGAATTAAATTCTGATGCAATTTCTGTGCTTCACCGTCAATAAGAAGGTCCAAGGTATACAGTAAACCTGAAGCGAAGCATCGGAATCTAAAACTGGACTCACAGGAGAGGTTCAAATCTTAGAAAGTTAGAGCGTCAGTCCTCTTCTACTTAAGTCGGCATTATGCTTTTCGTATTAAATTCGGATGCAATATCTGTGTTTCATAGTCAATTAGAAGGTGCAAGGGATACAATTAACCTGAAGTGAAGCATCGAATTCTAAAACTGGTCTTACAGGAAAGGTTCTAAATATAGACTGTAAGAAGAGTCAGTCCTCTTGTACTTAAGTCGGCATTGTGCTTTTGTATTAAATTCGGATGCAATTCCTGTGTTTCATCGTCAATAAGAAGGTCCAAGGGATACAGTAAACCTGAAGTGAAGCATCGGAATCTAAAACTGGACTCACAGGTGAGGTTCAAATCATAGAAAGTTAGAGTGTCAGTCCTCTTGTACTTAAGTCGGCATTGTGCTTTTTGAATTTAATTCCGATGCAATTTCTGTGCTTCATCGTCAATAAGAAGGTCCAAGATATACAGTAAACCTGACGTGAGGCATAGGAATCTAAAACTGGACTCACAGGAGAGGTTCAAATCGTAGAACGTTAGAGTGTCAGTCCTTGTGTACATATGTCGGCATTGTGCCTTTTGAATTTCATTGCGATGCAATTTCTGTGCTTCATCATCAATAAGAAGGTCCAAGGTGTACAGTAAACCTGAAGTGAAGCTTCGGAATCTAAAACTGGGCTCACAGGAGAGGTTCAAATCATAGAACGTTAGAGTGTCAGTCCTCTTGTACTTAAGTCGGCACTGTGCCTTTTGAATTTAATTCCGATGCAATTTCTGTGCTTCATCGTCAATAAGAAGGTCCATGGTATACAGTAAACCTGAAGTGAAGCTTCGGAATCTACAACTGGGCTCACAGGAGAGGTTCAAATCATAGAAAGAGAGAGTGTCAGTCCTCTTTTACTTAAGTCGGCAATGTGCCTTTTGTATTAAATTCGGATGCAATTTCTGTGTTTCATCGTCAATAAGAATGTCAAAGGTATACAGTAAACCTAAAGTGAAGCATCGGAATCTAAAACTGGACTCACAGGAGAGGTTGAAATCATAGAAAGTTAGAGTGTCAGTAATCTTGTACTTATGTCAGCATTGTGCCTTTGGAATTTAATTCCGATGCAATTCCTGTGCCTCATCGTCCATAAGATCGTCCAAGGTATACAGTAAATCTCAAGTGAAGCTTCGGCATCTAAAACAGGGCTCACAGGAGAGGTTCAAATCATAGAAAGTTACAGTGTCAGTCCTCTTGTACTTAAGTCGGCATTGTGCCTATTGTATTAAATTCGGATGCAATTTCGGTGTTACATCGTCAATAAGAATGTCCGAGGTATACAGTAAACCTGTAGTAAAGCATCGGAATCTAAACCTGGACTCACAGGAGAGGTTCAAATCATAGAAAGTTAAGGTGTCAGTCCTCTTGTACTTATGTCTGCATTGTGATTTTTGTATTAAATTCGGATGCAATTTCTGTGTTTCGTCGTCAATAAGAAGGTCCAAGGGATACAGTATACCTGAAGTCAATCATCGGAATCTAAAACTGGACTCACAGGAGAAGTTCAAATCATATAAAGTTATAGAAACAGTCCTCTTGTACTTAAGTCGGCATTCTGCCTTTTGTATTAAATTAGGATGCAATTTCTGTTTTTCATCGTCAATAGGAACGTCCAAGGTATTCAGTAAACCTGAAGTGAAGCAACGGAATCTAAAACTGGACTAACCGGAGGGGTTCAAATCATATAAAATTTGGGTGTCAATCCTCTTGTACTTAAGTCGGCATTGTGCTTTTTGAATTTAATTACGATGCAATTTCTGTGCTTCATTGCCAACAAGAAGGTACAAGGTATACAGTAAACCTGACGTGAGGCATCGAAATCTAAAACTGGACTCACAGGAGGGGTTCAAATCATAGAAAGTTAGAGTGTCAGTCCTCGTGTACTTATGTCGGCATTGCGCCTTTTGAATTTCATTCCGATGCAATTTATGTGCTGCATCGTCAATAAGACGGTCCAAGGTATACAGTAAACCTCAAATGAAGCATCGGAATCTAAAACTGGACTCACAGGAGAGGTTCATATCATAGAAAGTTAGAGTGTCAGTCCTCTTGTGCTTAAGTCGGCATTGTGCCCATTGTATTAAATTCGGATGCAATTTCGGTGTTACATCATCAATAAGAAGGTCCAAGGTGTACAGTAAACCTGAAGTGAAGCTTCGGATTCTAAAACTGGGCTCACAGGAGAGCTTCAAATCATAGAATGTTAGAGTGTCAGTCCTCTTGTACTTAAGTCGGCATTGTAACTTTGTCTTAAATTCGGATGCAATTTCTGTGTTTCATCGTCAATAAGAAGGTCCAAGGTATTCTGTAAACCTGAAGTGAAGCATCGGAATCTAAGACTGGACTCACAGGAGAGGTCAAAATCATAGAAAGTTAGAGTGTCAGTCCTCTTGTACTTAAGTCGGCACTGTGCCTTTTGAATTTAATTCCGATGCAATTTCTGTGCTTCATCGTCAATAAGAAGGTCCAAGGTATACAGTAAACCTAAAGTGAAGCTTCGGAATCTACAACTGGGCTCACAGGATGGGTTCAAATCATAAAAAGTTACAGTGTCAGTCCTCTTGTACTTAAGTCGGCATTGTGCCTTTTGTATTTAATTACGATGCTATTTCTGTATTTCATAGTAAATTAGAAGGTGCAAGGGATATAATAAATATGAAGTGAAGCATCGGAATCTCAAACTGGACTCACAGGAGAGGTTCAAATCATAGAAAGTTAGAGTGTCAGTCCACTTGTACTTAAGACGGCATTGTGCCTTTTGAATAAAAATCCGAAGGAATTTCTGTGCTTCATCGTCAATAAAAAGGTCCAAGGTATACAGTAAACCTGAAGTGAAGCATCGGAATCTAAAACTGGGCTCACAGGAGATATTCAAATCATAGAGAGTTAGAGTGTCATTCCTCTTGTACTTAAGTCGGCATTGTGCCTTTTGAATTAAAATCCGAAGGAATTTCTGTGCTTCATCGTCAATAAGAAGGTCCAAGGTAATCAGTAAACCTGAAGTGAAGCATCGGAATCGAAAACTAGACTCACCAGAAAGGTTCAAATCATAGAAAATTAGAGTGTCAGGCCTCTTGTACTTAAGTCGGCATTGTGCCTTTTGTATTTAATTACGATGCAATTTCTGTGTCTCATAGTCAATAGGAAGATGCAAGGGATACAATAAACCTGAAGTGAAGCATCGGAATCTAAAACTGGTCTTACAGGAAAGGTTCTGAACATAGACTGTAAGAAGAGTCAGTCCTCTTGTACTTAAGTCGGCATTGTGCTTTTGTATTAAATTCGGAAGCAATTTCTGTTTTTCATCGTCCGTAAGAAGGTCCAATGGCTGCAGTAAACCTGAAGTGAAGCATCGGAATCTAAAACTGGGCTCACAGGAGAGGTTAAAATCATAGAGAGTTAGAGTGTCAGTCCTCTTGTACTTAAGAGGGCATTGTGCCTTTTGATTTTAATTCCGTCACAATTTCTGTGCTTCATCGTCAATAAGAAGGTCCAAGGTATACAGTAAACCTGAAGTGAAGAATCGGAATCAAAAACTGGTCCTACTGGAGAGGTTCAAATCATAGTAAGTTAGAGTGTCAGTCCTCTTGAGCTTATATCGGCATTGTGCCTTTTGAGTTTAAGCCCGTTGCAATTTCTGTGCTTCATCGCCAATAAGAAGGTCCAAGGAATACAGTAAACCTGAAGTGAAGCATCGGAATCTAAAACTGGACTCACAGCAGATGTTCAAACCATAGAAAGTTAGAGTGTCAGTCCTCTTGTACTTAAGTCGGCATTGTGCCTTTTGTATTAAATTAGGATGCAATTTCTGTGTTTCTTCGTCAATAAGAAGGTCGGAGGTATACAGTCAATTGAAGTGAAGCATCGAAATCTAAAACTGGACTCACAGAAGAGGTTCAACTCATAGAATGTTAGAGTGTCAGTCCTCTTGTACTTAAGTTGGCATTGTGCCTTTTGTATTAAATTCGGAGCAATTTCTGTGTTTCATCGTCAATAAGTAGGTCCAAGGTATACAGTAAACCTGAAGTGAAGCATCGGAATGTAAAACTGGACACACAGGAGAGGTTCAAATCATAGAAAGTTAGAGTGTCTGTCCTCTTGTACTTAAGTCGGCATTGTGCCATTTGAATTTAATTCCGATGCAATTTATGTGCTTCATCATCAATAAGAATGTCCAAGGTATACAGTAAACCTGAAGTGAAGCATCGGAATCTAAATTTGGACTCACAGGAGAGGCTCAAATCATAGAAAGTTAGGTTGTCACTCCTCTTGCACTTAAGTCGGGTTTGTGCCTTTTGTATTAAATATGGATGCAATTTCTGTGTTTCATCGTCAATAAGTAGGTCCAAGGTATACAGTAAACCTGAAATGAAGCATCGGAACCTAAAACTGGACTCACAGGAGAGGTGCAAATCATAGATACTTAGAGTGTCAGTCCTCTTGTACTTAAGTCGGCATTGTGCCTTTTGTATTAAATTCGGATGCAATTTCTGTGTTTCATCGTCAATAAGAAGGTCCAAGGTATTCTGTAAACCTGAAGTGAAGCATCGGAATCTAAAACTGGACTCACAGGAGAGATTTAAATCATGGAAAGTTAGAGTGTCAGTCCTCTTGTACTTAAGTCGGCATTGTGCCTTTTGAATTTAATTCCGATGCAATTTCTGTGCTTCATCGTCAATAAGAAGGTCCAAGGTATACAGTAAACCTGAAGTGAAGCTTCGGAATCTACAACTGGGCTCACAGGAGAGGTTCAAATCAAAAAAAGTTAGAGTGTCAGTCCTCTTTTACTTAAGTCGGCACTGTGCCTTTTGTATTATATTCGGATGCAATTTCTGCGTTTCATCGTCAATAAGAATGTCAAAGGTATACAGTAAACCTAAAGTGAAGCATCGGAATCTAAAACTGGACTCACAGGAGAGGTTCAAATCATAGAAAGTTAGAGTGTCAGTCCTCTTGTACTTAAGTCGGCATTGTGCCTATTGTATTAAATTCGGATGCATTTTCGGTGTAACATCGTCAATAAGAAGGTCCAAGGTATACAGTAAACCTGAAGTGAAGCATCTGAATCTAAATCTAGACTCAGAGGAGAGGTTCAAATCATAGAAAGTTAGAGTGTCAGTCCTCTTGTACTTAAGTCGGCATTGTGATTTTTGTATAAAATTCGGATGCAATTTCTGTGTTTCGTTGTCAATAAGAAGGTCCAAGGGATACAGTATACCTGAAGTGAATCATCGGAATCTAAAACTGGACTCACAGGAGAGGTTCGCAATTTCGGTGTTTCATCGTCAATAAGAAGGTCCAAGGTATAGAGTAAACCTGAAGTGAAGCAACGGAATCTAAAACTGGACTTACAGGAGGGGTTCAAATCATATTAATTTAGGGTGTCAATCCTTTTGTACTTAAGTCGGCATTGTTCCTTTTGTATTTAATTAGGATGAAATTTCTGTGTTTCATCGTCAATAAGAAGGTCCACTTTATACAGTAAACCTGAAGTAGAGCATCGGAATCTAAAACTGGACTCACAGGAGAGGTTCAAATCTTAGAAAGTTAGATTGTCAGTCCTCTTGTACTTAAGTCGGCATTGTGCTTTTGTATTAAATTTGGATGCAATTTCTGTGTTTCATCGTCAATAAGATAGTCCAAGGTATACAGTAAACCTGAAGTGAAGCATCGGAATTTAAACTGGTCTCACACTAAAGGTTCATAACATAGATAGTAAGAAGAGTCAGTCTTCTTGTACTGAAGTCGGCATTGTGGCTTTTGTTTTTAATTACGATGCAATATCTGTGTTTCATCGTCAATACGAAGGTCCAAGGGATACAGTAAACCTGAAGTGAAGCAACGGAATCTAAAACTGGTCTCACACTAAAGGTTCATAACATAGATAGTAAAAGGGGTCAGTCTTCCTGTACTGAAGTCGGCATTGTGCCTTTTGTATTTAATTACGATGCAATTTCTGTGTTTCATAGTCAATTAGAAGGTGCAAGGGATACAATCAACCTGAAGTGAAGCATCGGAATTTAAAACTGGTCTCACAGGAAAGGTTCCAAACATAGACTGTAAGAAGAGTCAGTCCTCTTGTATTTAAGTCGGCATTGTGCCTTTTGTAATTAATTCGGATGCAATTTCTCTGTTTCATCGTCAATAAGAAGGTCCAAGGGATACAGTAAAACCTGAAGTGAAGCATCAGAATCTAAAACTGGACCCACAGGAGAGGCTCAAATCATAGAAAGTTAGAGTGTCAGTCATCTTGTACTTAAGTCGGCATTGTGCCTTTTGTATTAAATTCGGATGCAATCTCTGTGTATCATCGTCAAGAAGAAGGTCCAAGGTATTGTGTAAACCTGAAGTGAAGCATCGGAATCTAAAACTGGACTCACAGGAGAGATGCAAATCATAGAAAGTTAGACTGTCAGTCACCTTGTACTTAAGTCGGCATTGTGCCTTTTGATTTTAATTCCGATGCAATTTCTGTGCTTCATCGTCAATAAGAAGGTCCAAGGTATACAGTAAGCCTGAAGTGAAGCTTCGGAATCCACAACTGGGCTCACAGGAGAGGTTCAAATCAAAGAAAGTTAGAGTGTCAGTCAACTTTTCATATGTCTGCATAGTGCCTTTTGAATTTATTTCCGATGCAATTTCTGTGCTTCATCGCCAACAAGAAGGTCCAAGGTATACAGTAAACCTGACGTGAGGCATCGGAATCTACAACTGGACTCACAGGAGAGGTTGAAATCATAGAAAGTTAGAGTGTCAGTCCTATTGTACTTAAGTCGGCATTGTGCCTTTTGAATTTAATTCAGATGCAATTTCTGTGCTTCATCGTCAATAAGAAGGTCCAAGGTATAGAGTAAAATTGAAGTGAAGCAACGGAATCTAAAACTGGACTTAAAAGGAGGGGTTCAAATCATATTAATTTAGGGTGTCAATCCTCTTGTACTTAAGTCGGCATTGTGCCTTTTGTATTTAATTAGGATGAAATTTCTGTGTTTCATCGTCAATAAGAAGGTCCACATTATACAGTAAACCAGAAGTGGAGCATCGGAATCTAAAACTGGACTCACAGGAGAGGTTAAAATCTTAGAAAGTCAGAGTGTCAGTCCTCTTGTACTTAAGTCGGCATTGTGCTTTTTGTATTAAATTCGGATGCAATTTCTGTGTTTCATCGTCAATAAGATAGTCCAAGGTATACAGTAAACCTGAAGAGAAGCATCGGAATCGAAAACTGGACTCTCAGGAGAGGTTCAATTCATAGAAAGTTGGAGTGTCAGTCCTATTGCACTTAAGACGGCATTGTGCATTTTGAATTTAATTCCGTTGCAATTTCTGTGCTTCATCGTCAATAAGAAGGTCCAAGGTATACAGTAAACCTGAAGTGAAGCATCGGAATTTAAACTGGTCTCACACTAAAGGTTCATAACATAGATAGTAAGAAGAGTCAGTCTCCTTGTACTGAAGTCGGCATTGTGGCTTTTGTTTTTAATTACGATGCAATTTCTGTGTTTCATAGTCAATTAGAAGGTGCAAGGGATACAATAAACCTGAAGTGAAGCATTGGAACTTAAAACTGGTCTCACAGGAAAGGTTCCAAACATAGACTGTAAGAAGAGTCAGTCCTCTTGTATTTAAGTCGGCATTGTGCCTTTTGTAATTAATTCGGATGCAATTTCACTGTTTCAACGTCAATAAGAAGGTCCAAGGGATACAGTAAACCTGAAGTGAAGCATCGGAATCTAAAACTGGACTCACAGGAGAGGCTCAAATCATAGAAAGTTAGAGTGTCAGTCCTCTTGTACTTAAGTCGGCATTGTGCCTTTTGTATTACATTCGGATGCAATTTCTGTGTTTCATCGTCAATAAGAAGGTCCAAGGTATACAGTAAACCTGAAATGAAGCATCGGAATCTAAAACTAAACTCACAGGAGTGGTGCAAATCATAGATACTTAGAGTCTCAGTCCCCTTGTACATAAGTCGGCATTGTGCCTTTTGAATTTAATTCCGATGCAATTTCTGTGCTCCATCGTCAATATGAAGGTCCAAGGTATACAGTAAACCTGAAGTGAAGCTTCGGAATCTACAACTGGGCTCACAGGAGTGGCTCAAATCAAAGAAAGTTAGAGTGTCAGTCCTCTTTTACTTAGGTCGGCATTGTGCCTTTTGTATTAAATTCGGATGCAATATCTGTGTTTCATCGTCAATAAGAATGTCCAAGGGATACAGTAAACCTGAAGTGAAGCATCGGAATCTAAAACTGGTCTCACACTAATGGTTCATAACATAGATAGTAAAAGGGGTCAGTCTTCCTGTACTGAAGTCGGCATTGTGCCTTTTGTATTTAATTACGATGCAATTTCTGTGTTTCATAGGCAATTAAAAGATGCAAGGGATACAATAAACCCGAAGTGAAGCATCGGAATTTAAAACTGGTCTCACAGGAAAGGTTCCAAACATAGACTGTAAGAAGAGTCAGTCCTCTTGTATTTAAATCGGCATTGTGCCTTTTGTAATTAATTCGGATGCAATTTCTCTGTTTCATCGTCAATAAGAAGGTCCAAGGGATACAGTAAACCTGAAGTGAAGCATCGAAATCTAAAACTGGACTCACAGGAGAGGATCAAATCATAGAAAGTTAGAGTGTTAGTCCACTTGTACTTAAGTCGGCATTGTTCCCTTTGTATTTAATTCGGATGCAATTTCTGTGTTTCATCGTCAATAAGAAGTTCCAAGGGATACGGTAAACCTCAAGTGAAGCATCGGAATCTAATACTGGACTCACAGGAGAGGTTCAAATTATAGAAAGTTAGAGTGTCAGTCCTCTTGCACTTAAGTCGGCATTGTGCATTTTGTGTTAATTTCGGATGCAATTTCTGTGTTTCGCCGTCAATAAGAAGGTCCAAGGGATACAGTAAACCTGAAGTGTAGCATCGGTATCTAAAACTGGACTCACAGGAGAGGTTCAAATCATAGAAAGTTAGAGTGTCAGTCCTCTTGTACTTAAGTCGGCATTGTGCCTTTTGTATTAAATTAGGATGCAATTTCTGTGTTTCTTCGTCAATAAGAAGGTCGGAGGTATACAGTCAATTGAAGTGAAGCATCGGAATCTAAAACTGGACTCACAGAAGAGGTTCACATCATAGAATGTTAGAGTGTCAGTCCTCTTGTACTTAAGTCGGCATTGTGACTTTTGTATTAAATTCGGAGCAATTTCTGTGTTTCATCGTCAATAAGTAGGTCCAAGGTATACAGTAAACCTGAAGTGAAGCATCGGAACGTAAAACTGGACACACAGGAGAGGTTCAAATCATAGAAAGTTAGAGTTTCAGTCCTCTTGTACTTAAGTCGGCATTGTACCATTTGAATTTAATTCCGATGCAATTTATGTGCTTCATCGTCAATAAGTAAGTCCAAGGTATACAGTAAACCTGAAGTGAAGCATCGGAATCTATAACTGGACTCACAGGAGAGATTCACATCATAGAAAGTTAGAGTGTCAGTCCTCTTGTACTTAAGTCGGCATTGTGCCTTTTGAATTTAATTCCGATGCAATTTATGTGCTTCATCGTCAATAAGAAGGTCCACGGTATACAGTAAACCTGAAGTGAAGCTTCGGAATCTACAACTGGGCTCACAGGAGAGGTTCAAATCAAAGAAAGTTAGAGTGTCAGTCCTCTTGTATTCAAGTCGGCATTGTGATTTTTGTATTAAATTCGGATGCAATTTCTGTGTTTCGTCGTCAATAAGAAGGTCCAAGGGATACAGTATACCTGAAGTGAATCATCGGAATCTAAAACTGGTCTCACAGGAGAGGTTCAAATCATAGTTAGTTAGAGAATCAGTCCTCTTGTTCTTAAGTCGACATTGTGCGTTTTTTATTAAATTAAGATGCAATTTCTGTGTTTCATCGTCAATAAGAACGTCCAAGGTATAGAGTAAACCTGAAGTGAAGCAACGGAATCTAAAACTGGACTTACAGGAGGGGTTCAAATCATATTAATTTAGGGTGTCAATCCTCTTGTACTTAAGTCGGCATTGTGCCTTTTGTATTTAATTAGGATGAAATTTCTGTGTTTCATCGTCAATAAGAAGGTCCACTTTATACAGTAAACCTGAAGTGGAGCATCGGAATCTAAAACTGGACTCGCAGGAGAGGTTCAAATCTTAGAAAGTCAGAGTGTCAGTCCTCTTGTACTTAAGTCGGCATTGTGCTTTTTGTATTAAATTCGGATGCAATTTCTGTGTTTCATCGTCAATAAGGTAGGCCAAGGTATACAGTAAACCTGAAGAGAAGCATCGGAATCGGAAACTGGACTCTCAGGAGAGGTTCAAATCATAGAAAGTTGGAGTGTCAGTCCTCTTGCACTTAAGACGGCATTGTGCATTTTGAATTTAATTCCGATGCAATTTCTGTGCTTCATCGTCAATAAGAAGGTCCAAGGTATACAGTAAACCTGAAGTGAAGCATCGGAATTTAAACTGGTCTCACACTAAAGGTTCATAACATAGATAGTAAGAAGAGTCAGTCTTCTTGTACTGAGTCGGCATTGTGGCTTTTGTTTTTAATTACGGTGCAATATCTGTGTTTCATCGTCAATAAGATGGTCCAAGGGATACAGTAAACCTGAAGTGAAGCATCGGAATCTAAAACTGGTCTCACACTAATGGTTCATAACATAGATAGTAAAAGGGGTCAGTCTTCCTGTACTGAAGTCGGCATTGTGCCTCTTGTATTTAATTACGATGCAATTTCTGTGTTTCATAGTCAATTAGAAGGTGCAAGGGATACAATAAACCTGAAGTGAAGCATCGGAACTTAAAACTGGTCTCACAGGAAAGGTTCAAATCATAGAAAGTTAGAGTTTCAGTCCTCTTGTACTTAAGTCGGCATTGTGCCATTTGAATTTAATTCCGATGCAATTTATGTGCTACATCGTCAATAAGAAGGTCCACGGTATACAGTAAACCTGAAATGAAGCTTCGGAATCTACAACTGGGCTCACAGGAGAGGTTCAAATCAAAGAATGTTAGAGTGTCAGTCCTCTTTTACTTAAGTCGGCATTGTGCCTTTTGTATTAAATTCGGTTTAAATATCTGTGTTTCGTCGTCAATAAGAATGTCAAAGGTATACAGTAAACCTAAAGTGAAGCATCGGAATCTAAAACTGGACTCACAGGAGAGGTTGAAATCATAGAAAGTTAGAGTGTCAGTCCTCTTGTACTTAAGTCGGCATTGTGCCTTTTGAATTTAATTCCGATGCAATTTCTGTGCTTCATCGTCAATAAGATGGTCCAAGGTATACAGTAAACCTGAAGTGAAGCTTCGGAATCTACAACTGAGCTCACAGGAGAGGTTCAAATCAAAGAAAGTTAGAGTGTCAGTCCTCTTGTATTCAAGTCGGCATTGTGATTTTTGTATTAAATTCGGATGCAATTTCTGTGTTTCGTCGTCAATAAGAAGGTCCAAGGGATACAGTATACCTGAAGTGAATCATCGGAATCTAAAACTGGACTCACAGGAGGGGTTCAAATCATAGTTAGTTAGAGAATCAGTCCTCTTGTTCTTAAGTCGACATTGTGCGTTTTGTATTAAATCAGGATGCAATTTCTGTGTTTCATCGTCAATAAGAACGTCCAAGGTATAGTGTAAACCTGAAGTGAAGCAACGGAATCTAAAACTGGACTTACAGGAGGGGTTCAAATCATATTAATTTAGGGTGTCAATCCGCTTGTACTTAAGTCGGCATTGTGCCTTTTGTATTTAATTAGGATGAAATTTCTGTGTTTCATCGTCAATAACAAGGTCCACTTTATACAGTAAACCTGATGTGGAGCATCGGAATCTAAAACTGGACTCACAGGAGAGGTTCAAATCTTAGAAAGTCAGAGTGTCAGTCCTCTTGTACTTAAGTCGGCATTGTGCTTTTTGTATTAAATTCGGATGCAATTTCTGTGTTTCATCGTCAATAAGATAGTCCAAGGTATACAGTAAACCTGAAGAGAAGCATCGGAATCGAAAACTGGACTCTCAGGAGAGGTTCAAATCATAGAAAGGTTGAGTGTCAGTCCTCTTGCACTTAAGACGGCATTGTGCATTTTGAATTTAATTCCGATGCAATTTCTGTGCTTCATCGGTAATAAGAAGGTCCAAGGTATACAGTAAACCTGAAGTGAAGCATCGGAATTTAAACTGGTCTCACACTAAAGGTTCATAACATAGATAGTAAGAAGAGTCAGTCTTCTTGTACTGAAGTCGGCATTGTGGCTTTTGTTTTTAATTACGATGCAATATCTGTGTTTCATCGTCAATAAGAAGGTCCAAGGGATACAGTAAACCTGAAGTGAAGCATCGGAATCTAAAACTGGTCTCACACTAAAGGTTCATAACATAGATAGTAAAAGGGGTCAGTCTTCCTGTACTGAAGTCGGCATTGTGCCTCTTGTATTTAATTACGATGCAATTTCTGTGTTTCATAGTCAATTAGAAGGTGCAAGGGATACAATAAACCTGAAGTGAAGCATCGGAACTTAAAACTGGTCTCACAGGAAAGGTTCCAAACATAGACTGTAAGAAGAGTCAGTCCTCTTGTATTTAAGTCTGCATTGTGCCTTTTGTAATTAATTCGGATGCAATTTCTCTGTTTCATCGTCAATTAGAAGGTCCAAGAGATACAGTAAACCTGAAGTGAAGCATCGGAATCTAAAACTGGACTCACAGGAGGGGCTCAAATCATACAAAGTTAGAGTGTCAGTCCTCTTGTACTTAAGTCGGCATTGTGCCTTTTGTATTACATTCGAATGCAATTTCTGTGTTTCATCGTCAATAAGAAGGTCCAAGGTATACAGTAAACCTGAAATGAAGCATCGGAATCTAAAACTGGACTCACAGGAGAGGTGCAAATCATAGATACTTACAGTGTCAGTCCTCTTGTACTTAAGTCGGCATTGTGCCTTTTGAATTTAATTCCGATGCAATTTCTGTGCTTCATCGTCATTAAGAAGGTCCAAGGTATACAGTAAACCTGAAGTGAAGCTTCGGAATCTACAACTGGGCTCACAGGAGAGGCTCAAATCAAAGAAAGTTGGAGTGTCAGTTCTCTTTTACTTAGGTCGGCACTGTGCCTTTTGTATTAAATTCGGATGCAATATCTGTGTTTCATCGTCAATAAGAAGGTCCAAGGGATACAGTAAACCTGAAGTGAAGCATCGGAATCTGAAACTGGTCTCACACTAAAGGTTTATAACATAGTTAGTAAAAGGGGTCAGTCTTCCTGTACTGATGTCGGCATTGTGCCTTTTGTATTTAATTACGATGCAATTTCTGTGTTTCATAGGCAATTAGAAGATGCAAGGGATACAATAAACCCAAAGTGAAGCATCGGAATTTAAAACTGGTCTCACAGGAAAGGTTCCAAACATAGACTGTAAGAAGAGTCAGTCCTCTTGTATTTACGTCGGCATGGTGCCTTTTGTAATTAATTCGGATGCAATTTCTCTGTTTCATCGTCAATAAGAAGGTCCAAGGGATACAGTAAACCTGAAGTGAAGCATCGGAATCTAAAACTGTACTCACAGGAGAGGTTCAAGTCACAGAAAGTTAGAGTGTCAGTCCTCTTGTACTTAAGCCGGCATTGTGCCTTTTAAATTTCATTCCGATGCAATTTAAGTGCTTCATCGCCAATAAGAAGGTCCATGGTATACAGTAAATCTGAAGTGAAGCATCGGAATCTAAAACTGGACTCACAGGAGAGGTTCAAATCATAGAAAGTTAGAGTGTCAGTCCTCTTGTACTTAAGCCGGCATTGTGCCTTTTGTATTAAATTCGGATGCAATTTCGGTGTTACATCGTCAATAAGAAGGTCCAAGGTATACAGTAAACCTGAAGTGAAGCATCGGAATCTAAAACTGGACTCACAGGAGAGGTTCAAATCATAGAAAGTTTAAGTGTCAGTCCTCTTGTACTTAAGACGGCATTGTGATTTTTGTATTAAATTCGGATGCAAATTCTGTGTTTCGTCGTCAAAAAGAAGATCCAAGGGTTACAGTATACCGGAGGTGAAGCATCGGAATCTAAAACTGGACTCACAGGAGAGGTTCTAATCATAGAAAGTTGGAGAGTCAGTCCTCTTGTACTTCAGTTGGCATTGTGCTATTTGTATTAAATTCGTATGCAATTTCTGTGTTTCATCGTCAATAAGAAGGTCTAAGGTATGCAGTAAACCTGAAGTGAAGCATCGGAATCGAAAACTGGACTCACCGGAAAGGTTCTGATCTAAGAAAGTTAGAGTGTCAGTCCTCTTGTACTTAAGTCGGCATTGTGCCTTTTGATTTTAATTCCGATGCAATTTCTATGCTTCATCGTCAATAAGAGGGTTCGAGGTATACAGTAAACCAGAAGTGAAGCATCGGAATCTAAAACTGGACTCACTGGAGAGATTCAAATCATAGAAAGTTGGAGTGTCAGTCCTCTTGTACTTAAGTTAGCATTTTGCATTTTGAATTTAATTCCGATGCAATTTCTGTGTTTCATTGTCAATGAGAAGGTCCAAGGTATACAGTAAACCTGAAGTGAAGCATCGGAATCTAAAACTGGTCTCACACTAAAGGTTCATAACATAGATAGTAAGATAAATCAGTCTTCTTGTCCTGAAGTCGGCATTGTGGCTTTTGTTTTTAATTACGATGCAATTTCTGTGTTTCATCGTCAATAAGAAGGTCCAACGGATACAGTAACCCTGAAGTGAAGCATCGGGTTCTAAAACTGGTCTCACACTAAAGGTTCATAACATAGATAGTAAAAGGAGTCAGTCTTCCTGTACTGAAGTCGGCATTGTGCCTTTTGTATTTAATGACGATGCAATATCTGTGTTTCATAGTCAATTGGAAGGTGCAAGGGATACAATAAACCTGAAGTGAAGCATCGGAATCTAAAACTGGTCTCACAGGAAAGGTTCAAAACATAGACTGTAAGAAGAGTCAGTCCTTTTGTACTTAAGTCTGCATTGTGCCTTTTGTAATAAATTCGGATGCAATTTCTGTGTTTCATCATCAATAAGAAGGTCCAAGGGATACAGTAAACCTGAAGCGAAGAATCGGAATCTAAAGCTGGACTCACAGGAGAGGTTCAAATCATAGAAAGTTAGAGTGTCAGTCCACTTGTACTTAAGTCGGCATTGTGCCTTTTGAATTTAATTCCGAAGGAATTTCTGTGCTTCATCGTCCATAAGAAGGTCCAAGGTATACAGTAAACTTGAAGTGAAGCATCGGAATCTAAAACTCGGCTCACAGGAGAGAATCAAATCATTGAAAGTTAGAGTGTCAGTCCACTTGCACTTAAGACGGCATTGTGCCTTTTGTATTAAATTCCGATGAAATTTCTGTGCTTCTTCGTCAATAAGAAGGTCCAATGTATATAGTATACCTGAAGTGAAGCATCGGAATCTAAAACTGGACTCACAGGACAGGTTCAAATCAGAGAAAGTTAGAGTGTCACTCCTCTTGTAATTAAGTCGGCATTGTGCCTTTTGAATTTAATTCCGATGCAATTTCTGTGCTTCATCGTCAATAAGAAGGTCCAAGGTATACAGTAAACGTGAAGTCAAGCATCGGAATCTGAGACTGGACTCACAGGTGAGGTTCAAATCATAGAAAGTTAGAGGGTCAGTCCCCTTGTACCTAAGACGGCATTGTGCCTTTTGTATTAAATTCGCATGCAATTTCTGTGTTTCATCGTCGATACGACTGTCAAAGGTATGCAGTAAACCTGAAGTGAAGCTCCGGAATCTAAAACTGGACTCACAGGAGAGGTTCAATTCATAGAAAGTTAGAGTGTCAGCCCTCTTGTACTTAAGTCGGAATTGTGCCATTTGCATTTAATTCCGATGCAATTTCTGTACTTCATCGTCAATAAGAAGGTCCAAGATATACAGTAAACCTGAAGTGGAGCCTCGGAATCTAAAACTGGGCTCACAGGAGAGGTTCAAATCATAGAAAATTAGAGTGTCAGTCCTCTTGTACTTAAGTCGAAAATGTAACTTTGTCTTAAGTTCGGATGCAATTTCTGTGCTTCATCGTCAATAAGAAGGTCCAATTGATACAGTAAACCTGAAGTGAAGCATCGGAATCTAAAACTGAACTCACAGGAGAGGTTCAAATCATAGAAAGTTAGAGTGTCAGTCCCCTTGTACTGAAGTCGGCATTGTGCCTTTTGTATTATATTCCGATGCAATTTCTGTGTTTCATTGTCAATAAGAATGTCCACGGTATACAGTAAACCTGAAGTGAAGCATCGGAATGTAAAACTGGACTCACAGGAGAGGTTCAAACCATAGAAAGTTAGAGTGTCAGTCCTTATGTACGTAAGTCGGCATTGTGCCTTTTGAATTTAGTTCCGATGCAATTTATGTGCTTCATCGTCAAAATAAGGTCCAAGGTATACAGTAAACCTGAAGTGAAGCATCGGAATCTAAATCTGCACTCACAGGAGCGGCTCAAATCATAGAAAGTCACAGTGTCAGTCCTCTTGTACTTAAGTCGGCATTGTGAGTTTTGTATTAAATTCGGATGCAATTTCTGTGTTTCATCGTCAATAAGAAGGTCCAAGGTATACAGTAAACCTGAAGTGAAGCATCGGAATCTAAAACTGGACTCACAGGAAAGGTACAAATCATAGAAAGTTAGAGTGTCAGTCCGCTTGTACTTAAGTCGACATTGTGCCTTTTCTATTAAATTCGGATGCAATTTCTGTGTTTCATAGTCAATAAGAAGGTTCAAGGTATACAGTAAACCTGAAGTGAAGCATCGGAATCTAATACTGGACTCACAGGAGAGGTTCAAATCATAGAAAGTTAGAGTGTCAGTCCCCATGTACTTAAGTCGGCATTGTGCCATTTGTATTTAATTCGGATGCAATTTCTGTGTTTCATCGTCAATAAGATGGTTCGAGGTGTACAGTAAACCTGAAGTGAAGCATCGGAATCTAAGAGTGGACTCACAGGAGAGGTTCAAATCATAGAAAGTTAGAGTGTCAGTCCTGTTGTACTTAAGTCGGCATTGTGCCTTTTGAATTTAATTCCGATGCTATTTCTGTGCTTCATCGTCAATAAGAAAGTCCAAGGTATGCAGTAAACCTGAGGAGAAGCTTCAGAATCTAAAACTGGGCTCACAGGAAAGGTTCATATCATAGAAAGTTATAGTGTCAGTCCTCTTGTACTTAAGTCGGCATTGTGCCTTTTGTATTAAATTCGGAAGCAATATCTGTGTTTCATCGTCAATAAGAAGGTCCAAGGTATACAGTAAACCTGAAGTGGAGCATCGGAATCTAAAACTGGACTCATAGGAGAGGTTCAAATCTTAGAAAGTTAGAGTGTCAGTCCTCTTGTACTTACATCGGTATTGTGCTTTTTGTATAAAATTCGGATACAATTAATGTGTTTCATCGTCAATAAGAAAGTCCGAGGTATACAGTTAAACTGAAGTGAAGCATCTAAATCTAAAACTGGACTCACAGGAAAGGTTCAAATCTTAGAAAATTAGAGTGTCAGTCCTCTTGTACTTAAGTCGGCATTGTGCCTTTTGAATTTAATTCCGATGCAATTTCTGCGCTTCATCGTCAATAAGAAAGTCCAAGGTATACACTAAACCTGAAGTGAAGCATCGGAATCTAAAACTGGACTCACCGGAAAGGTTCAAATCATAGAAAGTTAGAGTGTCAGTTCTCTTGTACTTAAGCCGGCATTGTGCCTCTTGATTTTAATTCCGATGCCATTTTCTATGCTTCATCGTCAATAAGAGGGTCCAAAGTATACAGTAAACCAGAAGTGAAGCATCGGAATCTAAAACTGGACTCACAGGAGAGGTTCAAATCATAGAAGTTGGAGTGTCAGTCCTCTTGTACTTAAGTCGGCATTGTGCATTTTGAATTCAATTCCGATGCAATTTCTGTGCTTCATCGTCAATAAGAAGGTCCAAGGTATACAGTAAACCTGAAGTGAAGAATCGGAATCTAAAACTGGACTCACCGGAAAGGTTCAAATCATAGAAAGTTAGAGTGTCAGTCCTCTTGTACTTAAGTCGACATTGTGCCTTTAGTATTAAACTCGGATGCAATTTCTGTGTTTCATCGTCAATAAGAAGGTCCAAGATATACCGTAAACCTGAAGTGAAGCATCGGAATCTAAAACTCTACTCACAGGAGAGGTTCAAGTCACAGAAAGTTAGAGTGTCAGTCCTCTTGTACTTAAGCCGGCATTGTGCCTTTTAAATTTCATTCCGATGCAATTTAAGTGCTTCATCGCCAATAAGAAGGTCCATGGTATACAGTAAATCTGAAGTGAAGCATCGGAATCTAAAACTGGACTCACAGGAGAGGTTCAAATCATAGAAAGTTAGAGTGTCAGTCCTCTTGTACTTAAGCCGGCATTGTGCCTTTTGTATTAAATTTGGATGCAATTTCGGTGTTACATCGTCAATAAGAAGGTCCAAGGTATACAGTAAACCTGAAGTGAAGCATCGGAATCTAAAACTGGACTCACAGGAGAGGTTCAAATCATAGAAAGTTTAAGTGTCAGTCCTCTTGTACTTAAGACGGCATTGTGATTTTTGTATTAAATTCGGATGCAAATTCTGTGTTTCGTCGTCAATAAGAAGATCCAAGGGTTACAGTATACCGGAGGTGAAGCATCGGAATCTAAAACTGGACTCACAGGAGAGGTTCTAATCATAGAAAGTTGGAGAGTCAGTCCTCTTGTACTTCAGTTGGCATTGTGCTATTTGTATTAAATTCGTATGCAATTTCTGTGTTTCATCGTCAATAAGAAGGTCTAAGGTATGCAGTAAACCTGAAGTGAAGCATCGGAATCGAAAACTGGACTCACCGGAAAGGTTCTGATCTAAGAAAGTTAGAGTGTCAGTCCTCTTGTACTTAAGTCGGCATTGTGCCTTTTGATTTTAATTCCGATGCAATTTCTATGCTTCATCGTCAATAAGAGGGTTCGAGGTATACAGTAAACCAGAAGTGAAGCATCGGAATCTAAAACTGGACTCACTGGAGAGATTCAAATCATAGAAAGTTGGAGTGTCAGTCCTCTTGTACTTAAGTTAGCATTTTGCATTTTGAATTTAATTCCGATGCAATTTCTGTGTTTCATTGTCAATGAGAAGGTCCAAGGTATACAGTAAACCTGAAGTGAAGCATCGGAATCTAAAACTGGTCTCACACTAAAGGTTCATAACATAGATAGTAAGATAAATCAGTCTTCTTGTCCTGAAGTCGGCATTGTGGCTTTTGTTTTTAATTACGATGCAATTTCTGTGTTTCATCGTCAATAAGAAGGTCCAACGGATACAGTAACCCTGAAGTGAAGCATCGGGTTCTAAAACTGGTCTCACACTAAAGGTTCATAACATAGATAGTAAAAGGAGTCAGTCTTCCTGTACTGAAGTCGGCATTGTGCCTTTTGTATTTAATGACGATGCAATATCTGTGTTTCATAGTCAATTGGAAGGTGCAAGGGATACAATAAACCTGAAGTGAAGCATCGGAATCTAAAACTGGTCTCACAGGAAAGGTTCAAAACATAGACTGTAAGAAGAGTCAGTCCTTTTGTACTTAAGTCTGCATTGTGCCTTTTGTAATAAATTCGGATGCAATTTCTGTGTTTCATCATCGATAAGAAGGTCCAAGGGATACAGTAAACCTGAAGCGAAGAATCGGAATCTAAAGCTGGACTCACAGGAGAGGTTCAAATCATAGAAAGTTAGAGTGTCAGTCCACTTGTACTTAAGTCGGCATTGTGCCTTTTGAATTTAATTCCGAAGGAATTTCTGTGCTTCATCGTCCATAAGAAGGTCCAAGGTATACAGTAAACCTGAAGTGAAGCATCGGAATCTAAAACTCGGCTCACAGGAGAGAATCAAATCATTGAAAGTTAGAGTGTCAGTCCACTTGCACTTAAGACGGCATTGTGCCTTTTGTATTATATTCCGATGAAATTTCTGTGCTTCTTCGTCAATAAGAAGGTCCAATGTATATAGTATACCTGAAGTGAAGCATCGGAATCTAAAACTGGACTCACAGGACAGGTTCAAATCAGAGAAAGTTAGAGTGTCACTCCTCTTGTAATTAAGTCGGCATTGTGCCTTTTGAATTTAATTCCGATGCAATTTCTGTGCTTCATCGTCAATAAGAAGGTCCAAGGTATACAGTAAACGTGAAGTCAAGCATCGGAATCTGAGACTGGACTCACAGGTGAGGTTCAAATCATAGAAAGTTAGAGGGTCAGTCCCCTTGCACCTAAGACGGCATTGTGCCTTTTGTATTAAATTCGCATGCAATTTCTGTGTTTCATCGTCAATACGACTGTCAAAGGTATGCAGTAAACCTGAAGTGAAGCTCCGGAATCTAAAACTGGACTCACAGGAGAGGTTCAATTCATAGAAAGTTAGAGTGTCAGCCCTCTTGTACTTAAGTCGGAATTGTGCCATTTGCATTTAATTCCGATGCAATTTCTGTACTTCATCGTCAATAAGAAGGTCCAAGGTATACAGTAAACCTGAAGTGGAGCCTCGGAATCTAAAACTGGGCTCACAGGAGAGGTTCAAATCATAGAAAATTAGAGTGTCAGTCCTCTTGTACTTAAGTCGAAAATGTAACTTTGTCTTAAGTTCGGATGCAATTTCTGTGCTTCATCGTCAATAAGAAGGTCCAAGGGATACAGTAAACCTGAAGTGAAGCATCGGAATCTAAAACTGAACTCACAGGAGAGGTTCAAATCATAGAAAGTTAGAGTGTCAGTCCCCTTGTACTGAAGTCGGCATTGTGCCTTTTGTATTATATTCGGATGCAATTTCTGTGTTTCATTGTCAATAAGAATGTCCACGGTATACAGTAAACCTGAAGTGAAGCATCGGAATGTAAAACTGGACTCACAGGAGAGGTTCAAACCATAGAAAGTTAGAGTGTCAGTCCTTATGTACGTAAGTCGGCATTGTGCCTTTTGAATTTAGTTCCGATGCAATTTATGTGCTTCATCGTCAAAATAAGGTCCAAGGTATACAGTAAACCTGAAGTGAAGCATCGGAATCTAAATCTGCACTCACAGGAGCGGCTCAAATCATAGAAAGTCACAGTGTCAGTCCTCTTGTACTTAAGTCGGCATTGTGAGTTTTGTATTAAATTCGGATGCAATTTCTGTGTTTCATCGTCAATAAGAAGGTCCAAGGTATACAGTAAACCTGAAGTGAAGCATCGGAATCTAAAACTGGACTCACAGGAAAGGTACAAATCATAGAAAGTTAGAGTGTCAGTGCGCTTGTACTTAAGTCGACATTGTGCCTTTTGTATTAAATTCGGATGCAATTTCTGTGTTTCATAGTCAATAAGAAGGTTCAAGGTATACAGTAAACCTGAAGTGAAGCATCGGAATCTAATACTGGACTCACAGGAGAGGTTCAAATCATAGAAAGTTAGAGTGTCAGTCCCCATGTACTTAAGTCGGCATTGTGCCTTTTGTATTTAATTCGGATGCAATTTCTGTGTTTCATCGTCAATAAGATGGTTCGAGGTGTACAGTAAACCTGAAGTGAAGCATCGGAATCTAAGAGTGGACTCACAGGAGAGGTTCAAATCATAGAAAGTTAGAGTGTCAGGCCTCTTGTACTTAAGACGGCATTGTGCCTTTTGTATTAAATTCGGATGCAATTTCTATGTTTCATCGTCAATAAGACTGTCCAAGGTACACAGTAAACCTGAAGTGAAGTTTCGGAATCTAAAATTGGACTCACAGGAGAGGTACAAATCATACAAAGTTAGAGTGTCAGTCCTCTTGTACTTAAATCGGCATTGTGCACTTTGAATTTATATTCCGATGCAATTTCTGTGCTTTATCGTCAATTAGATGGTCCAAGGTATACAGTAAACCTGAAGTGAAGCTTCGGAATCTAAAACTGGGCTCACAGGAGAGGTTCAAATCATAGAATGTTGGATTGTCAGTCCTCTTGTACTTAAGTCGGCACTGTGCCTTTTGTATTAAATTCGGATGCAATTTCTGTGTTTCATCGTCAAAAAGAAGGCCCAAGGTATACAGTAAACCTGAAGTGAAGCATCGGAATCTAAAACTGGACTCACAGGAGAGGTTCAAATCATAGAAAATTAGAGTGTCAGTCCTCTTGTACTTAAGTCGGCATTGTAACTTTGTCTTAAATTCGGATGCAATTTCTGTGCTTCATCGTCAATAAGAAGGTCCAAGGGATACAGTAAACCTGAAGTGAAGCATCGGAATGTAAAACTGGACTCACAGGAGAGGTTCAAATCATAGAAAGTTAGAGTGTCAGTCCCCTTGCACTTAAGTCGGCATTGTGCCTCTTGTATTAAATTCGGATGCAGTTTCTGTGTTTCATCGTCAATAAGAAGGTCCAAGGTATACAGTAAACCTGAAGTGAAGCATCGGAATCTAAAACTGGATGCACAGGGGAGGTACAAATCATAGAAACTTAGAGTGTCAGTTCTCTTGTACTCAAGCCGGCATTGTGCATTTTGTATTACATTCGGTAGCAATTTCTGTGCTTCATCGTCAATTAGATGGGCCAAGGTATACAGTAAACCTGAAGTGAAGCTTCGGAATCTAAAACTGGGCTCACAGGAGAGGTTCAAATCATAGAAAGTTGGAGTGTCAGTCCTCATGTACTTAAGTCGGCATTGTGCCTTTTGAATTTAATTCCGATGCAATTTATGTGCTTCATCGTCAAAACGAAGGTCCAAGGCATACAGTAAACCTGAAGTGAAGCATCGGAATCTAAAACTGGACCCACGGGAGATGTTCAAATCATAGAAACTTAGTGTGTCAGTCCTCTTGTACTTAAGTCGGCATTGTGCCTTTTGTGTTAAATTCGGATGCTATTTCTGTGTTTCATCGTCAATAAGAAGGTCCAAGGTATTCAGTAAACCTGAAGTGAAGCATCGCAATCTAAATCTGGACTCACAGGGGAGGTTCAAATCATAGAAAGTTAGAGTGTCAGTCCTCTTGTACTTAAGCCGGCATTGTGCCTTTTGTATTAAATTCGGATGCGATTTCTGTGTTTGATCGTCAATAAGAAGGTCCAAGGTATTCAGTAAACCTGAAGTGAGGCATCGAAAACTAAAACTGGACTCACAGGAGAGGTTCAAATCATAGAAAGTTGGAGTGTCAGTCCTCATGTACTTAAGTCGGCATTGTGCCTTTTGAATTTAATTCCGATGCAATTTATGTGCTTCATCGTCAAAACGAAGGTCCAAGGCATACAGTAAACCTGAAGTGAAGCATCGGAATCTAAAACTGGACTCACAGGAGCGGCTCAAATCATAGAAAGTTAGAGTGTCAGTCCTCATGTACTTAAGTCGGCATTGTGCCTTTTGAATTTAATTCCGATGCAATTTATGTGCTTCATCGTCAAAACGAAGGTCCAAGGCATACAGTAAACCTGAAGTGAAGCATCGGAATCTGAAACTGGACTCACAGGAGCGGCTCAAATCATAGAAAGTTAGAGTGTCAGTCCTCTTGTACTTAAGTCGGCATTGTGAGTTTTGTATTAAATTCGGATTCAATTTCTGTGTTTCATCGTCAATAAGAAGGTCCAAGGTATACAGTAAACCTGAAGTGAAGCATCGGAATATAAACTGGACTCACAGGAAAGGTACAAATCATAGAAAGTTAGAGTGTCAGTCCTGTTGTACTTAAGTCGACATTGTGAATTTTGTATTAAATTCGGATGCAATTTCTGTGTTTCATCGTCAATAAGAAGGTCCTAGGTATACAGTAAACCTGAAGTGGAGCATCGCAATCTAATACTGGACTCGCAGGAGAGGTTCAAATCATAGAAAGTTAGAGTGTCAGTCCTCTTGTACTTAAGTCGGCATTGTGCCTTTTAAATTTCATTCCGATGCAATTTAAGTGCTTCATCGTCAATAAGAAGGCCCATGGTATACAGTAAATCTGAAGTGAAGCATCGGAATCTAAAACTGGACTCACAGGAGAGGTTCAAATCATAGAAAGTTAGAGTGTCAGTCCCCTTGTACTTAAGTCGGCATTGTGCCTTTTGTATTAAATTCGGATGCAATTTCTTTGTTTCATCGTCAATAAGATGGTTCGAGGTGTACAGTAAACCTGAAGTGAAGCATCGGAATCTAAGACTGGACTCACAGGAGAGGTTCAAATCACAGAAAGTTAGAGTGTCAGGCCTCTTGTACTTAAGACGGCATTGTGCCTTTTGTATTAAATTCGGATGCAATTTCTATGTTTCATCGTCAATAAGACTGTCCAAGGTATACAGTAAACCTGAAGTGAAGCTTCGGAATCTAAAACTGGGCTCACAGGAGAGGTTCAAATCATAGTATGTTGGAGAGTCAGTCCTCTTGTACTTAAGTCGGCACTGTGCCTTTTGAATCAAATTCGGATGCAATTTCTGTGTTTCATCGTCAAAAATAAGGCCCAAGGTATACAGTAAACCTGAAGTGAAGCATCGGAATCTAAAACTGGACTCACAGGAGAGGTTCAAATCATAGAGAATCAGAGTGTCAGTCCTCTTGTACTTAAGTCGGCATTGTAACTTTGTCTTAAATTCGGATGCAATTTCTGTGCTTCATCGTCAATAAGAAGGTCCAAGGGATACAGTAAACCTGAAGTGAAGCATCGGAATGTAGAACTGGACTCACAGGAGAGGTTCAAATCATAGAAAGTTAGAGTGTCAGTCCCCTTGCACTTAAGTCGGAATTGTGCCTCTTGTATTAAATTCGGATGCAATTTCTGTGTTTCATCGTCATTAAGAAGGTCCAAGGGATACAGTAAACCTGAAGTGAAGCATCGGAATCTAAAACTGGACTCACAGGAGAGGTTCAAATCATAGAAAGTTAGAGTGTCAGTCCTCTTGTACTTAAGTCGACATTGTGCCTTTTGAATTTAATTCCGATGTAATTTCTGTGCTTCATCGTCAATAAGAAGGTCCAAGGTATACAGTAAACCTGAAGTGAAGCATCGGAATCTAAAACTGGACTCAGAGGAGAGGTACAAATCATAGAAACTCAGAGTGTCAGTCTTCTTGTACTCAAGTCGGCATTGTGCATTTTGTATTAAATTCGGTAGCAATTTCTGTGCTTCATGGTCAATTAGATGGTCCAAGGTATACAGTAAACCTGAAGTGAAGCTTCGGAATCTAAAACTGGGCTCACAGGAGAGGTTCAAGTCATAGAAAGTTAGAGTGTCAGTCCTCTTGTACTTAAGTCGGCACTGTGCCTTTTGTATTGAATTCGGATGCAATTTCTGTGTTTCATCGTCAATAAGAATGTCCAAGGGATACAGTAAACCTGAAGTGAAGCATCGGAATCTAAAACTGGTCTCACACTAAAGGTTCATAACATAGATAGTAAAAGGGGTCAGTCTTCCTGTACTGAAGTCGGCATTGTGCCTTTTGTATTTAATTACGATGCAATTTCTGTGTTTCATAGGCAATTAGAAGATGCAAGGGATACAATAAACCCGAAGTGAAGCATCGGAATTTAAAACTGGTCTCACAGGAAAGGTTCCAAACATAGACTGTAAGAAGAGTCAGTCCTCTTGTATTTAAGTCGGCATTGTGCCTTTTGTAATTAATTCGGATGCAATTTCTCTGTTTCATCGTCAATAAGAAGGTCCAAGGGATACAGTAAACCTGAAGTGAAGCATCGAAATCCAAAACTGGACTCACAGGAGAGGATCAAATCATAGAAAGTTAGAGTGTTAGTCCACTTGTACTTAAGTCGGCATTGTTCCCTTTGTATTTAATTCGGATGCAATTTCTGTGTTTCATCGTCAATAAGAAGTTCCAAGGGATACGGTAAACCTCAAGTGAAGCATCGGAATCTAATACTGGACTCACAGGAGAGGTTCAAATCATAGAAAGTTAGAGTGTCAGTCCTCTTGCACTTAAGTCGGCATTGTGCATTTTGTGTTAATTTCGGATGCAATTTCTGTGTTTCGCCGTCAATAAGAAGATCCAAGGGATACAGTAAACCTGAAGTGTAGCATCGGTATCTAAAACTGGACTCACAGGAGAGGTTCAAATCATAGAAAGTTAGAGTGTCAGTCCTCTTGTACTTAAGTCGGCATTGTGCCTTTTGTATTAAATTAGGATGCAATTTCTGTGTTTCTTCGTCAATAAGAAGGTCGGAGGTATACAGTCAATTGAAGTGAAGCATCGGAATCTAAAACTGGACAAACAGAAGAGGTTCACATCATAGAATGTTAGAGTGTCAGTCCTCTTGTACTTAAGTCGGCATTGTGACTTTTGTATTAAATTCGGAGCAATTTCTGTGTTTCATCGTCAATAAGTAGGTCCAAGGTATACAGTAAACCTGAAGTGAAGCATCGGAACCTAAAACTGGACACACAGGAGAGGTTCAAATCATAGAAACTTAGAGTTTCAGTCCTCTTGTACTTAAGTCGGCATTGTACCATTTGAATTAAATTCCGATGCAATTTATGTGCTTCATCGTCAATAAGAAAGTCCAAGGTATACAGTAAACCTGAAGTGAAGCATCGGAATCTAAAACTGGACTCACAGGAGAGGTTCACATCATAGAAAGTTAGAGTGTCAGTCCTCCTGTACTTAAGTCGGCATTGTGCCTTTTGAATTTAATTCCGATGCAATTTATGTGCTTCATCGTCAATAGGAAGGTCCACGGTATACAGTAAACCTGAAGTGAAGCTTCGGAATCTACAACTGGGCTCACAGGAGAGGTTCAAATCAAAGAAAGTTAGAGTGTCAGTCCTCTTTTACTTAAGTCGGCATTGTGCCTTTTGTATTAAATTCGGTTGCAATTTCTGTGTTTCATCGTCAATAAGAATGTCAAAGGTATACAGTAAACCTAAAGTGAAGCATCGGAATCTAAAACTGGACTCACAGGAGTGGTTCAAATCATAGAAAGTTAGAGTGTCAGTCCTCTTGCACTTAAGTCGGCATTGTGCCTTTTGAATTTAATTCCGATGCAATTTCTGTGCTTCATCGTCAATAAGATGGTCCAAGGTATACAGTAAACCTGAAGTGAAGCTTCGGAATCTACAACTGGGCTCACAGGAGAGGTTAAAATCAAAGAAAGTTAGAGTGTCAGTCCTCTTGTATTCAAGTCGGCATTGTGATTTTTGTATTAAATTCGGATGCAATTTCTGTGTTTCGTCGTCAATAAGAAGGTCCAAGGGATACAGTATACCTGAAGTGAATCATGGGAATCTAAAACTGGTCTCACAGTAGAGGTTCAAATCATAGTTAGTTAGAGAATCAGTCCTCTTGTTCTTAAGTCGACATTGTGCGTTTTTATTAAATTAAGATGCAATTTCTGTGTTTCATCGTCAATAAGAACGTCCAAGGTATAGAGTAAACCTGAAGTGAAGCAACGGAATCTAAAACTGGACTTACAGGAGGGGTTCAAATCATATTAATTTAGGGTGTCAATCCTCTTGTACTTAAGTCGGCATTGTGCCTTTTGTATTTAATTAGGATGAAATTTCTGTGTTTCATCGTCAATAAGAAGGTCCACTTTATACAGTAAACCTGAAGTGGAGCATCGGAATCTGAAACTGGACTCGCAGGAGAGGTTCAAATCTTAGAAAGTCAGAGTGTCAGTCCTCTTGTACTTAAGTCGGCATTGTGCTTTTTGTATTAAATTCGGATGCAATTTCTGTGTTTCATCGTCAATAAGGTAGGCCAAGGTATACAGTAAACCTGAAGAGAAGCATCGGAATCGGAAACTGGACTCTCAGGAGAGGTTCAAATCATAGAAAGTTGGAGTGTCAGTCCTCTTGCACTTAAGACGGCATTGTGCATTTTGAAATTAATTCCGATGCAATTTCTGTGCTTCATCGTCAATAAGAAGGTCCAAGGTATACAGTAAACCTGAAGTGAAGCATCGGAATTTAAACTGGTCTCACACTAAAGGTTCATAACATAGATAGTAAGAAGAGTCAGTCTTCTTGTACTGAAGTCGGCATTGTGGCTTTTGTTTTTAATTACGATGCAATATCTGTGTTTCATCGTCAATAAGAAGGTCCAAGGGATGCAGTAAACCTGAAGTGAAGCATCGGAATCTAAAACTGGTCTCACACTAAAGGTTCATAACATAGATAGTAAAAGGGGTCAGTCTTCCTGTACTGAAGTCGGCATTGTGCCTCTTGTATTTAATTACGATGCAATTTCTGTGTTTCATAGTCAATTAGAAGGTGCAAGGGATACAATAAACCTGAAGTGAAGCATCGGAACTTAAAACTGGTCTCACAGGAAAGGTTCAAATCATAGAAAGTTAGAGTTTCAGTCCTCTTGTACTTAAGTCGGCATTGTGCCATTTGAATTTAATTCCGATTCAATTTATGTGCTTCATCGTCAATAAGAAAGTCCAAGGTATACAGTAAACCTGAAGTGAAGCATCGGAATCTAAAACTGGACTCACAGGAGAGATTCACATCATAGAAAGTTAGAGTGTCAGTCCTCTTGTACTTAAGTCGGCATTGTGCCTTTTGAATTTAATTCCGATGCAATTTATGTGCTACATCGTCAATAAGAAGGTCCACGGTATACAGTAAACCTGAAATGAAGCTTCGGAATCTACAACTGGGCTCACAGGAGAGGTTCAAATCAAAGTATGTTAGAGTGTCAGTCCTCTTTTACTTAAGTCGGCATTGTGCCTTTTGTATTAAATTCGGTTGCAAAATCTGTGTTTCATCGTCAATAAGAATGTCAAAGGTATACAGTAAACCTAAAGTGAAGCATCGGAATTTAAAACTGGACTCACATGAGAGGTTCAAATCATAGAAAGTTAGAGTGTCAGTCCTCTTGAACTTAAGTCGGCATTGTGCCTTTTGAATTTAATTCCGATGCAATTTCTGTGCTTCATCGTCAATAAGATGGTCCAAGGTATACAGTAAACCTGAAGTGAAGCTTCGGAATCTACAACTGAGCTCACAGGAGAGGTTCAAATCAAAGAAAGTTAGAGTGTCAGTCCTCTTGTATTCAAGTCGGCATTGTGATTTTTGTATTAAATTCGGATGCAATTTCTGTGTTTCGTCGTCAATAAGAAGGTCCAAGGGATACAGTATACCTGAAGTGAATCATCGGAATCTAAAACTGGACTCACAGGAGGGGTTCAAATCATAGTTAGTTAGAGAATCAGTCCTCTTGTTCTTAAGTCGACATTGTGCGTTTTGTATTAAATCAGGATGCAATTTCTGTGTTTCATCGTCAATAAGAACGTCCAATGTATAGTGTAAACCTGAAGTGAAGCAACGGAATCCAAAACTGGACTTACATGAGGGGTTCAAATCATATTAATTTAGGGTGTCAATCCTCTTGTACTTAAGTCGGCATTGTGCCTTTTGTATTTAATTAGGATGAAATTTCTGTGTTTCATCGTCAATAACAAGGTCCACTTTATACAGTAAACCTGAAGTGGAGCATCGGAATCTAAAACTGGACTCACAGGAGAGGTTCAAATCTTAGAAAGTCAGAGTGTCAGTCCTCTTGTACTTAAGTCGGCATTGTGCTTTTTGTATTAAATTCGGATGCAATTTCTGTGCTTCATCGTTAATAAGAAGGTTCAAGGTATACAGTAAACCTGAAGTGAAGCATCGGAATCTAAAACTGGACTCACAGGAGAGATTCACATCATAGAAAGTTAGAGTGTCAGTCCTCTTGTACTTAAGTCGGCATTGTGCCTTTTGAATTTAATTCCGATGCAATTTATGTGCTTCATCGTCAATAAGAAGGTCCACGGTATACAGTAAACCTGAAGTGAAGCTTCGGAATCTACAACTGGGCTCACAGGAGAGGTTCAAATCAAAGAAAGTTAGAGTGTCAGTCCTCTTTTACTTAAGTCGGCATTGTGCCTTTTGTATTAAATTCGGTTGCAATTTCTGTGTTTCATCGTCAATAAGAATGTCAAAGGTATACAGTAAACCTAAAGTGAAGCATCGGAATCTAAAACTGGACTCACAGGAGTGGTTCAAAACATAGAAAGTTAGAGTGTCAGTCCTCTTGCACTTAAGTCGGCATTGTGCCTTTTGAATTTAATTCCGATGCAATTTCTGTGCTTCATCGTCAATAAGATGGTCCAAGGTATACAGTAAACCTGAAGTGAAGCTTCGGAATCTACAACTGGGCTCACAGGAGAGGTTAAAATCAAAGAAAGTTAGAGTGTCAGTCCTCTTGTATTCAAGTCGGCATTGTGATTTTTGTATTAAATTCGGATGCAATTTCTGTGTTTCGTCGTCAATAAGAAGGTCCAAGGGATACAGTATACCTGAAGTGAATCATGGGAATCTAAAACTGGTCTCACAGTAGAGGTTCAAATCATAGTTAGTTAGAGAATCAGTCCTCTTGTTCTTAAGTCGACATTGTGCGTTTTTATTAAATTAAGATGCAATTTCTGTGTTTCATCGTCAATAAGAACGTCCAAGGTATAGAGTAAACCTGAAGTGAAGCAACGGAATCTAAAACTGGACTTACAGGAGGGGTTCAAATCATATTAATTTAGGGTGTCAATCCTCTTGTACTTAAGTCGGCATTGTGCCTTTTGTATTTAATTAGGATGAAATTTCTGTGTTTCATCGTCAATAAGAAGGTCCACTTTATACAGTAAACCTGAAGTGGAGCATCGGAATCTGAAACTGGACTCGCAGGAGAGGTTCAAATCTTAGAAAGTCAGAGTGTCAGTCCTCTTGTACTTAAGTCGGCATTGTGCTTTTTGTATTAAATTCGGATGCAATTTCTGTGTTTCATCGTCAATAAGGTAGGCCAAGGTATACAGTAAACCTGAAGAGAAGCATCGGAATCGGAAACTGGACTCTCAGGAGAGGTTCAAATCATAGAAAGTTGGAGTGTCAGTCCTCTTGCACTTAAGACGGCATTGTGCATTTTGAAATTAATTCCGATGCAATTTCTGTGCTTCATCGTCAATAAGAAGGTCCAAGGTATACAGTAAACCTGAAGTGAAGCATCGGAATTTAAACTGGTCTCACACTAAAGGTTCATAACATAGATAGTAAGAAGAGTCAGTCTTCTTGTACTGAAGTCGGCATTGTGGCTTTTGTTTTTAATTACGATGCAATATCTGTGTTTCATCGTCAATAAGAAGGTCCAAGGGATGCAGTAAACCTGAAGTGAAGCATCGGAATCTAAAACTGGTCTCACACTAAAGGTTCATAACATAGATAGTAAAAGGGGTCAGTCTTCCTGTACTGAAGTCGGCATTGTGCCTCTTGTATTTAATTACGATGCAATTTCTGTGTTTCATAGTCAATTAGAAGGTGCAAGGGATACAATAAACCTGAAGTGAAGCATCGGAACTTAAAACTGGTCTCACAGGAAAGGTTCAAATCATCGAAAGTTAGAGTTTCAGTCCTCTTGTACTTAAGTCGGCATTGTGCCATTTGAATTTAATTCCGATTCAATTTATGTGCTTCATCGTCAATAAGAAAGTCCAAGGTATACAGTAAACCTGAAGTGAAGCATCGGAATCTAAAACTGGACTCACAGGAGAGATTCACATCATAGAAAGTTAGAGTGTCAGTCCTCTTGTACTTAAGTCGGCATTGTGCCTTTTGAATTTAATTCCGATGCAATTTATGTGCTACATCGTCAATAAGAAGGTCCACGGTATACAGTAAACCTGAAATGAAGCTTCGGAATCTACAACTGGGCTCACAGGAGAGGTTCAAATCAAAGAATGTTAGAGTGTCAGTCCTCTTTTACTTAAGTCGGCATTGTGCCTTTTGTATTAAATTCGGTTGCAAAATCTGTGTTTCATCGTCAATAAGAATGTCAAAGGTATACAGTAAACCTAAAGTGAAGCATCGGAATTTAAAACTGGACTCACATGAGAGGTTCAAATCATAGAAAGTTAGAGTGTCAGTCCTCTTGAACTTAAGTCGGCATTGTGCCTTTTGAATTTAATTCCGATGCAATTTCTGTGCTTCATCGTCAATAAGATGGTCCAAGGTATACAGTAAACCTGAAGTGAAGCTTCGGAATCTACAACTGAGCTCACAGGAGAGGTTCAAATCAAAGAAAGTTAGAGTGTCAGTCCTCTTGTATTCAAGTCGGCATTGTGATTTTTGTATTAAATTCGGATGCAATTTCTGTGTTTCGTCGTCAATAAGAAGGTCCAAGGGATACAGTATACCTGAAGTGAATCATCGGAATCTAAAACTGGACTCACAGGAGGGGTTCAAATCATAGTTAGTTAGAGAATCAGTCCTCTTGTTCTTAAGTCGACATTGTGCGTTTTGTATTAAATCAGGATGCAATTTCTGTGTTTCATCGTCAATAAGAACGTCCAAGGTATAGTGTAAACCTGAAGTGAAGCAACGGAATCCAAAACTGGACTTACATGAGGGGTTCAAATCATATTAATTTAGGGTGTCAATCCTCTTGTACTTAAGTCGGCATTGTGCCTTTTGTATTTAATTAGAATGAAATTTCTGTGTTTCATCGTCAATAACAAGGTCCACTTTATACAGTAAACCTGAAGTGGAGCATCGGAATCTAAAACTGGACTCACAGGAGAGGTTCAAATCTTAGAAAGTCAGAGTGTCAGTCCTCTTGTACTTAAGTCGGCATTGTGCTTTTTGTATTAAATTCGGATGCAATTTCTGTGCTTCATCGTTAATAAGAAGGTCCAAGGTATACAGTAAACCTGAAGTGAAGCATCGGAATTTAAACTGGTCTCACACTAAAGGTTCATAACATAGATAGTAAGAAGAGTCAGTCTTCTTGTACTGAAGTCTTCAGTGTGGCTTTTGTTTTTAATTACGATGCAATATCTGTGTTTCATCGTCAATAAGAAGGTCCAAGGGATACAGTAAACCTGAAGTGAAGCATCGGAATCTAAAACTGGTCTCACACTAAAGGTTCATAACATAGATAGTAAAAGGGGTCAGTCTTCCTGTACTGAAGTCGGCATTGTGCCTCTTGTATTTAATTACGATGCAATTTCTGTGTTTCATAGTCAATTAGAAGGTGCAAGGGATACAATAAACCTGAAGTGAAGCATCGGACTTAAAACTGGTCTCACAGGAAAGGTTCCAAACATAGACAGTAAGAAGAGTCAGTCCTCTTGTATTTAAGTCGGCATTGTGCCTTTTGTAATTAATTCGGATGCAATTTCTCTGTTTCATCGTCAATTAGAAGGTCCAAGGGATACAGTAAACCTGAAGTGAAGCATCGGAATCTAAAACTGGACTCACAGGAGAGGCTCAAATCATACAAAGTTAGAGTGTCAGTCCTCTTGTACTTAAGTCGGCATTGTGCCTTTTGTATTACATTCGAATGCAATTTCTGTGTTTTATCGTCAATAAGAAGGTCCAAGGTATACAGTAAACCTGAAATGGAGCATCGGAATCTAAAACTGGACTCACAGGAGAGGTGCAAATCATAGATACTTACAGTGTCAGTCCTCTTGTACTTAAGTCGGCATTGTGCCTTTTGAATTTAATTCCGATGCAATTTCTGTGCTTCATCGTCATTAAGAAAGTCCAAGGTATACAGTAAACCTGAAGTGAAGCTTCGGAATCTACAACTGGGCTCACAGGAGAGGCTCAAATCAAAGAAAGTTAGAGTGTCAGTTCTCTTTTACTTAGGTCGGCACTGTGCCTTTTGTATTAAATTAGGATGCAAAATCTGTGTTTCATCGTCAATAAGAAGGTCCAAGGGATACAGTAAACCTGAAGTGAAGCATCGGAATCTAAAACTGGTCTCACACTAAAGGTTCATAACATAGTTAGTAAAAGGGGTCAGTCTTCCTGTACTGATGTCGGCATTGTGCCTTTTGTATTTAATTACGATGCAATTTCTGTGTTTCATAGGCAATTAGAAGATGCAAGGGATACAATAAACCCGAAGTGAAGCATCGGAATTTAAAACTGGTCTCACAGGAAAGGTTCCAAACATAGAGTGTAAGAAGAGTCAGTCCTCTTGTATTTACGTCGGCATGGTGCCTTTTGTAATTAATTCGGATGCAATTTCTGTGTTTCATCGTCAATAAGAAGGTCCAAGGGATACAGTAAACCTGAAGTGAAGCATCGGAATCTGAAACTAGACTCACAGGAGAGGTTCAAATCATAGAAAGTTAGAGTGTCAGTCCCTTGTACTTAGGTCAACATTGTGCCTTTTGTATTAAATTCGGAAGCATTTTCTGTGTTTCATCGTCAATAAGAAGGTCCAAGGGTTGCAGTAAACCTGAAGTGAAGCATCGGAATCTAAAACTGGGCTCACAGGTGTGGTTCAAATCATAGAGTGTTGGAGTGTCAGTCCTCTTGTACTTAAGTCGGCATTGTGCATTCTGAATTTAATTCCGATGCGATTTCTGTGCTTCATCGTCAATAAGAAGGTCCAAGGTATACAGTAAACCTGAAGTGAAGCATCGGAATCTAAAACTGGTCTCACACTAAAGGTTCATAACATAGATAGTAAGAAGAGTCAGTCCTCTTGTATTTAAGTCGGCATTGTGCCTTTTGTAATTAATTCGGATGCTATTTCTGTGTTTCATCGTCAATAAGACTGTCCACGGTATACAGCAAACCTGAAGTGAAGCATCGGAATCTAAAACTGGACTCATAGGAGAGGTTCAAATCATAGAAAGTTAGAGTGTCAGTCCTCTTGTACTTAAGTCGGCATTGTGCCTTTTGAATTTAATTCCGATGCTATTTCTGTGCTTCATCGTCAATAAGAAAGTCCAAGGTATGCAGTAAACCCGAAGTGAAGCTTCAGAATCTAAAACTGGGCTCACAGGAAAGGTTTATATCATAGAAAGTTATAGTGTCAGTCCTCTTGTACTTAAGTCGGCATTGTGCCTTTTGTATTAAATTCGGAAGCAATATCTGTGTTTCATCGTCAATAGGAAGGTCCAAGGTATACAGTAAACCTGAAGTGGAGCATCGGAATCTAAAACTTGACTCACAGGAGAGGTTCAAATCTTAGAAAGCTAGAGTGTCAGTCCTCTTGTACTTACATCGGTATTGTGCTTTTTGTATAAAATTCGGATACAATTAATGTGCATCATCGTCAATAAGAAAGTCCAAGGTATACAGTTAAACTGAAGTGAAGCATCTAAATCTGAAACTGGACTCACAGGAAAGGTTCAAATCTTAGAAAATTAGAGTGTCAGTCCTCTTGTACTTAAGTCGGCATTGTGCCTTTTGAATTTAATTCCGATGCAATTTCTGCGCTTCATCGTCAATAAGAAAGTCCAAGGTATACACTAAACCTGAAGTGAAGCATCGGAATCTAAACTGGACTCACCGGAAAGGTTCAAATCATAGAAAGTTAGAGTGTCAGTCCTCTTGTACTTAAGCCGGCATTGTGCCTCTTGATTTTAATTCCGATGCCATTTTCTATGCTTCATCGTCAATAAGAGGGTCCAAAGTATACAGTAAACCAGAAGTGAAGCATCGGAATCTAAAACTGGACTCACAGGAGAGGTTCAAATCATAGAAGTTGGAGTGTCAGTCCTCTTGTACTTAAGTCGGCATTCTGCATTTTGAATTTAATTCCGATGCAATTTAAGTGCTTCATTGTCAATAAGAAGGTCCAAGGGATACAGTAAACCTGAAGTGAAGCATCGGAATCTAAAACTGGGCTCACGGGAGAAAATCAAATCATTGAAAAGTAGAGTGTCAGTCCTCTTGTACTTAAGTCCACATTGTGCCTTTTGCATTAAATTCCGATGCAATTTCTGTGCTTCATCGTCAATAAGAAAGTCCAAGGTATACAGTAAACCTGAAGTGAAGAATCGGAATCTAAAACTGGACTCACAGGACAGGTTCAAATCATAGAAAGTTACAGTGTCAGTCCTCTTGTACTAAAGTCGGCATTGTGCCTTTTGTATTAAATTCGGAATGCAATTTCGGTGTTACATCGTCAATAAGATGGTCCTAGGTATACAGTAAACCTGAAGTGAAGCATCGGAATCTAAAACTGGACTCACAGGAGAGGTTCAAATCATAGAAAGTTTGAGTGTCAGTCCTCTTGTACTTAAGTCGGCATTGTGCCTTTTGAATTAAATTCGGATGCAATTTCTGTGTTTCATCGTCAATAAGAATGCCCAAGGTATACAGTAAACCTGAAGTGAAGCATCGGAATCTAAAACTGGACCCACGGGAGATGTTCAAATCATAGAAACTTAGTGTGTCAGTCCTCTTGTACTTAAGTCGGCATTGTGCCTTTTGTATTAAATTCGGATGCTATTTCTGTGTTTCATCGTCAATAAGAAGGTCCAAGGTATTCAGTAAACCTGAAGTGAAGCATCGGAATCTAATACTGGACTCACAGGGGAGGTTCAAATCATAGAAAGTTAGAGTGTCAGTCCTCTTGTACTTAAGCCGGCATTGTGCCTTTTGTATTAAATTCGGATGCAATTTCGGTGTTACATCGTCAATAAGAAGGTCCAAGGTATACAGTAAACCTGAAGTGAAGCATCGGAATCTAAAACTGGACTCACAGGAGAGGTTCAAATCATAGATAGTTTAAGTGTCAGTCCTCTTGTACTTAAGTCGGCATTGTGATTTTTGTATTAAATTCGGATGCAAATTCTGTGTTTCGTCGTCAATACGAAGGTCCAAGGGTGACAGTATACCTGAGGTGAAGCATCGGAATCTAAAACTGGACTCACAGGAGAGGTTCAAATCATAGAAAGTTAGAGAGGCAGTCCTCTTGTACTTCAGTTGGCATTGTGCTATTTGTATTAAATTCGTATGCAATTTCTGTGTTTCATCGTCAATAAGAAGGTCTAAGGTATACAGTAAACCTGAAGTGAAGCATCGGAATCGAAAACTGGACTCACCTGAAAGGTTCAGATCTAAGAAAGTTAGAGTGTCAGTCCTCTTGTACTTAAGTCGGCATTGTGCCTTTTGATTTTAATTCCGATGCAATTTCTATGCTTCATCGTCAATAAGAGGGTTCGAGGTATACAGTAAACCAGAAGTGAAGCATCGGAATCTAAAACTGGACTCACTGGAGAGATTCAAATCGTAGAAAGTTGGAGTGTCAGTCCTCTTGTACTTAAGTTAGCATTTTGCATTTTGAATTTAATTCCGATGCAATTTCTGTGTTTCATTGTCAATGAGAAGGTCCAAGGTATACAGTAAACCAGAAGTGAAGCATCGGAATCTAAAACTGGTCTCACACTAAAGGTTCATAACATAGATAGTAAGATAAAACAGTCTTCTTGTCCTGAAGTCGGGATTGTGGCTTTTGTTTTTAATTACGATGCAATTTCTGTGTTTCATCGTCAACAAGAAGGTCCAACGGATACAGTAACCCTGAAGTGAAGCATCGGGTTCTAAAACTGGTCTCACACTAAAGGTTCATAACATAGATAGTAAAAGGAGTCAGTCTTCCTGTACTGAAGTCGGCATTGTGCCTTTTGTATTTAATGACGATGCAATATCTGTGTTTCATAGTCAATTGGAAGGTGCAAGGGATACAATAAACCTGAAGTGAAGCATCGGAATCTAAAACTGGCCTCGCAGGAAAGGTTCAAAACATAGACTGTAAGAAGAGTCAGTCCTTTTGTACTTAAGTCTGCATTGTGCCTTTTGTAATAAATTCGGATGCATTTTCTGTGTTTCATCATCAATAAGAAGGTCCAAGGGATACAGTAAACCTGAAGCGAAGAATCGGAATCTAAAGCTGGACTCACAGGAGAGGTTCAAATCATAGAAAGTTAGAGTGTCAGTCCACTTGTACTTAAGTCGGCATTGTGCCTTTTGAATTTAATTCCGAAGGAATTTCTGTGCTTCATCGTCAATAAGATGGTCCAAGGTATGCAGTAAACCTGAAGTGAAGCATCGGAATCTAAAACTCGGCTCACAGGAGAGAATCAAATCATTGAAAGTTAGAGTGTCAGTCCACTTGCACTTAAGACGGCATTGTGCCTTTTGTATTAAATTCCGATGAAATTTCTGTGCTTCTTCGTCAATAAGAAGGTCCAATGTATACAGTAAACCTGAAGTGAAGCATCGGAATCTAAAACTGGACTCACAGGACAGGTTCAAATCAGAGAAAGTTAGAGTGTCACTCCTCTTGTAATTAAGTCGGCATTGTGCCTTTTGAATTTAATTCCGATGCAATTTCTGTGCTTCATCGTCAATAAGAAGGTCCAAGGTATACAGTAATCGTGAAGTCAAGCATCGGAATCTGAGACTGGACTCACAGGTGAGGTTCAAATCATAGAAAGTTAGAGGGTCAGTCCCCTTGTACTTAAGACGGCATTGTGCCTTTTGTATTAAATTCGCATGCAATTTCTGTGTTTCATCGTCAATAAGAAGGTCCAAGCTATACCGTAAACCTGAAGTGAAGCATCGGAATCTAAAACTGTACTCACAGGAGAGGTTCAAGTCACAGAAAGTTAGAGTGTCAGTCCTCTTGTACTTAAGCCGGCATTGTGCCTTTTAAATTTCATTCCGATGCAATTTAAGTGCTTCGTCGCCAACAAGAAGGTCCATGGTATACAGTAAATCTGAAGTGAAGCATCGGAATCTAAAACTGGACTCACAGGAGAGGTTCAAATCATAGAAAGTTAGAGTGTCAGTCCCCTTGTACTTAAGTCGGCATTGCGCATTTTGTATTAAATTCTGATGCAATATCTGTGCTTCATCGTCAATAAGAAGGTCCAAGGTATTTAGAAAACATGAAGTGAGGCAGCGGAATCTAAAACTGGACTCACAGGAGAGGTTCAAATCATAGAAAGTTGGAGTGTCAGTCCTATTTTACTTAAGTCGGCATTGTGCCTTTTGGATTTAATTCCGATGCAATTTCTGTGATTCATCGTCAATATGATGGTCAAAGGTATACAGTAAAACTTAAGTGAAGCGTCGGAATCAAAAACTGGGCTCTCAGGAGAGGTTCAAATCATAGAAAGTTACAGTGTCAGTCCTCTTGTACTTAAGTCGGCATTGTGCCTTTTGTATTAAATTCGGAATGCAATTTCGGTGTTACATCGTCAATAAGATGGTCCTAGGTATACAGTAAACCTGAAGTGAAGCATCGGAATCTAAAACTGGACTCACAGGAGAGGTTCAAATCATAGAAAGTTTGAGTGTCAGTCCTCTTGTACTTAAGTCGGCATTGTGCCTTTTGAATTAAATTCGGATGCAATTTCTGTGTTTCATCGTCAATAAGAATGCCCAAGGTATACAGTAAACCTGAAGTGAAGCATCGGAATCTAAAACTGGACCCACGGGAGATGTTCAAATCATAGAAACTTAGTGTGTCAGTCCTCTTGTACTTAAGTCGGCATTGTGCCTTTTGTATTAAATTCGGATGCTATTTCTGTGTTTCATCGTCAATAAGAAGGTCCAAGGTATTCAGTAAACCTGAAGTGAAGCATCGGAATCTAATACTGGACTCACAGGGGAGGTTCAAATCATAGAAAGTTAGAGTGTCAGTCCTCTTGTACTTAAGCCGGCATTGTGCCTTTTGTATTAAATTCGGATGCAATTTCGGTGTTACATCGTCAATAAGAAGGTCCAAGGTATACAGTAAACCTGAAGTGAAGCATCGGAATCTAAAACTGGACTCACAGGAGAGGTTCAAATCATAGAAAGTTTAAGTGTCAGTCCTCTTGTACTTAAGTCGGCATTGTGATTTTTGTATTAAATTCGGATGCAAATTCTGTGTTTCGTCGTCAATAAGAAGGTCCAAGGGTTACAGTATACCTGAGGTGAAGCATCGGAATCTAAAACTGGACTCACAGGAGAGGTTCAAATCATAGAAAGTTAGAGAGTCAGTCCTCTTGTACTTCAGTTGGCATTGTGCTATTTGTATTAAATTCGTATGCAATTTCTGTGTTTCATCGTCAATAAGAAGGTCTAAGGTATACAGTAAACCTGAAGTGAAGCATCGGAATCGAAAACTGGACTCACCGGAAAGGTTCAGATCTAAGAAAGTTAGAGTGTCAGTCCTCTTGTACTTAAGTCGGCATTGTGCCTTTTGATTTTAATTCCGATGCAATTTCTATGCTTCATCGTCAATAAGAGGGTTCGAGGTATTCAGTAAACCAGAAGTGAAGCATCGAAATCTAAAACTGGACTCACTGGAGAGATTCAAATCATAGAAAGTTGGAGTGTCAGTCCTCTTGTACTTAAGTTAGCATTTTGCATTTTGAATTTAATTCCGATGCAATTTCTGTGTTTCATTGTCAATGAGAAGGTCCAAGGTGTACAGTAAACCAGAAGTGAAGCATCGGAATCTAAAACTGGTCTCACACTAAAGGTTCATAACATAGATAGTAAGATAAAACAGTCTTCTTGTCCTGAAGTCGGGATTGTGGCTTTTGTTTTTAATTACGATGCAATTTCTGTGTTTCATCGTCAATAAGAAGGTCCAACGGATACAGTAACCCTGAAGTGAAGCATCGGGTCCTAAAACTGGTCTCACACTAAAGGTTCATAACATAGACAGTAAAAGGAGTCAGTCTTCCTGTACTGAAGTCGGCATTGTGATTTTTGTATTTAATGACGATGCAATATCTGTGTTTCATAGTCAATTGGAAGGTGCAAGGGATACAATAAACCTGAAGTGAAGCATCGGAATCTAAAACTGGTCTCACAGGAAAGGTTCAAAACATAGACTGTAAGAAGAGTCAGTCCTTTTGTACTTAAGTCTGCATTGTGCCTTTTGTAATAAATTCGGATGCAATTTCTGTGTTTCATCATCAATAAGAAGGTCCAAGGGATACAGTAAACCTGAAGCGAAGAATCGGAATCTAAAGCTGGACTCACAGGAGAGGTTCAAATCATAGAAAGTTAGAGTGTCAGTCCACTTGTACTTAAGTCGGCATTGTGCCTTTTGAATTTAATTCCGAAGGAATTTCTGTGTTTCATCGTCAATAAGAAGGTCCAAGGTATACAGTAAACCTGAAGTGAAGCATCGGAATCTAAAACTCGGCTCACAGGAGAGAATCAAATCATTGAAAGTTAGAGTGTCAGTCCACTTGCACTTAAGACGGCATTGTGCCTTTTGTATTAAATTCCGATGAAATTTCTGTGCTTCTTCGTCAATAAGAAGGTCCAATGTATACAGTAAACCTGAAGTGAAGCATCGGAATCTAAAACTGGACTCACAGGACAGGTTCAAATCAGAGAAAGTTAGAGTGTCAGCCCTCTTGTACTTAAGTCGGAATTGTGCCATTTGCATTTAATTCCGATGCAATTTCTGTACTTCATCGTCAATAAGAAAGTCCAAGGTATACAGTAAACCTGAAGTGGAGCTTCGGAATCTAAAACTGGCTCACAGGAGAGGTTCAAATTATAGAAAATTAGAGTGTCAGTCCTCTTGTACTTAAGTCGAAAATGTAACTTTGTCTTAAGTTCGGATGCAATTTCTGTGCTTCAACGTCAATAAGAAGGTCCAAGGGATACAGGAAACCTGAAGTGAAGCATCGGAATCTAAAACTGAACTCACAGGAGAGGATCAAATCATAGAAAGTTAGAGTGTCAGTCCCCTTGTACTGAAGTCGGCATTGTGCCTTTTGTATTATATTCGGATGCAATTTCTGTGTTTCATTGTCAATAAGAATGTCCACGGTATACAGTAAACCTGAAGTGAAGCATCGGAATGTAAAACTGGACTCACAGGAGAGGTTCAAATCATAGAAAGTTAGAGTGTCAGTCTTTATGTACGTAAGTCGGCATTGTGCCTTTTGAATTTAGTTCCGATGCAATTTATGTGCTTCATCGTCAAAAGAAGGTCCAAGGTATACAGTAAACCTGAAGTGAAGCATCGGAATCTAAATCTGCACTCACAGGAGCGGCTCAAATCATAGAAAGTCACAGTGTCAGTCCTCTTGTACTTAAGTCGGCATTGTGAGTTTTGTATTAAATTCGGATGCAATTTCTGTGTTTCATCGTCAATATGAAGGTCCAAGGTATACAGTAAACCTGAAGTGAAGCATCGGAATCTAAAACTGGACTCACAGGAAAGGTACAAATCATAGAAAGTTAGAGTGTCAGTCCTCTTGTACTTAAGTCGACATTGTGCCTTTTGTATTAAATTCGGATGCAATTTCTGTGTTTCATAGTCAATAAGAAGGTTCAAGGTATACAGTAAACCTGAAGTGAAGCATCGGAATCTAATACTGGACTCACAGGAGAGGTTCAAATCATAGAAAGTTAGAGTGTCAGTCCCCTTGTACTTAAGTCGGCATTGTGCCTTTTGTATTTAATTCCGATGCAATTTCTGTGTTTCATCGTCAATAAGATGGTTCGAGGTGTACAGTAAACCTGAAGTGAAGCATCGGAATCTAAAACTGGACTCACAGGAGAGGCTCAAATCATACAAAGTTAGAGTGTCAGTTCTCTTTTACTTAGGTCGGCACTGTGCCTTTTGTATTAAATTCGGATGCAATATCTGTGTTTCATCGTCAATAAGAAGGTCCAAGGGATACAGTAAACCTGAAGTGAAGCATCGGAATCTAAAACTGGTCTCACACTAAAGGTTCATAACATAGTTAGTAAAAGGGGTCAGTCTTCCTGTACTGATGTCGGCATTGTGCCTTTTGTATTTAATTACGATGCAATTTCTGTGTTTCATAGGCAATTAGAAGATGCAAGGGATACAATAAACCCGAAGTGAAGCATCGGAATTTAAAACTGGTCTCACAGGAAAGGTTCCAAACATAGACTGTAAGAAGAGTCAGTCCTCTTGTATTTACGTCGGCATGGTGCCTTTTGTAATTAATTCGGATGCAATTTCTCTGTTTCATCGGCAATAAGAAGGTCCAAGGGATACAGTAAACCTGAAGTGAAGCATCGGAATCTAAAACTAGACTCACAGGAGAGGTTCAAATCATAGAAAGTTAGAGTGTCAGTCCCTTGTTTTTAGGTCAACATTGTGCCTTTTGTATTAAATTCGGAAGCATTTTCTGTGTTTCATCGTCAATAAGAAGGTCCAAGGGTTGCAGTAAACCTGAAGTGAAGCATCGGAATCTAAAACTGGGCTCACAGGTGTGGTTCAAATCATAGAGTGTTGGAGTGTCAGTCCTCTTGTACTTAAGTCGGCATTGTGCACTCTGAATTTAATTCCGATGCGATTTCTGTGCTTCATCGTCAATAAGAAGGTCCAAGGTATACAGTAAACCTGAAGTGAAGCATCGGAATCTAAAACTGGTCTCACACTAAAGGTTCATAACATAGATAGTAAGAAGAGTCAGTCCTCTTGTATTTAAGTCGGCATTGTGCCTTTTGTAATTAATTCGGATGCTATTTCTGTGTTTCATCGTCAATAAGACTGTCCACGGTATACAGTAAACCTGAAGTGAAGCATCGGAATCTAAAACTGGACTCACAGGAGAGGTTCAAATCATAGAAAGTTAGAGTGTCAGTCCTCTTGGACTTAAGTCGGCATTGTGCCTTTTGAATTTAATTCCGATGCTATTTCTGTGCTTCATGGTCAATAAGAAAGTCCAAGGTATGCAGTAAACCCGAAGTGAAGCTTCAGAATCTAAAACTGGGCCCACAGGAAAGGTTCATATCATAGAAAGTTATAGTGTCAGTCCTCTTGTACTTAAGTCGGCATTGTGCCTTTTGTATTAAATTCGGAAGCAATATCTGTGTTTCATCGTCAATAAGAAGGTCCAAGGTATACAGTAAACCTGAAGTGGAGCATCGGAATCTAAAACTGGACTCACAGGAGAGGTTCAAATCTTAGGAAGTTAGAGTGTCAGTCCTCTTGTACTTACATCGGTATTGTGCTTTTTGTATAAAATTCGGATACAATTAATGTGTTTCATCGTCAATAAGAAAGTCCAAGGTATACAGTTAAACTGAAGTGAAGCATCTAAATCTAAAACTGGACTCACAGGAAAGGTTCAAATCTTAGAAAATTAGAGTGTCAGTCCTCTTGTACTTAAGTCGGCATTGTGCCTTTTGAATTTAATTCCGATGCAATTTCTGCGCTTCATCGTCAATAAGAAAGTCCAAGGTATACACTAAACCTGAAGTGAAGCATCGGAATCTAAAACTGGACTCACCGGAAAGGTTCAAATCATAGAAAGTTAGAGTGTCAGTCCTCTTGTACTTAAGCCGGCATTGTGCCTCTTGATTTTAATTCCGATGCCATTTTCTATGCTTCATCGTCAATAAGAGGGTCCAAAGTATACAGTAAACCAGAAGTGAAGCATCGGAATCTAAAACTGGACTCACAGGAGAGGTTCAAATCATAGAAGTTGGAGTGTCAGTCCTCTTGTACTTAAGTCGGCATTGTGCATTTTGAATTTAATTCCGATGCAATTTAAGTGCTTCATTGTCAATAAGAAGGTCCAAGGGATACAGTAAACCTGAAGTGAAGCATCGGAATCTAAAACTGGGCTCACGGGAGAGAATCAAATCATTGAAAAGTAGAGTGTCAGTCCTCTTGTACTTAAGTCCACATTGTGCCTTTTGCATTAAATTCCGATGCAATTTCTGTGCTTCATCGTCAATAAGAAGGTCCAAGGTATACAGTAAACCTGAAGTGAAGAATCGGAATCTAAAACTGGACTCACAGGACAGGTTCAAATCATAGAAAGTTAGAGTGTCAGTCCTCTTGTACTTAAGTCGACATTGTGCCTTTAGTATTAAACTCGGATGCAATTTCTGTGTTTCATCGTCAATAAGAAGGTCCAAGGTATACCGTAAACCTGAAGTGAAGCATCGGAATCTAAAACTGTACTCACAGGAGAGGTTCAAGTCACAGAAAGTTAGAGTGTCAGTCCTCTTGTACTTAAGCCGGCATTGTGCCTTTTAAATTTCATTCCGATGCAATTTAAGTGCTTCATCGCCAATAAGAAGGTCCATGGTATACAGTAAATCTGAAGTGAAGCATCGGAATCTAAAACTGGACTCACAGGAGAGGTTCAAGTCATAGAAAGTTAGAGTGTCAGTCCCCTTGTACTTATGTCGGCATTGTGCCTTTTGTATTAAATTCGGATGCTATTTCTGTGTATCATCGTCAATAAGATGGTTCACGGTATACAGTAAACCTGAAGTGAAGCATCGGAATCTAGAAATGGACTCACAGTAGAGGTTCAAATCATAGAAAATTAGAGTGTCAGTCCTCTTGTACTTAAGTCGGCCTTGTGCATTTTGTATTAATTTCTGATGCAATATCTGTGCTTCATCGTCAATAAGAAGGTCCAAGGTATTTAGAAAACATGAAGTGAGGCAGCGGAATCTAAAACTGGACTCACAGGAGAGGTTCAAATCATAGAAAGTTGGAGTGTCAGTCCTATTGTACTTAAGTCGGCATTGTGCCTTTTGGATTTAATTCCGATGCAATTTCTGTGATTCATCGTCAATAAGATGGTCAAAGGTATACAGTAAAACTTAAGTGAAGCGTCGGAATCAAAAACTGGGCTCTCAGGAGAGGTTCAAATCATATAAAGTTACAGTGTCAGTCCTCTTGTACTTAAGTCGGCATTGTGCCTTTTGTATTAAATTCGGAATGCAATTTCGGTGTTACATCGTCAATAAGAGGGTCCTAGGTATACAGTAACCCTGAAGTGAAGCATCGGAATCTAAAACTGGACTCACAGGAGAGGTTCAAATCATAGAAAGTTTGAGTGTCAGTCCTCTTGTACTTAAGTCGGCATTGTGCCTTTTGTATTAAATTCGGATGCTATTTCTGTGTTTCATCGTCAATAAGAAGGTCCAAGGTATTCAGTAAACCTGAAGTGAAGCATCGGAATCTAAAACTGGACTCACAGGGGAGGTTCAAATCATAGAAAGTTAGAGTGTCAGTCCTCTTGTACTTAAGCCGGCATTGTGCCTTTTGTATTACATTCGGATGCAATTTCGGTGTTACATCGTCAATAAGAAGGTCCACGGTATACAGTAAACCTGAAGTGAAGCATCGGAATCTAAAACTGGACTCACAGGAGAGGTTCAAATCATAGAAAGTTTAAGTGTCAGTCCTCTTGTACTTAAGTCGGCATTGTGATTTTTGTATTAAATTCGGATGCAAATTCTGTGTTTCGTCGTCAATAAGAAGGTCCAAGGGTTACAGTATACCTGAGGTGAAGCATCGGAATCTAAAACTGCACTCACAGGAGAGGTTCTAATCATAGAAAGTTAGAGAGTCAGTCCTCTTGTACTTCAGTTTGCATTGTGCTATTTGTATTAAATTCGTATGCAATTTCTGTGTTTCATCGTCAATAAGAAGGTCCAAGGTATACAGTAAACCTGAAGTGAAGCATCGGAATCTAAAACTGGACTCACAGGAGAGGTTCAAATCATAGAAAGTTAGAGAGTCAGTCCTCTTGTACTTCAGTTGGCATTGTGCTATTTGTATTAAATTCGTATGCAATTTCTGTGTTTCATCGTCAATAAGAAGGTCTAAGGTATACAGTAAACCTGAAGTGAAGCATCGGAATCGAAAACTGGACTCACCGGAAAGGTTCAGATCTAAGAAAGTTAGAGTGTCAGTCCTCTTGTACTTAAGTCGGCATTGTGCCTTTTGATTTTAATTCCGATGCAATTTCTATGCTTCATCGTCAATAAGAGGGTTCGAGGTATACAGTAAACCAGAAGTGAAGCATCGGAATCTGAAACTGGACTCACTGGAGAGATTCAAATCATAGAAAGTTGGAGTGTCAGTCCTCTTGTACTTAAGTTAGCATTTTGCATTTTGAATTTAATTCCGATGCAATTTCTGTGTTTCATTGTCAATGAGAAGGTCCAAGGTATACAGTAAACCTGAAGTGAAGCATCGAAATCTAAAACTGGTCTCACACTAAAGGTTCATAACATAGATAGTAAGATAAATCAGTCTTCTTGTCCTGAAGTCGGCATTGTGGCTTTTGTATTTAATTACGATGCAATTTCTGTGTTTCATCGTCAATAAGAAGGTCCAACGGATACAGTAACCCTGAAGTGAAGCATCGGGTTCTAAAACTGGTCTCACACTAAAGGTTCATAACATAAATAGTAAAAGGAGTCAGTCTTCCTGTACTGAAGTCGGCATTGTGCCTTTTGTATTTAATGACGATGCAATATCTGTCTTTCATAGTCAATTGGAAGGTGCAAGGGATACAATAAACCTGAAGTGAAGCATCGGAATCTAAAACTGGTCTCACAGGAAAGGTTCAAATCATAGAAAGTTAGAGTGTCAGTCCACTTGTACTTAAGTCGGCATTGTGCCTTTTGAATTTAATTCCGAAGGAATTTCTGTGCTTCATCGTCAATAAGAAGGTCCAAGGTATACAGTAAACCTGAAGTGAAGCATCGGAATCTAAAACTCGGCTCACAGGAGAGAATCAAATCATTGAAAGTTAGAGTGTCAGTCCACTTGCACTTAAGACGGCATTGTGCCTTTTGTATTAAATTCCGATGAAATTTCTGTGCTTCTTCGCCAATAAGAAGGTCCAATGTATACAGTAAACCTGAAGTGAAGCATCGGAATCTAAAACTGGACTCACAGGACAGGTTCAAATCAGAGAAAGTTAGAGTGTCACTCCTCTTGTAATTAAGTCGGCATTGTGCCTTTTGAATTTAATTCCGATGCAATTTCTGTGCTTCATCGTCAATAAGAAGGTCCAAGGTATACAGTAAACGTGAAGTCAAGCATCGGAATCTGAGACTGGACTCACAGGTGAGGTTCAAATCATAGAAAGTTAGAGGGTCAGACCCCTTGTACTTAAGACGGCATTGTGCCTTTTGTATTAAATTCGCATGCAATTTCTGTGTTTCATCGTCAATACGACTGTCAAAGGTATGCAGTAAACCTGAAGTGAAGCTCCGGAATCTAAAACTGGACTCACAGGAGAGGTTCAATTCATAGAAAGTTAGAGTGTCAGCCCTCTTGTACTTAAGTCGGAATTGTGCCATATGCTTTTAATTCCGATGCAATTTCTGTACTTCATCGTCAATAAGAAGGTCCAAGGTATACAGTAAACCTGAAGTGGAGCTTCGGAATCTAAAACTGGGCTCACAGGAGAGGTTCAAATCATAGAAAATTAGAGTGTCAGTCCTCTTGTACTTAAGTCGAAAATGTAACTTTGTCTTAAGTTCGGATGCAATTTCTGTGCTTCATCGTCAACAAGAAGGTCCAAGGGATACAGTAAACCTGAAGTGAAGCATCGGAATCTAAAACTGAACTCACAGGAGAGGATCAAATCATAGAAAGTTAGAGTGTCAGTCCCCTTGTACTGAAGTCGGCATTGTGCCTTTTGTATTATATTCGGATGCAATTTCTGTGTTTCATTGTCAATAAGAATGTCCACGGTATACAGTAAACCTGAAGTGCAGCATCGGAATGTAAAACTGGACTCACAGGAGAGGTTCAAATCATAGAAAGTTAGAGTGTCAGTCCTTATGTACGTAAGTCGGCATTGTGCCTTTTGAATTTAGTTCCGATGCAATTTATGTGCTTCATCGTCAAAAGAAGGTCCAAGGTATACAGTAAACCTGAAGTGAAGCATCGGAATCTAAATCTGCACTCACAGGAGCGGCTCAAATCATAGAAAGTCACAGTGTCAGTCCTCTTGTACTTAAGTCGGCATTGTGAGTTTTGTATTAAATTCGGATGCAATTTCTGTGTTTCATCGTCAATAAGAAGGTCCAAGGTATACAGTAAACCTGAAGTGAAGCATCGGAATCTAAAACTGGACTCACAGGAAAGGTACAAATCATAGAAAGTTAGAGTGTCAGTCCTCTTGTACTTAAGTCGACATTGTGCCTTTTGTATTAAATTCGGATGCAATTTCTGTGTTTCATAGTCAATAAGAAGGTTGAAGGTATACAGTAAACCTGAAGTGAAGCATCGGAATCTAATACTGGACTCACAGGAGAGGTTCAAATCATAGAAAGTTAGAGTGTCAGTCCCCTTGTACTTAAGTCGGCATTGTGCCTTTTGTATTTAATTCCGATGCAATTTCTGTGTTTCATCGTCAATAAGATGGTTCGAGGTGTACAGTAAACCTGAAATGTAGCATCGGAATCTACGAATGGACTCACAGGAGAGGTTCAAATCATAGAAAGTTAGAGTGTCAGGCCTCTTGTACTTAAGACGGCATTGTGCCTTTTGTATTAAATTCGGATGCAATTTCTATGTTTCATCGTCAATAAGACTGTCCAAGGTATACAGTAAACCTGAAGTGAAGTTTCGGAATCTAAAACTGGACTCACAGGAGAGGTACAAATCATACAAAGTTAGAGTGTCAGTCCTCTTGTACTTAAATCGGCATTGTGCACTTTGAATTTATATTCCGATGCAATTTCTGTGCTTTATCGTCAATTAGATGGTCCAAGGTATACAGTAAACCTGAAGTGAAGCTTCGGAATCTAAAACTGGGCTCACAGGAGACGTTCAAATCATAGAATGTTGGAGTGTCAGTCCTCTTGTACTTAAGTCGGCACTGTGCCTTTTGTATTAAATTCGGATGCAATTTCTGTGTTTCATCGTCAAAAAGAAGGCCCAAGGTATACAGTAAACCTGAAGTGAAGCATCGGAATCTAAAACTGTAATCACAGGAGAGGTTCAAATCATAGAAAATTAGAGTGTCAGTCCTCTTGTACTTAAGTCGGCATTGTAACTTTGTCTTAAATTCGGATGCAATTTCTGTGCTTCATCGTCAATAAGAAGGTCCAAGGGATACAGTAAACCTGAAGTGAAGCATCGGAATGTAAAACTGGACTCACAGGAGAGGTTCAAATCATAGAAAGTTAGAGTGTCAGTCCCCTTGCACTTAAGTCGGCATTGTGCCTCTTGTATTAAATTCGGATGCAGTTTCTGTGTTTCATCGTCAATAAGAAGGTCCAAGGTATACAGTAAACCTGAAGTGAAGCATCGGAATCTAAAACTGGATGCACAGGAGAGGTACAAATCATAGAAACTTAGAGTGTCAGTTCTCTTGTACTCAAGCCGGCATTGTGCATTTTGTATTACATTCGGTAGCAATTTCTGTGCTTCATCGTCAATTAGATGGTCCAAGGTATACAGTAAACCTGAAGTGAAGCTTCAGAATCTAAAACTGGGCTCACAGGAGAGGTTCAAATCATAGAAAGTTAGAGTGTCAGTCCTCTTGTACTTAAGTCGGCACTGTGCCTTTTGTATTGAATTCGGATGCAATTTCTGTGTTACATCGTCAAAAAGAAGGTCCAAGGGATACAGTATACCTGAAGTGAAGCATCGGAATTTAAAACTGGACTCACAGGAGAGGTTCAAATCATAGAAACTTTGAGTGTCAGTACTCCTGTACTCATGTCGGCATAGTGCATTTTGTATTAAATTCGGATGCGATTTCTGTGTTTGATCGTCAATAAGAAGGTCCAAGGTATTCAGTAAACCTGAAGTGAGGCATCGAAAACTAAAACTGGACTCACAGGAGAGGTTCAAATCATAGAAAGTTGGAGTGTCAGTCCTCTTGTACTTAAGTCGACATTGTGACTTTTGAATTTATTCCGATGTAATTTTTGTGCTTCATCGTCAATAAGAAGGTCCAAGGTATACAGTAAACCTGAAGTGATGCATCGGAATCTAAAACTGGACTCACAGGAAAGGTACAAATCATAGAAAGTTAGAGTGTCAGTCCTCATGTACTTAAGTCGGCATTGTGCCTTTTGAATTTAATTCCGATGCAATTTATGTGCTTCATCGTCAAAACGAAGGTCCAAGGTATACAGTAAACCTGAAGTGAAGCATCGGAATCTAAAACTGGACTCACAGGAGCGGCTCAAATCATAGAAAGTTAGAGTGTCAGTCCTCTTGTACTTAAGTCGGCATTGTGAGTTTTGTATTAAATTCGGATTCAATTTCTGTGTTTCATCGTCAATAAGAAGGTCCAAGGTATACAGTAAACCTGAAGTGTAGCATCGGAATATAAACTGGACTCACAGGAAAGGTACAAATCATAGAAAGTTAGAGTGTCAGTCCTGTTGTACTTAAGTCGGCATTGTGCCTTTTAAATTTCATTCCGATGCAATTTAAGTGCTTCATCGTCAATAAGAAGGCCCATGGTATACAGTAAATCTGAAGTGAAGCATCGGAATCTAAAACTGGACTGACAGGAGAGGTTCAAATCATAGAAAGTTAGAGTGTCAGTCCTCTTGTACTTAAGTCGGCATTGTGCCTTTTAAATTTCATTCCGATGCAATTTAAGTGCTTCATCGTCAATAAGAAGGCCCATGGTATACAGTAAATCTGAAGTGAAGCATCGGAATCTAAAACTGGACTCGCAGGAGAGGTTCAAATCATAGAAAGTTAGAGTGTCAGTCCTCTTGTACTTAAGTCGGCATTGTGCCTTTTAAATTTCATTCCGATGCAATTTAAGTGCTTCATCGTCAATAAGAAGGCCCATGGTATACAGTAAATCTGAAGTGAAGCATCGGAATCTAAAACTGGACTGACAGGAGAGGTTCAAATCATAGAAAGTTAGAGTGTCAGTCCCCTTGTACTTAAGTCGGCATTGTGCCTTTTGTATTAAATTCGGATGCAATTTCTTTGTTTCATCGTCAATAAGATGGTTCGAGGTGTACAGTAAACCTGAAGTGAAGCATCGGAATCTAAGACTGGACTCACAGGAGAGGTTCAAATCACAGAAAGTTAGAGTGTCAGGCCCCTTGTACTTAAGACGGCATTGTGCCTTTTGTATTAAATTCGGATGCAATTTCTATGTTTCATCGTCAATAAGACTGTCCAAGGTATACAGTAAACCTGAAGTGAAGTTTCGGAATCTAAAACTGGACTCACAGGAGAGGTACAAATCATCCAAAGTTAGAGTGTCAGTCCTCTTGTACTTAATTCGGCATTGTGCCCTTAGAATTTATATTCCGATGCAATTTCTGTGCTTTATCGTCACTTAGATGGTCCAAGGTATACAGTAAACCTGAAGTGAAGCATCGGAATCTAAAACTGGACTCACAGGAGAGGTTCAAATCATAGAGAATCAGAGTGTCAGTCCTCTTGTACTTAAGTCGGCATTGTAACTTTGTCTTAAATTCGGATGCAATTTCTGTGCTTCATCGTCAATAAGAAGGTCCAAGGGATACAGTAAACCTGAAGTGAAGCATCGGAATGTAAAACTGGACTCACAGGAGAGGTTCAAATCATCGAAAGTTAGAGTGTCAGTCCCCTTGCACTTAAGTCGGAATTGTGCCTCTTGTATTAAATTCGGATGCAATTTCTGTGTTTCATCGTCATTAAGAAGGTCCAAGGGATACAGTAAACCTGAAGTGAAGCATCGGAATCTAAAACTGGACTCACAGGAGAGGTTCAAATCATAGAAAGTTGGAGTGTCAGTCCTCTTGTACTTAAGTCGACATTGTGCCTTTTGAATTTAATTCCGATGTAATTTCTGTGCTTCATCGTCAATAAGAAGGTCCAAGGTATACAGTAAACCTGAAGTGAAGCATCGGAATCTAAAACTGGACTCAGAGGAGAGGTACAAATCATAGAAACTCAGAGTGTCAGTCCTCTTGTACTCAAGTCGGCATTGTGCATTTTGTATTAAATTCGGTAGCAATTTCTGTGCTTCATCGTCAATTAGATGGTCCAAGGTATACAGTAAACCTGAAGTGAAGCTTCGGAATCTAAAACTGGGCTCACAGGAGAGGTTCAAATCATAGAAAGTTAGAGTGTCAGTCCTCTTGTACTTAAGTCAGCACTGTGCCTTTTGTATTGAATTCGGATGCAATTTCTGTGTTTCATGGTCAAAAAGAAGGTCCAAGGGATACAGAAAACGTGAAGTGAAGAATCGGAATCTAAAACTGGACTCACAGGAGAGGTTCAAATCATAGAAACTTACAGTGTCAGTTCTCTTGTACTCAAGTCGGCATTGTGCATTTTGTATTAAATTCGGATGCAATTTCTGTGTTTCATCGTCAATAAGAAGGTCCAAGGTATTCAGTAAACCTGAAGTGAGGCATCGAAAACTAAAACTGGACTGACAGGAGAGGTTCAAATCATAGAAAGTTGGAGTGTCAGTCCTCTTGTACTTAAGTTGACATTGTCCCTTTTGAATTTAATTCCGATGTAATTTCTGTGCCTTATCGTCAATAAGAAGGTCCAAGGTATACAGTAAACCTGAAGTGAAGCATCGGAATCTAAAACTGGACTCACAGGAAAGGTACAAATCATGGAAAGTTAGAGTGTCAGTCCTTATGTACTTAAGTTGGCATGGTGCCTTTTGAATTTAATTCCGATGCAATTTAAGTGCTTCATCGTCAATAAGAAGGTCCATGGTATACAGTAAATCTGAAGTGAAGCATCGGAATCTAAAACTGAATGCACAGGAGAGGTTCAAATCATAGAAAGTTAGAGAGTCAGTCCCCTTGTACTTAAGTCGGCATTGTGCCTTTTGTACTAAATTCGGATGCAATTTCTTTGTTTCATCGTCAATAAGATGGTTCGAGGTGTACAGTAAACCTGAAGTGAAGCATCGGAATCTAAGACTGGACTCACAGGAGAGGTTCAAATCATAGAAAGTTAGAGTGTCAGGCCTCTTGTACTTTAGACGGCATTGTGCCTTTTGTATTAAATTCGGATGCAATTTCTATGTTTCATCGTCAATAAGACTGTCCAAGGTATACAGTAAACCTGAAGTGAAGTTTCGGAATCTAAAACTGGACTCTTAGGAGAGGTACAAATCATACAAAAATAGAGTGTCAGTCCTCTTGTACTTAAATTGGCATTGTGCCCTTTGAATTTATATTCCGATGCAATTTCTGTGCTTTATCGTCACTTAGATGGTCCAAGGTATACAGTAAACCTGAAGTGAAGCTTCGGAATCTAAAACTGGGCTCACAGGAGAGGTTCAAATCATAGTATGTTGGAGTGTCAGTCCTCTTGTACTTAAGTCGGCACTGTGCCTTTTGTATTAAATTCGGATGCAATTTCTGTGTTTCATCGTCAAAAGTGAGGCCCAAGGTATACAGTAAACCTGAAGTGAAGCATCGGAATCTAAAACTGGACTCACAGGAGAGGTTCAAATCATAGAAAATCAGAGTGTCAGTCCTCTTGTACTTAAGTCGGCATTGTAACTTTGTCTTAAATTCGGATGCAATTTCTGTGCTTCATCGTCAATAAGAAGGTCCAAGGGATACAGTAAACCTGAAGTGAAGCATCGGAATGTAAACCTGGGCTCACAGGAGAGGTTCAAATCATAGAAAGTTGGAGTGTCAGTCCTCTTGTACTTAAGTCGACAGTGTGCCTTATGAATTTAATTCCGATGTAATTTCTGTGCTTCATCGTCAATAAGAAGGTCCAAGGTATACAGTAAACCTGAAGTGAAGCATCGGAATCTAAAACTGGACTCACAGGAAAGGTACAAATCATAGAAAGTTAGAGTGTCAGTCCTTATGTACTTAAGTCGGCATTGTGCCTTTTGAATTTAATTCCGATGCAATTTATGTGCTTCATCGTCAAAACGAAGGTCCAAGGTATACAGTAAACCTGAAGTGAAGCATCGGAATATAAAACTGGACTCACAGGAGCGGCTCAAATCATAGAAAGTTAGAGTGTCAGTCCTCTTGTACTTAAGTCGGCATTGTGCCTTTTAAATTTCATTCCGATGCAATTTAAGTGCTTCATCGTCAATAAGAAGGTCCATGGTATACAGTAAATCTGAAGTGAAGCATCGGAATCTAAAACTGGACTCACAGGAGAGGTTCAAATCATAGAAAGTTAGAGTGTCAGTCCCCTTGTACTTAAGTCGGCATTGTGCCTTTTGAATTAAATTCGGGTGCAATTTCTTTGTTTCATCGTCAATAAGATGGTTCGAGGTGTACAGTAAACCAGAAGTGAAGCATCGGAATCTAAGACTGGACTCACAGGAGAGGTTCAAATCATAGAAAGTTAGAGTGTCAGGCCTCTTGTACTTAAGACGGCATTGTGCCTTTTGTATTAAATTCGGATGCAATTTCTATGTTTCATCGTCAATAAGACAGTCCAAGGTATACAGTAAACCTGAAGTGAAGTTTCGGAATCTAAAACAAGACTCACAGGAGAGGTACAAATCTTACAAAGTTAGAGTGTCAGTCCTCTTGTACTTAAATCGGCATTGTGCCCTTTGAATTTATATTCCGATGCAATTTCTGTGCTTTATCGTCACCTAGATGGTCCAAGGTATACAGTAAACCTGAAGTGAAGCATCGGAATCTAAAACTGGATGCACAGGAGAGGTACAAATCATAGAAACTTAGAGTGTCAGTCCTCTTGTACTCAAGTCGGCATTGTGCATTTTGTATTACATTCGGATGCAATTTCTGTGTTTCATCGTCAATAAGAAGGTCCAAGGTATTCAGTAAACCTGAAGTGAGGCATCGAAAACAAAAACTGGACTCACAGGAGAGGTTCAAATCGTAGAAAGTTGGATTGTCAGTCCTCTTGTACTTAAGTCTACATTGTGAATTTTGAATTTAATTCCGATGTAATTTCTGTGCTTCATCGTTAATAAGAAGGTCCAAGGTATACAGTAAACCTGAAGTGAAGCATCGGAATCTAAAACTGGACTCACAGGAAAGGTACAAATCATAGAAAGTTAGAGTGTCAGTCCTTATGTACTTAAGTAGGCATTGTGCCTTTTGAATTTAATTCCGATGCAATTTATGTGCTTCATCGTCAAAAAGAAGGTCCAAGGTATACAGTAAGCCTGAAGTGAAGCATCGGAATCTAAGACTGGACTCACAGGAGCGGCTCAAATCATAGAAAGTTAGAGTGTCAGTCCTCTTGTACTTAAGTCGGCACTGTGAGTTTTGTATTAAATTCGGATTCAATTTCTGTGTTTCATCGTCAATAAGAAGGTCCAAGGTATACAGTAAACCTGAAGTGAAGCATCGGAATCTAAAACTGGACTCACAGGAAAGGTACAAATCATAGAAAGTTAGAGTGTCAGTCCTCTTGTACTTAAGTCGACATTGTGCCTTTTGTATTAAATTCGGATGCCATTTCTGTGTTTCATCGTCAATAAGTAGGTCCAAGGTATACAGTAAACCTGAAGTGAAGCATCGGAATCTAATACTGGACTCGCAGGAGAGGTTCAAATCATAGAAAGTTAGAGTGTCAGTCCTCTTGTACTTAAGTCGGCATTGTTCCTTTTAAATTTCATTCCGATGCAATTTAAGTGCTTCATCGTCAATAAGAAGGTCCATGGTATACAGTAAATCTGAAGTGAAGCATCGGAATCTAAAACTGGACTCACAGGAGAGGTTCAAATCATAGAAAGTTAGAGTGTCAGTCCCCTTGTACTTAAGTCGGCATTTGGCCTTTTGTATTAAATTCGGATGCAATTTCTGTGTTTCATCGTCAATAAGATGGTTCGAGGTGTACAGTAAACCTGAAGTGAAGCATCGAAATCTAAGACTGGACTCACAGGAGAGGTTCAAATCATAGAAAGTTAGAGTGTCAGGCCTCTTGTACTTAAGACGGCATTGTGCCTTTTGTATTGAATTCGGATTCAATTTCTGTGTTTCATCGTCAATAAGAAGGTCCAAGGTATACAGTAAACCTGAAGTGAAGCATCGGAATCTAAAACTGGACTCACAGGAAAGGTACAAATCATAGAAAGTTAGAGTGTCAGTCCTCTTGTACTTAAGTCGACATTGTGCCTTTTGTATTAAATTCGGATGCAATTTCTGTGTTTCATCGTCAATAAGTAGGTCCAAGGTATACAGTAAACCTGAAGTGAAGCATCGGAATCTAATACTGGACTCGCAGGAGAGGTTCAAATCATAGAAAGTTAGAGTGTCAGTCCTCTTGTACTTAAGTCGGCATTGTTCCTTTTAAATTTCATTCCGATGCAATTTAAGTGCTTCATCGTCAATAAGAAGGTCCATGGTATACAGTAAATCTGAAGTGAAGCATCGGAATCTAAAACTGGACTCACAGGAGAGGTTCAAATCATAGAAAGTTAGAGTGTCAGTCCCCTTGTACTTAAGTCGGCATTTGGCCTTTTGTATTAAATTCGGATGCAATTTCTGTGTTTCATCGTCAATAAGATGGTTCGAGGTGTACAGTAAACCTGAAGTGAAGCATCGAAATCTAAGACTGGACTCACAGGAGAGGTTCAAATCATAGAAAGTTAGAGTGTCAGTCCTCTTGTACTTAAGGCGGCACTGTGCCTTTTGTATTGAATTCGGATGCAATTTCTGTGTTTCATCGTCAAAAAGAAGGCCCTAGGTATACAGTAAACCTGAAGTGAAGCTTCGGAATCTAAAACTAGACTCACAGGAGAGGTTCAAATCATAGAAAATTAGAGTGTCAGTCCTCTTGTACTTCAGTCGGCATTGTAACTTTGTCTTAAATTCGGATGCAATTTCTGTGCTTCATCGTCAATGAGAAGGTCCATGGGATACAGTAAACCTCAAGTGAAGCATCGGAATCTAAAACTGGACTCACAGGAGAGGTTCAAATCATAGAAAGTTAGAGTGTCAGTCCCCTTGTACTTAAGTCGGCAATGTGCCTCTTGTATTAAATTCGGATGCAATTTCTGTGTTTCATCGTCAATAACAAGGTACAAGGTATACAGTAAACCTGAAGTGAAGCATCGTAATCTAAAACTGGATGCACAGGAGAGGTACAAATCATAGAAACTTAGAGTGTCAGTCCCCTTGTACTCAAGTCGTCATTGTGCATTTTGTATTAAATTCGAATGCAATTTCTGTGTTTCATCGTCGATAAGAAGGTCCAAGGTATTCAGTAAACGTGAAGTGAGGCATCGAAAACTGAAACTGGACTCACAGGAGAGGTTCAAATCATAGGAAGTTGGAGTGTCAGTCCTCTTGTACCTAAGTCGACATTGTGCCTTTTGAATTTAATTCCGATGTAATTTCTGTGCTTCATGGTCAATAAGAAGGTCCAAGGTATACAGTAAACCTGAAGTGAAGCTTCGGAATCTAAAACTGGGCTCACAGGAGAGGTTCAAATCATAGAAAGTTAGAGTGTCAGTCCTCTTGTACTTAAGTCGGCATTGTGCCTTTTGTATTAGATTCGGATGCAATTTCTGTGTTTCATCGTCAATATGAATGTCCAAGGCATACAGTAAACCTGAAGTGAAGCATCGGAATCTAAATCTGGAACCACAGGAGAGTTTCAAATCATAGAACCTTAGAGTGTCAGTCCTCTAGTACTTAAGTCGGCATTGTGCCTTTTGTATTAAGTTCGGATGCAATTTCTGTGTTTCATCGTCAATAAGAAGGTCCAACGTATTCAGTAAACCTGAAGTGAAGCATCGGAATCTAAAACTGGACTCACAGGAGTGGTTCAAAACATAGAAAGTTAGAGTGTCAGGCCTCTTGTACTTAAGTCGGCATTGTGCCTTTTGTATTAAATTCGGATGCAATTTCTGTGTTTCATCGTCAATAAGAATGTCCAAGGCATACAGTAAACCTGAAGTGAAGCATCGGAATCTACATCTGGACCCACAGGGGAGGTTCAAATCATAGAAACTTAGAGTGTCAGTCCTCTTGTACTTAAGTCGGCATTGTGCCTTTTGTATTAAATTCGGATGCTATTTCTGTGTTTCATCGTCAATAAGAAGGTCCAAGGTATTCAGTAAACCTAAAGTGAAGCATCGGAATCTAAAAGTGGACTCACAGGAGAGGTTCAAATCATAGAAAGTTAGAGTGTCAGTCCCCTTGTACTTATGTCGGTATTGTGCCTTTTGTATTAAATTCGGATGCAATTTCTGTGCTTCATCGTCAATAAGAAGGTCCATGGTATACAGTAAACCTGAAGTGAAGCTTCGGAATCTAAAACTGGACTCACAGGAGCGGCTCAAATCATAGAAAGTTAGAGTGTCAGTCCTCTTGTACTTAAGTCGGCATTGTGAGTTTTGTATTAAATTCGGATTCAATTTCTGTGTTTCATCGTCAATAAGAAGGTCCAAGGTATACAGTAAACCTGAAGTGAAGCATCGGAATCTAAAACTGGACTCACAGGAAAGGTACAAATCATAGAAAGTTAGAGTGTCAGTCCTCTTGTACTTAAGTCGACATTGTGCTTTTTGTATTAAATTCGAATGCAATTTCTGTGTTTCATCGTCAATAAGTAGGTCCAAGGTATACAGTAAACCTGAAGTGAAGCATCGGAATCTAATACTGGACTCGCAGGAGAGGTTCAAATCATAGAGAGTTAGAGTGTCAGTCCTCTTGTACTTAAGTCGGCATTGTGCCTTTTAAATTTCATTCCGATGCAATTTAAGTGCTTCATCGTCAATTAGATGGTCCATGGTATACAGTAAATCTGCAGTGAAGCATCGGAATCTAAAACTGGACTCACAGGAGAGGTTCAAATCATAGAAAGTTAGAGTGTCAGTCCCCTTGTACTTATGTCGGCATTGTGCCTTTTGTATTAAATTCGGATGCAATTTCTGTGTTTCATCGACAATAACAAGGTACAAGGTATACAGTAAACCTGAAGTGAAGCATCGGAATCTAAAACTGGACTCACAGGAGAGGTTCAAATCATAGAAAGTTAGAGTGTCAGTCCCCTTGTACTTATGTTGGTATTGTGCCTTTTGTATTAGATTCGGATGCAATTTCTGTGTTTCATCGTCAATATGAATGTCCATGGCATACAGTAAACCTGAAGTGAAGCATCGGAATCTAAATCTGGAACCACAGGAGAGTTTCAAATCATAGAAACTTAGAGTGTCAGTCCTCTTGTACTTAAGTCGGCATTGTGCCTTTTGCATTAAGTTCGGATGCAATTTCTGTGTTTCATCGTCAATAAGAAGGTCCAAGGTATTTAGTAAACCTGAAGTGAAGCATCGGAATCTAAAACTGGACTCACAGGAGTGGTTCAAAACATAGAAAGTTAGAGTGTCAGGCCTCTTGTACTTAAGTCGGCATTGTGCCTTTTGTATCAAATTCGGATGCAATTTCTGTGTTTCATCGTCAATAAGAATGTCCAAGGCATACAGTAAACCTGAAGTGAAGCATCGGAATCTACATCTGGACCCACAGGAGAGGTTCAAATCATAGAAACTTAGAGTGTCAGTCCTCTTGTACTTAAGTCGCATTGTGCCTTTTGTATTAAATTCGGATGCTATTTCTGTGTTTCATCGTCAATAAGAAGGTCCAAGGTATTCAGTAAACCTGAAGTGAAGCATCGGAATCTAAAAGTGGACTCACAGGAGAGGTTCAAATAATATAAAGTTAGAGTGTCAGTCCCCTTGTACTTAAGTCGGCATTGTGCCTTTTGTATTAAATTCGGATGCAATTTCGGTGTTACATCGTGAATAAGAAGGTCCAAGGTTTACAGTAAACCTGAAGTGAAGCATCGGAATCTAAAACTGGACTCACAGGAGAGGTTCAAATCATAGAAAATTAGAGTGTCAGTCCTCTTGTACTTAAGTCGGCATTGTAACTTTGTCTTAAATTCGGATGCAATTTCTGTGCTTCTTCGTCAATAAGAAGGTCCAAGGGATACAGTAAACTTGAAGTGAAGCATCGGAATCTAAAACTGGACTCACAGAAGAGGTTCAAATCATGGAAAGTTAGAGTGTCAGTCCCCTTGCACTTAAGTCGGCATTGTGCCTTTTGTATTATATTCGGACGCAATTTCTGTGTTTCATCGTCAATAAGAAGGTCCAAGGTATGCAGTATACCAGAAGTGAAGCATCGGAATGTAAAACTGGACTCACAGGAGAGGTTCAAATCATAGAAAGTTAGAGTGTCAGTCCTCTTGTACTTAAGTCGGCATTGTGCCTTTTGAATTTAATTCCGATGCAATTTATGTACTTCATCGTCAATAAGGAGGTCCAGGGTATACAGTAAACCTGAAGTGAAGCATCGGAATCTAAAACTGGACTCACAGGAGAGGTTCAAATCATAGATAGTTATAGTGTCAGTCCCCTTGTACTTATGTTGGTATTGTGCCTTTTGTATTAAATTCGGATGCAATTTCTGTGCTTCATCGTCAATAAGAAGGTCCACGGTATACAGTAAACCTGAAGTGAAGCTTCGGAATCTATAACTGGGATCACTGGAGAAGTTCAAATCAAAGAAGGTTCGAGTGTCAGTCCTCTTGTACTTAAGTCGGCATTGTGCCTTTTGTATTAAATTCGGATGCGATTTCTGTGTTTCATCGTCAAAAAGAATGTCAAAGGGATACAGTAAACCTCAAGTGAATCTCCGGAATCTGAAACTGCGCTCACAGGTGAGGTTCAAATCATAGAAAGTTAGAGTGTCAGTCCCCTTTTACTTAAGTCGGCATTGTGCCTCTTGTATTAAATTCGGATGCAATTTCTGTGTTTCATCGACAATAACAAGGTACAAGGTATACAGTAAACCTGAAGTGAAGCATCGGAATCTAAAACTGGACTCACAGGAGAGGTTCAAATCATAGAAAGTTAGAGTGTCAGTCCCCTTGTACTTATGTTGGTATTGTGCCTTTTGTATTAAATTCGGATGCAATTTCTGTGTTTCATCGTCGATAAGAAGGTCCAAGGTATTCAGTAAACGTGAAGTGAGGCATGGAAAACTAAAAGTGGACTCATAGGAGAGGTTCAAATCATAGAAAGTTGGAGTGTCAGGCCTCTTGTACTTAAGTCGACATTGTGCCTTTTGAATTTAATTCCGATGTAATTTCTGTGCTTCATCGTCAATAAGAAGGTCCAAGGTATACAGTAAACCTGAAGTGAAGCATCGGAATCTAAAACTGGGCTCACAGGAGAGGTTCAAATCATAGAAAGTTAGAGTGTCAGTCCTCTTGTACTTAAGTCGGCATTGTGCCTTTTGTATTAGATTCGGATGCAATTTCTGTGTTTCATCGTCAATATGAATGTCCATGGCATACAGTAAACCTGAAGTGAAGCATCGGAATCTAAATCTGGAACCACAGGAGAGTTTCAAATCATAGAAACTTAGAGTGTCAGTCCTCTTGTACTTAAGTCGGCATTGTGCCTTTTGCATTAAGTTCGGATGCAATTTCTGTCTTTCATCGTCAATAAGAAGGTCCAAGGTATTTAGTAAACCTGAAGTGAAGCATCGGAATCTAAAACTGGACTCACAGGAGTGGTTCAAAACATAGAAAGTTAGAGTGTCAGGCCTCTTGTACTTAAGTCGGCATTGTGCCTTTTGTATCAAATTCGGATGCAATTTCTGTGTTTCATCGTCAATAAGAATGTCCAAGGCATACAGTAAACCTAAAGTGAAGCATCGGAATCTACATCTGGACCCACAGGAGAGGTTCAAATCATAGAAACTTAGAGTGTCAGTCCTCTTGTACTTAAGTCGCATTGTGCCTTTTGTATTAAATTCGGATGCTATTTCTGTGTTTCATCGTCAATAAGAAGGTCCAAGGTATTCAGTAAACCTGAAGTGAAGCATCGGAATCTAAAAGTGGACTCACAGGAGAGGTTCAAATAATATAAAGTTAGAGTGTCAGTCCCCTTGTACTTAAGTCGGCATTGTGCCTTTTGTATTAAATTCGGATGCAATTTCGGTGTTACATCGTGAATAAGAAGGTCCAAGGTTGACAGTAAACCTGAAGTGAAGCATCGGAATCTAAAACTGGATTCACAGGAGAGGTTCAAATCATAGAAAATTAGAGTGTCAGTCCTCTTGTACTTAAGTCGGCATTGTAACTTTGTCTTAAATTCGGATGCAATTTCTGTGCTTCTTCGTCAATAAGAAGGTCCAAGGGATACAGTAAACTTGAAGTGAAGCATCGGAATCTAAAACTGGACTCACAGAAGAGGTTCAAATCATGGAAAGTTAGAGTGTCAGTCCCCTTGCACTTAAGTCGGCATTGTGCCTTTTGTATTATATTCGGACGCAATTTCTGTGTTTCATCGTCAATAAGAAGGTCCAAGGTATGCAGTATACCAGAAGTGAAGCATCGGAATGTAAAACTGGACTCACAGGAGAGGTTCAAATCATAGAAAGTTAGAGTGTCAGTCCTCTTGTACTTAAGTCGGCATTGTGCCTTTTGAATTTAATTCCGATGCAATTTATGTACTTCATCGTCAATAAGGAGGTCCAGGGTATACAGTAAACCTGAAGTGAAACATCGGAATCTAAAACTGGACTCACAGGAGAGGTTCAAATCATAGAAAGTTAGAGTGTCAGTCCCCTTGTACTTATGTCGGTATTGTGCCTGTTGTATTAAATTCGGATGCAATTTCTGTGCTTCATCGTCAATAAGAAGGTCCATGGTATACAGTAAACCTGAAGTGAAGCTTCGGAATCTAAAACTGGACTCAAAGGGGCGGCTCAAATCATTGAAAGTTAGAGTGTCAGTCCCCTTGTACTTAAGTCGGCATTGTGAGTTTTGTATTAAATTCGGATTCAATTTCTGTGTTTCATCGTCAATAAGAAGGTCCAAGGTATACAGTAAACCTGAAGTGAAGCATCGGAACCTAAAACTGGACTCACAGGAAAGGTACAAATCATTGAAAGTTTGAGTGTCAGTCCTCTTGTACTTAAGTCGACATTGTGCCTTTTGTATTAAATTCGGATGCAATTTCTGTGTTTCATCGTCAATAAGTAGGTCCAAGGTATACAGTAAACCTGAAGTGAAGTTTCGGAATCGAAAACTGGACTCACAGGAGAGGTACAAATCATACAAAGTTAGAGTGTCAGTCCTCTTGAACTTAAATCGGCATTGTGCACTTTGAATTTATATTCCGATGCAATTTCTGTGCTTTATCGTCAATTAGATGGTCCAAGGTATACAGTAAACCTGAAGTGAAGCTTCGGAATCTAAAACTGGTCTCACAGGAGAGGTTCAAATCATAGAATGTTGGAGTGTCAGTCCTCTTGTACTTAAGTCGGCACTGTGCCTTTTGTATTAAATTCGGATGCAATTTCTGTGTTTCATCGTCAAAAAGAAGGCCCAAGGTATACAGTAAACCTGAAGTGAAGCATCGGAATCTAAAACTGGACTCACAGGAGAGGTTCAAATCATAGAAAATCAGAGTGTCAGTCCTCCTGTACTTAAGTCGGCATTGTAACTTTGTCTCAAATTCGGATGCAATTTCTGTGCTTCATCGTCAATAAGAAGGTCCAAGGGATACAGTAAACCTGAAGTGAAGCATCGGAATCTAAAACCGGACTCACAGGTGAGGTTCAAATCATAGAAAGTTAGAGTGTCAGTCCCCTTGCACTTAAGTCGGCATTGTGCCTCTTGTATTAAATTCGGATGCAATTTCTGTGTTTCATCGTCAATAAGAAGGTCCAAGGTATACAGTAAACCTGAAGTGAAGCATCGGAATCTAAAACTGGATGCACAGGAGAGGTACAATTCATAGAAACTTAGAGTGTCAGTCCTCTTGTACTCAAGTCGGCATTGTGCATTTTGTATTGAATTCGGAAGCAATTTCTGTGCTTCATCGTCAATTAGATGGTCCAAGGTATACAGTAAACCTGAAGTGAAGTATCGGAATCTAAAACTGGGCTCACAGGAGAGGTTCAAATCATAGAAAGTTAGAGTGTCAGTCCTCTTGTACTTAAGTCGGCACTGTGCCTTTTGTATTGAATTCGAATGCAATTTCTGTGTTTCATCGTCAAAACGAAGGCCCAAGGTATACAGTAAACCTGAAGTGAAGCATCGGAATCTAAAACTGGACTCACAGGAGAGGTTCAAATCATAGAAAATTAGAGTGTCAGTCCTCTTGTACTTAAGTCGGCATTGTAACTTTGTCTTAAATTCGGATGCAATTTCTGTGCTTCATCGTCAATAAGAAGGTCCAAGGGATACAGTAAACCTGAAGTGAAGCATCGGAATCTAAAACTGGACTCACAGGAGAGGTTCAAATCATAGAAAGTTAGAGTGTCAGTCCCCTTGTACTTAAGTCGGCATTGTGCCTCTTGTATTAAATTCGGATGCAATTTCGGTGTTACATCGTGAATAAGAAGGTCCAAGGTATACAGTAAACCTGAAGTGAAGCATCGGAATCTAAAACTGGACTCACAGGAGAGGTTCAAATCATAGAAAATTAGAGTGTCAGTCCTCTTGTACTTAAGTCGGCATTGTAACTTTGTCTTAAATTCGGATGCAATTTCTGTGCTTCATCGTCAATAAGAAGGTCCAAGGGATACAGTAAACCTGAAGTGAAGCATCGGAATCTAAAACTGGACTCACAGAAGAGGTTCAAATCATGGAAAGTTAGAGTGTCAGTCCCCTTGCACTTAAGTCGGCATTGTGCCTTTTGTATTATATTCGGACGCAATTTCTGTGTTTCATCGTCAATAAGAAGGTCCAAGGTATGCAGTATACCAGAAGTGAAGCATCGGAATGTAAAACTGGACTCACAGGAGAGGTTCAAATCATAGAAAGTTAGAGTGTCAGTCCTCTTGTACTTAAGTCGGCATTGTGCCTTTTGAATTTAATTCCGATGCAATTTATGTACTTCATCGTCAATAAGGAGGTCCAGGGTATACAGTAAACCTGAAGTGAAACATCGGAATCTAAAACTGGACTCACAGGAGAGGTTCAAATCATAGAAAGTTAGAGTGTCAGTCCCCTTGTACTTATGTCGGTATTGTGCCTGTTGTATTAAATTCGGATGCAATTTCTGTGCTTCATCGTCAATAAGAAGGTCCATGGTAAACAGTAAACCTGAAGTGAAGCTTCGGAATCTAAAACTGGACTCAAAGGGGCGGCTCAAATCATAGAAAGTTAGAGTGTCAGTCCCCTTGTACTTAAGTCGGCATTGTGAGTTTTGTATTAAATTCGGATTCAATTTCTGTGTTTCATCGTCAATAAGAAGGTCAAAGGTATACAGTAAACCTGAAGTGAAGTTTCGGAATCGAAAACTGGACTCACAGGAGAGGTACAAATCATACAAAGTTAGAGTGTCAGTCCTTTTGAACTTAAATCGGCATTGTGCACTTTGAATTTATATTCCGATGCAATTTATGTGCTTTATCGTCAATTAGATGGTCCAAGGTATACAGTAAACCTGAAGTGAAGCTTCGGAATCTAAAACTGGGCTCACAGGAGAGGTTCAAATCATAGAATGTTGGAGTGTCAGTCCTCTTGTACTTAAGTCGGCACTGTGCCTTTTGTATTAAATTCGGATGCAATTTCTGTGTTTCATCGTCAAAAAGAAGGCCCAAGGTATACAGTAAACCTGAAGTGAAGCATCGGAATCTAAAACTGGACTCACAGGAGAGGTTCAAATCATAGAAAATCAGAGTGTCAGTCCTCCTGTACTTAAGTCGGCATTGTAACATTGTCTCAAATTCGGATGCAATTTCTGTGCTTCATCGTCAATAAGAAGGTCCAAGGGATACAGTAAACCTGAAGTGAAGCATCGGAATCTAAAACTGGACTCACAGGAGAGGTTCAAATCATAGAAAGTTAGAGTGTCAGTCCCCTTGCACTTAAGTCGGCATTGTGCCTCTTGTATTAAATTCGGATGCAATTTCTGTGTTTCATCGTCAATAAGAAGGTCCAAGGTATACAGTAAACCTGAAGTGAAGCATCGGAATCTAAAACTGGATGCACAGGAGAGGTACAATTCATAGAAACTTAGAGTGTCAGTCCTCTTGTACTCAAGTCGGCATTGTGCATTTTGTATTGAATTCGGAAGCAATTTCTGTGCTTCATCGTCAATTAGATGGTCCAAGGTATACAGTAAACCTGAAGTGAAGCTTCCGAATCTAAAACTGGGCTCACAGGAGAGGTTCAAATCATAGAAAGTTAGAGTGTCAGTCCTCTTGTACTTAAGTCGGCACTGTGCCTATTGTATTGAATTCGGATGCAATTTCTGTGTTTCATCGTCAAAAAGAAGGCCCAAGGTATACAGTAAACCTGAAGTGAAGCATCGGAAACTAAAACTGGACGCACAGGAGAGGTTCAAATCATAGAAAATTAGAGTGTCAGTCCTCTTGTACTTAAGTCGGCATTGTAACTTTGTTTAAATTCGGATGCAATTTCTGTGCTTCATCGTCAATAAGAAGGTCCAAGGGATACAGTAAACCTGAAGTGAAGCATCGGAATCTAAAACTGGACTCACAGGAGAGGTTCAAATCATAGAAAGTTAGAGTGTCAGTCCCCTTGTACTTAAGTCGGCATTGTGCCTCTTGTATTAAATTCGGATGCAATTTCTGTGTTTCATCGTCAATAACAAGGTACAAGGTATACAGTAAACCTGAAGTGAAGCATCGTAATCTAAAACTGGATGCACAGGAGAGGTACAAATCATAGAAACTTAGAGTGTCAGTCCTCTTGTACTCAAGTCGGCATTGTGCATTTTGTATTAAATTCGGATGCAATTTCTGTGTTTCATCGTCGATAAGAAGGTCCAAGGTATTCAGTAAACCTGAAGTGAGGCATCGAAAACTAAAACTGGACTCACGGGAGAGGTTCAAATCATAGAATGTTGGAGTGTCAGTCCTCTTGTACTTAAGTCGACATTGTGCCTTTTGAATTTAATTCCGATGTAATTTCTGTGCTTCATCGTCAATAAGAAGGTCCAAGGTATACAGTAAACCTGAAGTGAAGCTTCGGAATCTAAAACTGGGCTCACAGGAGAGGTTCAAATCATAGAAAGTTGTTGTGTCAGTCCTCTTGTACATAAGTCGGCATTGTGCCTTTTGTATTAGATTCGGATGCAATTTCTGTGTTTCATCGTCAATATGAATGTCCAAGGAATACAGTAAACCAGAAGTAAAGCATCGGAATCTAAATCTGGACCCACAGGAGAATTTCAAATCATAGAAACTTAGAGTGTCAGTCCTCTTGTACTTAAGTCGGCATTGTACCTTTTGTGTTAAATTCGGATGCTATTTCTGTGTTTCATCGTCAATAAGAAGGTCCAAGGTATTCAGTAAACCTGAAGTGAAGCATCGGAATCTAAAACTGGACTCACAGGAGAGGTTCAAATCATAGAAAGTTAGAGTGTCAGTCCCCTTGTACTTAAGTCGGCATTGTGCCTTTTGTATTAAATGCGGATGCAATTTCGGTGTTACATCGTGAATAAGAAGGTCAAAGGTATACTGTAAACCTGAAGAGAAGCATCGGAATCTAAACCTAGACTCACAGGAGAGGTTCAAATCATAGAAAATTAGAGTGTCAGTCCTCTTGTACTTAAATCGGCATTGTCACTTTGTCTTAAATTCGGATGCAATTTCTGTGCTTCTTCGTCAATAAGAAGGTACAAGGGATACAGTTAACCTGAAGTGAAGCATCGGAATCTAAAACTGGACTCACAGGAGAGGTTCAAATCATAGAAAGTTAGAGTGTCAGTCCCCTTGCACTTAAGTCGGCATTGTGCCTCTTGTATTAAATTCGGATGCAATTTCTGTGTTTCATCGTCAATAAGAAGGTCCAAGGTATACAGTAAACCTGAAGTGAAGCTTCGGAATCTAAAACTGGATGCACAGGAGAGGTACAATTCATAGAAACTTAGAGTGTCAGTCCTCTTGTACTCAAGTCGGCATTGTGCATTTTGTATTGAATTCGGAAGCAATTTCTGTGCTTCATCGTCAATTAGATGGTCCAAGGTATACAGTAAACCTGAAGTGAAGCTTCGGAATCTAAAACTGGGCTCACAGGAGAGGTTCAAATCATAGAAAGTTAGAGTGTCAGTCCTCTTGTACTTAAGTAGGCACTGTGCCTTTTGTATTGAATTCGGATGCAATTTCTGTGTTTCATCGTCAAAAAGAAGGCCCAAGGTATACAGTAAACCTGAAGTGAAGCATCGGAATCTAAAACTGGACTCACAGGAGAGGTTCAAATCATAGAAAATTAGAGTGTCAGTCCTCTTGTACTTAAGTCAGCATTGTAACTTTGTCTTAAATTCGGATGCAATTTCTGTGCTTCATCGTCAATAAGAAGGTCCAAGGGATACAGTAAACCTGAAGTGAAGCATCAGAATCTAAAACTGGACTCACAGGAGAGGTTCAAATCATAGAAAGTTAGAGTGTCAGTCCCCTTGTACTTAAGTCGGCATTGTGCCTCTTGTATTAAATTCGGATGCAATTTCGGTGTTACATCGTGAATAAGAAGGTCCAAGGTATACAGTAAACCTGAAGTGAAGCATCGGAATCTAAAACTGGACTCACAGGAGAGGTTCAAATCATAGAAAATTAGAGTGTCAGTCCTCTTGTACTTAAGTCGGCATTGTAACTTTGTCTTAAATTCGGATGCAATTTCTGTGCTTCTTCGTCAATAAGAAGGTCCAAGGGATACAGTAAACGTGAAGTGAAGCATCGGAATCTAAAACTGGACTCACAGGAAAGGTACAAATCATAGAAAGTTAGAGTGTCAGTCCTCTTGTACTTAAGTCGACATTGTGCCTTTTGTATTAAATTCGGATGCAATTTCTGTGTTTCATCGTCAATAAGTAGGTCCAAGGTATACAGTAAACCTGAAGTGAAGTTTCGGAATCGAAAACTGGACTCACAGGAGAGGTACAAATCATACAAAGTTAGAGTGTCAGTCCTCTTGTACTTAAATCGGCATTGTGCCCTTTGAATTTATATTCCGATGCAATTTCTGTGCTTTATCGTCAATTAGATGGTCCAAGGTATACAGTAATCCTGAAGTGAAGCTTCGGAATCTAAAACTGGGCTCACAGGAGAGGTTCAAATCATAGAATGTTGGAGTGTCAGTCCTCTTGTACTTAAGTCGGCACTGTGCCTTTTGTATTAAATTCGGATGCAATTTCTGCGTTTCATCGTCAAAAAGAAGGCCCAAGGTATACAGTAAACCTGAAGTGAAGCATCGGAATCTAAAACTGGACTCACAGGAGAGGTTCAAATCATAGAAAATCAGAGTGTCAGTCCTCCTGTACTTAAGTCGGCATTGTAACTTTGTCTCAAATTCGTATGCAATTTCTGTGCTTCATCGTCAATAAGAAGGTCCAAGGGATACAGTAAACCTGAAGTGAAGCATCGGAATCTAAAACTGGACTCACAGGAGAGGTTCAAATCATAGAAAGTTAGCGTGTCAGTCCCCTTGCACTTAAGTCGGCATTGTGCCTCTTGTATTAAATTCGGATGCAATTTCTGTGTTTCATCGTCAATAAGAAGGTCCAAGGTATACAGTAAACCTGAAGTGAAGCATCGGAATCTAAAACTGGATGCACAGGAGAGGTACAATTCATAGAAACTTAGAGTGTCAGTCCTCTTGTACTCAAGTCGGCATTGTGCATTTTGTATTGAATTCGGAAGCAATTTCTGTGCTTCATCGTCAATTAGATGGTCCAAGGTATACAGTAAACCTGAAGTGAAGCTTCCGAATCTAAAACTGGGCTCACAGGAGAGGTTCAAATCATAGAAAGTTAGAGTGTCAGTCCTCTTGTACTTAAGTCGGCACTGTGCCTATTGTATTGAATTCGGATGCAATTTCTGTGTTTCATCGTCAAAAAGAAGGCCCAAGGTATACAGTAAACCTGAAGTGAAGCATCGGAATCTAAAACTGGACGCACAGGAGAGGTTCAAATCATAGAAAATTAGAGTGTCAGTCCTCTTGTACTTAAGTCGGCATTGTAACTTTGTTTAATTTCGGATGCAATTTCTGTGCTTCATCGTCAATAAGAAGGTCCAAGGGATACAGTAAACCTGAAGTGAAGCATCGGAATCTAAAACTGGACTCACAGGAGATGTTCAAATCATAGAAAGTTAGAGTGTCAGTCCCCTTGTACTTAAGTCGGCATTGTGCCTCTTGTATTAAATTCGGATGCAATTTCTGTGTTTCATCGTCAATAACAAGGTACAAGGTATACAGTAAACCTGAAGTGAAGCATCGTAATCTAAAACTGGATGCACAGGAGAGGTACAAATCATAGAAACTTAGAGTGTCAGTCCTCTTGTACTCAAGTCGGCATTGTGCATTTTGTATTAAATTCGGATGCAATTTCTGTGTTTCATCGTCGATAAGAAGGTCCAAGGTATTCAGTAAACCTGAAGTGAGGCATCGAAAACTAAAACTGGACTCACGGGAGAGGTTCAAATCATAGAAAGTTGGAGTGTCAGTCCTCTTGTACTTAAGTCGACATTGTGCCTTTTGAATTTAATTCCGATGTAATTTCTGTGCTTCATCGTCAATAAGAAGGTCCAAGGTATACAGTAAACCTGAAGTGAAGCTTCGGAATCTAAAACTGGACTCACAGGAGAGGTTCAAAACATAGAAAGTTAGAGTGTCAGTCCCCTTGTACTTAAGTCGGCATTGTGCCTTTTGTATTAAATGCGGATGCAATTTCGGTGTTACATCGTGAATAAGAAGGTCAAAGGTATACTGTAAACCTGAAGAGAAGCATCGGAATCTAAACCTGGACTCACAGGAGAGGTTCAAATCATAGAAAATTAGAGTGTCAGTCCTCTTGTACTTATATCGGCATTGTCACTTTGTCTTAAATTCGGATGCAATTTCTGTGCTTCTTCGTCAATAAGAAGGTACAAGGGATACAGTTAACCTGAAGTGAAGCATCGGAATCTAAAACTGGACTCACAGGAGAGGTTCAAATCATAGAAAGTTAGAGTGTCAGTCCCCTTGCACTTAAGTCGGCATTTTGCCTCTTGTATTAAATTCGGATGCAATTTCTGTGTTTCATCGTCAATAAGAAGGTCCAAGGTATACAGTAAACCTGAAGCGAAGCATCGGAATCTAAAACTGGATGCACAGGAGAGGTACAATTCATAGAAACTTAGAGTGTCAGTCCTCTTGTACTCCAGTCGGCATTGTGCATTTTGTATTGAATTCGGAAGCAATTTCTGTGCTTCATCGTCAATTAGATGGTCCAAGGTATACAGTAAACCTGAAGTGAAGCTTCGGAATCTAAAACTGGGCTCAAAGGAGAGGTTCAAATCATAGAAAGTTAGAGTGTCAGTCCTCTTGTACTTAAGTAGGCACTGTGCCTTTTGTATTGAATTCGGATGCAATTTCTGTGTTTCATCGTCAAAAAGAAGGCCCAAGGTATACAGTAAACCTGAAGTGAAGCATCGGAATCTAAAACTGGACTCACAGGAGAGGTTCAAATCATAGAAAATTAGAGTGTCAGTCCTCTTGTACTTAAGTCGGCATTGTAACTTTGTCTTAAATTCGGATGCAATTTCTGTGCTTCATCGTCAATAAGAAGGTCCAAGGGATACAGTAAACCTGAAGTGAAGCATCGGAATCTAAAACTGGACTCACAGGAGAGGTTCAAATCATAGAAAGTTAGAGTGTCAGTCCCCTTGTACTTAAGTCGGCATTGTGCCTCTTGTATTAAATTCGGATGCAATTTCGGTGTTACATCGTGAATAAGAAGGTCCAAGGTATACAGTAAACCTGAAGTGAAGCATCGGAATCTAAAACTGGACTCACAGGAGAGGTTCAAATCATAGAAAATTAGAGTGTCAGTCCTCTTGTACTTAAGTCGGCATTGTAACTTTGTCTTAAATTCGGATGCAATTTCTGTGCTTCTTCGTCAATAAGAAGGTCCAAGGGATACAGTAAACCTGAAGTGAAGCATCGGAATTTAAACTGGACTCACAGAAGAGGTTCAAATCATGGAAAGTTAGAGTGTCAGTCCCCTTGCACTTAAGTCGGCATTGTGCCTTTTGTATTATATTCGGACGCAATTTCTGTGTTTCATCGTCAATAAGAAGGCCCAAGGTATGCAGTATACCAGAAGTGAAGCATCGTAATGTAAAACTGGACTCACAGGAGAGGTTCAAATCATAGAAAGTTAGAGTGTCAGTCCCCTTGTACTTAAGTCGGCATTGTGCCTTTTGTATTAAGTTCGGATGCAATTTCTGTGCTTCATCGTCAATAAGAAGGTCCATGGTATACAGTAAACCTGAAGTGAAGCTTCGGAATCTAAAACTGGACTCAAAGGGGCGGCTCAAATCATAGAAAGTTAGAGTGTCAGTCCCCTTGTACTTAAGTCGGCATTGTGTGTTTTGTATTAAATTCGGATTCAATTTCTGTGTTTCATCGTCAATAAGAAAGTCCAAGGTATACAGTAAACCTGAAGTGAAGCATCGGAATCTAAAACTGGGCTCACAGGAGAGGTTCAAATCATAGAATGTTGGAGTGTCAGTCCTCTTGTACTTAAGTCGGCACTGTGCCTTTTGTATTAAATTCGGATGCAATTTCTGCGTTTCATCGTCAAAAAGAAGGCCCAAGGTATACAGTAAACCTGAAGTGAAGCATCGGAATCTAAAACTGGACTCACAGGAGAGGTTCAAATCATAGAAAATCAGAGTGTCAGTCCTCCTGTACTTAAGTCGGCATTGTAACTTTGTCTCAAATTCAGATGCAATTTCTGTGCTTCATCGTCAATAAGAAGGTCCAAGGGATACAGTAAACCTGAAGTGAAGCATCGGAATCTAAAACTGGACTCACAGGAGAGGTTCAAATCATAGAAAGTTAGAGTGTCAGTCCCCTTGCACTTAAGTCGGCATTGTGCCTCTTGTATTAAATTCGGATGCAATTTCTGTGTTTCATCGTCAATAAGAAGGTCCAAGGTATACAGTAAACCTGAAGTGAAGCATCGGAATCTAAAACTGGATGCACAGGAGAGGTACAATTCATAGAAACTTAGAGTGTCAGTCCTCTTGTACTCAAGTCGGCATTGTGCATTTTGTATTGAATTCGGAAGCAATTTCTGTGCTTCATCGTCAATTAGATGGTCCAAGGTATACAGTAAACCTGAAGTGAAGCTTCCGAATCTAAAACTGGGCTCACAGGAGAGGTTCAAATCATAGAAAGTTAGAGTGTCAGTCCTCTTGTACTTAAGTCGGCACTGTGCCTATTGTATTGAATTCGGATGCAATTTCTGTGTTTCATCGTCAAAAAGAAGGCCCAAGGTATACAGTAAACCTGAAGTGAAGCATCGGAATCTAAAACTGGACGCACAGGAGAGGTTCAAATCATAGAAAATTAGAGTGTCAGTCCTCTTGTACTTAAGTCGGCATTGTAACTTTGTTTAAATTCGGATGCAATTTCTGTGCTTCATCGTCAATAAGAAGGTCCAAGGGATACAGTAAACCTGAAGTGAAGCATCGGAATCTAAAACTGGACTCACAGGAGATGTTCAAATCATAGAAAGTTAGAGTGTCAGTCCCCTTGTACTTAAGTCGGCATTGTGCCTCTTGTATTAAATTCAGATGCAATTTCTGTGTTTCATCGTCAATAACAAGGTACAAGGTATACAGTAAACCTGAAGTGAAGCATCGTAATCTAAAACTGGATGCACAGGAGAGGTACAAATCATAGAAACTTAGAGTGTCAGTCCTCTTGTACTCAAGTCGGCATTGTGCATTTTGTATTAAATTCGGATGCAATTTCTGTGTTTCATCGTCGATAAGAAGGTCCAAGGTATTCAGTAAACCTGAAGTGAGGCATCGAAAACTAAAACTGGACTCACGGGAGAGGTTCAAATCATAGAAAGTTGGAGTGTCAGTCCTCTTGTACTTAAGTCGACATTGTGCCTTTTGAATTTAATTCCGATGTAATTTCTGTGCTTCATCGTCAATAAGAAGGTCCAAGGTATACAGTAAACCTGAAGTGAAGCTTCGGAATCTAAAACTGGGCTCACAGGAGAGGTTCAAATCATAGAAAGTTGTAGTGTCAGTCCTCTTGTACTTAAGTTGGCATTGTGCCTTTTGTATTAGATTCGGATGCAATTTCTGTGTTTCATCGTCAATATGAATGTCCAAGGAATACAGTAAACCAGAAGTAAAGCATCGGAATCTAAATCTGGACCCACAGGAGAGGTTCAAATCATAGAAACTTAGAGTGTCAGTCCTCTTGTACTTAAGTCGGCATTGTACCTTTTGTGTTAAATTCGGATGCTATTTCTGTGTTTCATCGTCAATAAGAAGGTCCAAGGTATTCAGTAAACCTGAAGTGAAGCATCGGAATCTAAAACTGGACTCACAGGAGAGGTTCAAATCATAGAAAGTTAGAGTGTCAGTCCCCTTGTACTTAAGTCGGCATTGTGCCTTTTGTATTAAATGCGGATGCAATTTCGGTGTTACATCGTGAATAAGAAGGTCAAAGGTATACTGTAAACCTGAAGAGAAGCATCGGAATCTAAACCTGGACTCACAGGAGAGGTTCAAATCATAGAAAATTAGAGTGTCAGTCCTCTTGTACTTATATCGGCATTGTCACTTTGTCTTAAATTCGGATGCAATTTCTGTGCTTCTTCGTCAATAAGAAGGTACAAGGGATACAGTTAACCTGAAGTGAAGCATCGGAATCTAAAACTGGATGCACAGGAGAGGTACAATTCATAGAAACTTAGAGTGTCAGTCCTCTTGTACTCAAGTCGGCATTGTGCATTTTGTATTGAATTCGGAAGCAATTTCTGTGCTTCATCGTCAATTAGATGGTCCAAGGTATACAGTAAACCTGAAGTGAATCTTCGGAATCTAAAACTGGGCTCAAAGGAGAGGTTCAAATCATAGAAAGTTAGAGTGTCAGTCCTCTTGTACTTAAGTAGGCACTGTGCCTTTTGTATTGAATTCGGATGCAATTTCTGTGTTTCATCGTCAAAAAGAAGGCCCAAGGTATACAGTAAACCTGAAGTGAAGCATCGGAATCAAAAACTGGACTCACAGGAGAGGTTCAAATCATAGAAAATTAGAGTGTCAGTCCTCTTGTACTTAAGTCGGCATTGTAACTTTGTCTTAAATTCGGATGCAATTTCTGTGCTTCATCGTCAATAAGAAGGTCCAAGGGATACAGTAAACCTGAAGTGAAGCATCGGAATCTAAAACTGGACTCACAGGAGAGGTTCAAATCATAGAAAGTTAGAGTGTCAGTCCCCTTGTACTTAAGTCGGCATTGTGCCTCTTGTATTAAATTCGGATGCAATTTCGGTTTTACATCGTGAATAAGAAGGTCCAAGGTATACAGTAAACCTGAAGTGAAGCATCGGAATCTAAAACTGGACTCACAGGAGAGGTTCAAATCATAGAAAATTAGAGTGTCAGTCCTCTTGTACTTAAGTCGGCATTGTAACTTTGTCTTAAATTCGGATGCAATTTCTGTGCTTCTTCGTGAATAAGAAGGTCCAAGGGATACAGTAAACCTGAAGTGAAGCATCGGAATTTAAACTGGACTCACAGAAGAGGTTCAAATCATGGAGAGTTAGAGTGTCAGTCCCCTTGCACTTAAGTCGGCATTGTGCCTTTTGTATTATATTCGGACGCAATTTCTGTGTTTCATCGTCAATAAGAAGGTCCAAGGTATGCAGTATACCAGAAGTGAAGCATCGGAATGTAAAACTGGACTCACAGGAGAGGTTCAAATCATAGAAAGTTAGAGTGTCAGTCCCCTTGTACTTAAGTCGGCATTGTGCCTTTTGAATTAAATTCGGATGCAATTTCTGTGCTTCATCGTCAATAAGAAGGTCCATGGTATACAGTAAACCTGAAGTGAAGCTTCGGAATCTAAAACTGGACTCAAAGGGGCGGCTCAAATCACAGAAAGTTAGAGTGTCAGTCCCCTTGTACTTAAGTCGGCATTGTGAGTTTTGTATTAAATTCGGATTCAATTTCTGTGTTTCATCGTCAATAAGAAAGTCCAAGGTATACAGTAAACCTGAAGTGAAGCATCGGAATCTAAAACTGGACTCACAGGAAAGGTACAAATCATAGAAAGTTAGAGTGTCAGTCCTCTTGTACTTAAGTCGACATTGTGCCTTTTGTATTAAATTCGGATGCAATTTCTGTGTTTCATCGTCAATAAGTAGGTCCAAGGTATACAGTAAACCTGAAGTGAAGTTTCGGAATCGAAAACTGGACTCACAGGAGAGGTACAAATCATACAAAGTTAGAGTGTCAGTCCTCTTGTACTTAAATCGGCATTGTGCCCTCTGAATTTATATTCCGATGCAATTTCTGTGCTTTATCGTCAATTAGATGGTCCAAGGTATACAGTAAACCTGAAGTGAAGCTTCGGAAACTAAAACTGGGCTCACAGGAGAGGTTCAAATCATAGAATGTTGGAGTGTCAGTCCTCTTGTACTTAAGTCGGCACTGTGCCTTTTGTATTGAATTCGGATGCAATTTCTGTGTTTCATCGTCAAAAAAAAGGCCCAAGGTATACAGTAAACCTGAAGTGAAGCATCGGAATCTAAAACTGGACTCACAGGAGAGGTTCAAATCATAGAAAGTTAGAGTGTCAGTCCCCTTGCACTTAAGTCGGCATTGTGCCTCTTGTATTAAATTCGGATGCAATTTCTGTGTTTCATCGTCAATAACAAGGTCCAAGGTATACAGTAAACCTGAAGTGAAGCATCTGAATCTAAAACTGGATGCACAGGAGAGGTACAATTCATAGAAACTTAGAGTGTCAGTCCTCTTGTACTCAAGTCGGCATTGTGCATTTTGTATTGAATTCGGAAGCAATTTCTGTGCTTCATCGTCAATAAGAAGGTCCAAGGTATACAGTAAACCTGAAGTGAAGCATCGGAATCTAAAACTGGATGCACAGGAGAGGTACAATTCATAGAAACTTAGAGTGTCAGTCCTCTTGTACTCAAGTCGGCATTGTGCATTTTGTATTGAATTCGGAAGCAATTTCTGTGCTTCATCGTCAATTAGATGGTCCAAGGTATACAGTAAACCTGAAGTGAAGCTTCGGAATCTAAAACTGGGCTCACAGGAGAGGTTCAAATCATAGAAAGTTAGAGTGTCAGTCCTCTTGTACTTAAGTCGGCACTGTGCCTTTTGTATTGAATTCGGATGCAATTTCTGTGTTTCATCGTCAAAAAGAAGGCCCAAGGTATACAGTAAACCTGAAGTGAAGCATCGGAATCTAAAACTGGACTCACAGGAGAGGTTCAAATCATAGAAAGTTGGAGTGTCAGTCCTCTTGTACTTAAGTCGACATTGTGCCTTTTGAATTCAATTCCGATGTAATTTCTGTGCTTCATCGTCAATAAGAAGGTCCAAGGTATACAGTAAACCTGAAGTGAAGCTTCGGAATCTAAAACTGGGCTCACAGGAGAGGTTCAAATCATAGAAAGTTAGAGTGTCAGTCCTCTTGTACTTAAGTCGGCATTGTGCCTTTTGTATTAGTTTCGGATGCAATTTCTGTGTTTCATCGTCAGTATGAATGTCCAAGGCATACAGTAAACCAGAAGTAAAGCATCGGAATCTAAATCTGGACCCACAGGAGAGGTTCAAATCATAGAAACTTAGAGTGTCAGTCCTCTTTTACTTAAGTCGGCATTGTGCCTCTTGTGTTAAATTCGGATGCTATTACTGTGTTTCATCGTCAATAAGAAGGTCCAAGGTATTCAGTAAACCTGAAGTGAAGCATCGGAATGTAAAACTGGACTCACAGGAGAGGTTCAAATCATAGAAAGTTAGAGTGTCAGTCCCCTTGTACTTAAGTCGGCATTGTGCCTTTTGTATTAAATTCGGATGCAATTTCGGTGTTACATCGTGAATAAGAAGGTCCAAGGTATACTGTAAACCTGAAGTGAAGCATCGGAATCTAAAACTGGACTCACAGGAGAGGTTCAAATCATAGAAAATTAGAGTGTCAGTCCTCTTGTACTTAAATCGGCATTGTAACTTTGTCTTAAATTCGGATGCAATTTCTGTGCTTCTTCGTCAATAAGAAGGTCCAAGGGATACAGTTAACCTGAAGTGAAGCATCGGAATCTAAAACTGGACTCACAGAAGAGGTTCAAATCATGGAAAGTTAGAGTGTCAGTCCCCTTGTACTTAAGTCGCCATTGTGCCTTTTGTATTATATTCGGACGCAATTTCTGTGTTTCATCGTCAATAAGAAGGTCCAAGGTATGCAGTATACCAGAAGTGAAGCATCGGAATGTAAAACTGGACTCACAGGAGAGGTTCAAATCATAGAAAGTTAGAGTGTCAGTCCTCTTGTACTTAAGTCGGCATTGTGCCTTTTGTATTAAATTCGGATGCGATTTCTGTGTTTCATCGTCAAAAAGAATGTCAAAGGGATGCAGTAAACCTCAAGTGAATATCCGGAATCTAAAACTGCACTAACAGGAGAGGTTCAAATCATAGAAACTTAGAGTGCAGTCCACTTGTACTTAAGTCGGCTTTGTGCCTTTTGTATTAAATTCGGATGCTATTTCTGTGTTTAATCGTCAATAAGAAGGTCCAAGGTATACAGTCAACATGAAGTGAAGTATCGGAATCTAAAACTGGACTCACAGGAGAGGTACAAATCATAGAAACTTAGAGTAACAGTCCCCTTGTACTCAAGTCGGCATTGTGCATTTTGTATTAAATTCGGATGCAATTTCTGTGTTTCTTCGTCAATAAGAAGGTCCAAGGTATTCATTAAACCTGAAGTGAGGCATCGATATCTAAAACTGGGCTCACAGGAGAGATTCATATCATAGAAAGTTGGAGTGTCAGTCCTCTTGTACTTATGTCAGCATTGTGCCTTTTGTATTAAATTCGAATGCAATTTCTGTGTTTCGTCGTCAATAAGAAGGTCCAAGGGATACAGTAAAACTGAAGTGAAGCATCAGAATCTAAAACTGGACTCACAGGAGAGTTTCAAATCATAGAAATTTAAGGTGTCAGTCCTCTTGTACTTAAGTCGGCATTGTGGCTTTTGTATTAAATTCGGATGCAATTTCTGTGTTTCGTCGTCAATACGATGGTCAAAGGGATACAGTAAACCTGTAGTGAAGCAATGGAATCTAAGACTGGACTCACAGGAGAGGTTCAAATCATGTAAAGTTAGAGAGTCAGTCCTCCTGTACTTATATCGGCATTGTGCCTTTTGTATTATGTTTGGATGCAATTTCTGTGTTTCATCGTCAATAAGAAGGTCCAAGGTATGCAGTATACCAGAAGTGAAGCATCGGAATGTAAAACTGGACTCACAGGAGAGGTTCAAATCATAGAAACTTAGAGTGTCAGTCCTCTTGTACTTAAGTCGGCATTGTGCCTCTTGTGTTAAATTCGGATGCTATTTCTGTGTTTCATCGTCAATAAGAAGGTCCAAGGTATTCAGTAAACCTGAAGTGAGCATCGGAATGTAAAACTGGACTCACAGGAGAGGTTCAAATCATAGAAAGTTAGAGTGTCAGTCCCCTTGTACTTAAGTCGGCATTGTGCCTTTTGTATTAAATTCGGATGCAATTTCGGTGTTACATCGTGAATAAGAATGTCCAAGGTATACTGTAAACCTGAAGTGAAGCATCGGAATCTAAAACTGGACTCACAGGAGAGGTTCAAATCATAGAAAATTAGAGTGTCAGTCCTCTTGTACTTAAATCGGCATTGTAACTTTGTCTTAAATTCGGATGCAATTTCTGTGCTTCTTCGTCAATAAGAAGGTCCAAGGGATACAGTTAACCTGAAGTGAAGCATCGGAATCTAAAACTGGACTCACAGAAGAGGTTCAAATCATGGAAAGTTAGAGTGTCAGTCCCCTTGTACTTAAGTCGGCATTGTGCCTTTTGTATCATATTCGGACGCAATTTCTGTGTTTCATCGTCAATAAGAAGGTCCAAGGTATGCAGTATACCAGAAGTGAAGCATCGGAATGTAAAACTGGACTCACAGGAGAGGTTCAAATCATAGAAAGTTAGAGTGTCAGTCCTCTTGTACTTAAGTCGGCATTGTGCCTTTTGTATTAAATTCGGATGCGATTTCTGTGTTTCATCGTCAAAAAGAATGTCAAAGGGATGCAGTAAACCTCAAGTGAATATCCGGAATCTAAAACTGCACTAACAGGAGTGGTTCAAATCATAGAAACTTAGAGTGCAGTCCTCTTGTACTTAAGTCGGCTTTGTGCCTTTTGTATTAAATTCGGATGCTATTTCTGTGTTTAATCGTCAGTAAGAAGGTCCAAGGTATACAGTCAACATGAAGTGAAGTATCGGAATCTAAAACTGGACTCACAGGAAAGGTACAAATCATAGAAACTTAGAGTAACAGGCCCCTTGTACTCAAGTCGGCATTGTGCATTTTGTATTAAATTCGGATGCAATTTCTGTGTTTCTTCGTCAATAAGAAGGTCCAAGGTATTCATTAAACCTGAAGTGAGGCATCGATATCTAAAACTGGGCTCACAGGAGAGATTCATATCATAGAAAGTTGGAGTGTCAGTCCTCTTGTACTTAAGTCGGCATTGTGGCTTTTGTATTAAATTCGGATGCAATTTCTGTGTTTCAGCGTCTGTATGAAGGTCCAAGGTAAACAGTAAATATGAAGGGAAGCATCGGAATCTAAAACTGGACTCACAGGAGAGTTTCAAATCATAGATAGTTAGAGTGTCAGTCCTCTTGTACTTATGTCGGCATTGTGCCTTTTGTATTAAATTCAGATGGAATTTCTGTGTTTCATCGTCAATATGAAGGTCCAAGGGATACAGTACACCTGAAGTGAAGCATCGGAATCTAAAACTGGACTCACTGGAGAGGTTTAAAGCATAGAAATATAGAGAGTCAGTCCTCTTGTACTTAAGTCGGCATTGTGCCTTTTGTGTTTAATTCGGATGCAATTTCTGTGTTTCGTCGTCAATACGATGGTCAAAGGGATACAGTAAACCTGTAGTGAAGCAATGGAATCTAAGACTGGACTCACAGGAGAGGTTCAAATCATGTAAAGTTAGAGAGTCAGTCCTCCTGTACTTATATCGGCATTGTGCCTTTTGTATTATGTTTGGATGCAATTTCTGTGTTTCATCGTCAATAAGAAGGTCCAAGGTAAACAGTAAACCTGAAGTGAAGCAACGGAATCTAAAAGGGGACTCAAAGGAGGGGTTCAAATCATATTAAGTTAGAAAGTCAATCCTCTTGTTCTTAAGTCGGCATTGTGCCTTTTGTATTAAATTAGGATGAAATTTCTGTGTTTCATCGTCCATAAGAAGGTCCAAGGTATAAAGTAAACCTGAAGTGAAGCATCGGAATCTAAAACTGGACTCAAAGGAGAGGTTTAAATCATAGGAAATTAGAGAGTCAGTCCTCTTGTACTTACGTCGGCATTGTGCCTTTTGTGTTTAATTCGGGTGCAATTTCTGTGTTTCGTCGTCAATAAGAAGGTCAAAGGGATACAGTAAACCTGTAGTGAAGCATCGAAATCTAAAACTGGACTCACAGGAGAGGTTCAAATCATAGAAAGTTAGAGAGTCAGTCCTCTTGTACTTACGTCGGCATTGTGCCTTTTGTATTAAATTCGGAAGCAATTTCTGTGGTTCGTCGTCAATAAGAAGGTCCAAGGGATACAGTAAACCTGAAGTGAAGCATCGGAATCCAAAACTGGACTCACAGGACAGTTTCAAATCAGAGAAAGTTAGAGAGTCAGTCCTCTTGTACTTAAGTCAGCATTGTGCCTTTTGTATTAAATTAGGATGCAATTTCTGTGTTTCATCGTCAATAAGAAGGGTCAAGGTATACAGTAAACCTGAAATGAAGCATCGTAATCTAAAACTGGACTCAAAGGACAGTTTCAAATCATAGACAGTTAGAGAGTCAGTCCTCTTGTACTTAAGTCATCATTGTGCCTTTTGTATTAAATTAGGATGCAATTTCTGTGTTTCATCGTCAATAAGAAGGTCCAAGGTAAACTGTATACCTGAAGAGAATCAACGGAATCTAAAACTGGACTCACAGGAGAGGTTCAAATCATAGAAAAATAGAGTGTCAGTCCACTTGCACTTAAGTCGGCATTGTGCCTTTTGTATTTAATTCGGATGCAATTTCTGTGTTTCATCGTATATTAGAAGGTCCACCGATACAGTAAACCTGAAGTGAAGCAACGGAATCTAAAACTGGACTCACAGGAGGGGTTCAAATCATATTAAGTTAGAGAGTAAACCCTCTTGTACTTAAGTCGGCATTGTGCCTTTTGTATTAAATTCGGATGAAATTTCTGTCTTTCATCGTCAATAAGAAGGTCCAGGGTATATAGTAAACCTGAAGTGAAGCATCGGAATCTAAATCTGGACTCACAGGAGAGGTTCAAATCATACAACGATAGAGTGTCAGTCCTCTTGTACTTATGTCGGCATTGTGCCTTTTGTATTAAATTCGGATGCAATTATTGTGTTTCATCGTCAATAAGAAGGTCCAAGGTATACAGTAAACTTGAAGTGAAGCATTGGAATCTAAAACTGGACTCACAGGAGAGGTTCAAATCATAGGAAGTTAGAGTGCCTGTCCTCTTGTACTTAAGTCGGCATTGTGCCTTTTGTATTAAATTAGGATGCAATTTCTGTGTTTCATCGTCAATAAGAATGTCCGAGGTATACAGTAAACCTGAAGTGAAGCATCGGAATCTAAAACTGGATTCACAGGAGAGGTTTAAATCATAGAAAGTTAGAGTGTCAGTCCTCTTGTACTTAAGTCGGCATTGTGCCTTTTGTATTAAATTCGGATGCAATTTCTGTGTTTCATCGTCAATATGAAGGTCCAAGGGACACAGTAAACCTGAAGTGAGGCATCGGAATCTAAAACAGGACTCACAGGAGAGATTCAAATCTTAGGAAGTTAGAGTGTCAGTCCTCTTGTACTTTAGTCAGCATTGTGCCTTTTGTATTAAATTAGGATGCAATTTCTGTGTTTCATCGTCAATAAGAAGGTCCAAGGTATACAGTAAACCTAAAGTGAAGCATCGGAATCTAACACTGGACTCACAGGAGAGGTTCAAATCATAGAAAGTTAGAGTGTCAGTCCTCTTGTACTTAAGTAGGCATTGTGCCTTTTGTATTAAACTGGGATGCAATTTCTATGTTTCATCGTTAGGTAAGAAGGCCTAAGGTATACGGTAATCCTGAAGTGAAGCATCATAGTCTAAAACTGGACTCACAGGAGAGGTTCAAATCATAGAAAGTTAGAGTGTCAGTCCTCTTGTACCTAAGTCGGCATTGTGCCTTTTCTATTAAATTAGGATGCTATTTCTGTATTTCATCGTCAATAAGAAGGTCCAAGGTATATATTAAACATGAAGTGAAGCATCGGAATCCAAAACTGGACTCACAGGACAGTTTCAAATCAGAGAAAGTTAGAGAGTCAGTCCTCTTGTACTTAAGTCAGCATTGTGCCTTTTGTATTAAATTAGGATGCAATTTCTGTGTTTCATCGTCAATAAGAAGGTCCAAGGTATACAGTAAACCTGAAATGAAGCATCGTAATCTAAAACTGGACTCAAAGGACAGTTTCAAATCATAGACAGTTAGAGAGTCAGTCCTCTTGTACTTAAGTCATCATTGTGCCTTTTGTATTAAATTAGGATGCAATTTCTGTGTTTCATCGTCAATAAGAAGGTCCAAGGTAAACTGTATACCTGAAGAGAATCAACGGAATCTAAAACTGGACTCACAGGAGAGGTTCAAATGATAGAAAGTTAGAGTGTCAGTCCACTTGCACTTAAGTCGGCATTGTGCCTTTTGTATTTAATTCGGATGCAATTTCTGTGTTTCATCGTATATTAGAAGGTCCACCGATACAGTAAACCTGAAGTGAAGCAACGGAATCTAAAACTGGACTCACAGGAGGGGTTCAAATCATATTAAGTTAGAGAGTAAACCCTCTTGTACTTAAGTCGGCATTGTGCCTTTTGTATTAAATTCGGATGAAATTTCTGTCTTTCATCGTCAATAAGAAGGTCCAGGGTATATAGTAAACCTGAAGTGAAGCATCGGAATCTAAATCTGGACTCACAGGAGAGGTTCAAATCATACAACGATAGAGTGTCAGTCCTCTTGTACTTATGTCGGCATTGTGCCTTTTGTATTAAATTCGGATGCAATTATTGTGTTTCATCGTCAATAAGAAGGTCCAAGGTATACAGTAAACTTGAAGTGAAGCATTGGAATCTAAAACTGGACTCACAGGAGAGGTTCAAATCATAGGAAGTTAGAGTGCCTGTCCTCTTGTACTTAAGTCGGCATTGTGCCTTTTGTATTAAATTAGGATGCAATTTCTGTGTTTCATCGTCAATAAGAATGTCCGAGGTATACAGTAAACCTGAAGTGAAGCATCGGAATCTAAAACTGGATTCACAGGAGAGGTTTAAATCATAGAAAGTTAGAGTGTCAGTCCTCTTGTACTTAAGTCGGCATTGTGCCTTTTGTATTAAATTCGGATGCAATTTCTGTGTTTCATCGTCAATATGAAGGTCCAAGGGACACAGTAAACCTGAAGTGAGGCATCGGAATCTAAAACAGGACTCACAGGAGAGATTCAAATCTTAGGAAGTTAGAGTGTCAGTCCTCTTGTACTTTAGTCAGCATTGTGCCTTTTGTATTAAATTAGGATGCAATTTCTGTGTTTCATCGTCAATAAGAAGGTCCAAGGTATACAGTAAACCTAAAGTGAAGCATCGGAATCTAACACTGGACTCACAGGAGAGGTTCAAATCATAGAAAGTTAGAGTGTCAGTCCTCTTGTACTTAAGTAGGCATTGTGCCTTTTGTATTAAACTGGGATGCAATTTCTATGTTTCATCGTTAGGTAAGAAGGCCTAAGGTATACGGTAATCCTGAAGTGAAGCATCATAGTCTAAAACTGGACTCACAGGAGAGGTTCAAATCATAGAAAGTTAGAGTGTCAGTCCTCTTGTACCTAAGTCGGCATTGTGCCTTTTCTATTAAATTAGGATGCTATTTCTGTATTTCATCGTCAATAAGAAGGTCCAAGGTATATATTAAACTTGAAGTGAAGCATCGGAATCAAAAACTGGACTTACAGAAAAGGTTGAAATCATAGAAAGTTAGAGTGTCAGTACTCTTGTACTTAAGTCGGCATTGTGCCTTTTGTAATAATTTCGGATGCAATTTCTGTGTTTCATCGTCAACAAGAAGGTCCAAGGTATACAGTGAACCTTAAGTGAAGCATCGGAATCAAAAACTGGACCCACAGGAGAGGTTCAAATCATAGAAACTTAGAGTGTCCGTACTCTTGTACTTAAGTCGGCAATGTGCCTTTTGTATTGATTTTGGATGCAATTTCTGTGTATCGTCGTCAAGAAGAAGGTCCAAAGTATACAGTAAACCTGAAGTGAAGCATCGGAATCTAAAACTGGACTCACAGATGAGGTTCAAATCATAGAAAGTTAGAGTGTCAGTTCTCTTGCAATTAAGTCGGCATTGTGCCTTTTGTATTAAATTCGGATGCAATTTCTGTGATTCATCGTCAACAAGAAGGTCCAAGGTATACAGCAAACCTGAAGTGATGCAACGGAATCTAAAACTGGACTCACAGGAGGGGTTCAAATCATATTAAGTTAGAGAGTCAATCCTCTTGTACTTAAGTCGGCATTGTGCCTTTTGTATTATATTAGGATGAAATTTCTGTATTTCATCGTCAATAAGAAGGTCCAAGGTATATAGTAAACCTGAAGTGAAGCATCGGAATCTAAATCTGGACTCACAGGAGGGGTTCAAATCATAGAACGTTAGCGTGTCAGTCCTCTTGTACTTAAGTCGGCATTGTGCCTTTTGTATTAAATTAGGATACAATTTCTGTGTTTCATCGTCAATATGAAGGTCCAAGGGACACAGTAAACCTGAAGTGAAGCATCGGAATCTAAAACTGGACTCACAGGAGAGATTCAAATCTTAGGAAGTTAGAGTGTCAGTCCTCTTGTACTTACGTCAGCATTGTGCCTTTTGTATCAAATTAGGATGCAATTTCTGTTTTTCATCGTCAATAAGAAGGTCCAAGGTATACAGTAAACCTAAAGTGAAGCATCGGAATCTAAAACTGGACTCACAGGACAGTTTCAAATCATAGGAAGTTAGAGTGTCAGTCCTCTTGTACTTAAGTTGGCATTGTGCCTTTTGTATTAAACTGGGATGCAATTTCTGTGTTTCATCGTCAGTAAGAAGGCCTAAGGTATACGGTAATCCTGAAGTGAAGCATCAGAGTCTAAAACTGGCCTCACAGGAGAGGTTCAAATCATAGAAAGTTAGTGTGTCAGTCCTCTTGTACCTAAGTCGGCATTGTGCCTTTTCTATTATATTAGGATGCTATTTCTGTATTTCATCGTCAATAAGAAGGTCCAAGGTATATATTAAACCTGAAGTGAAGCATCGGAATCAAAAACTGGACTTACAGAAGAGGTTCAAATCATAGAAAGTTAGAGTGTCAGTACATTTGTACTTAAGTCGGCATTGTGCCTTTTGTATTAATTTCGGATGCAATTTCTGTGTTTCATCGTCAACAAGAAGGTCCAAGGTATACAGTGAACCTTAAGTGAAGCATCGGAATCAAAGACTGGACTCACAGGAGAGGTTCAAACCATAGAAACTTAGTGTGTCCGTCCTCTTGTACTTAAGTCGGCAATGTGCCTTTTGTAATAATTTTGGATGCAATTTCTGTGTATCATCGTCAAGAAGAAGTTCCAAAGTATACAGTAAACCTGAAGTGATGCATCGGAATCTAAAACTGGACTCACAGGAGAGATTCCAATCATAGAAATTTAGAGTGTCAGTACTCTTGTACTTAAGTCGGCATTGTGCCTTTTGTATTAAATTTGGATGCAATTTCTATGATTCATCGTCAATAAGAACGTCCAACTGATACAGTAAACCTAAAGTGAAGCATCGGAATCTAAAACTGGACTCACAGGAGAGGTTCACATAATAGAAAGTTAGAGTGTCAGTCATCTTGTACTTATGTCGGCATAGTGCCTTTTGTATTAAATTAGGATGCAATTTCTGTGTTTCATCGTCAATAAGAAGGTCCGAGGTAGACAGTAAACCTGAAGTGAAGCATCGTAATCTAAAACTGGATTCACAGGAGAGGTTCAAATCATAGAAAGTTTGCGTGTCAGTCCTCTTGTACTTAAGTCGGAGTTGTGCCTTTTGTATTAAATTCGGATGCAATTTCATTGTTTCATCGTTAATAAGAAGGTCCAAGGGACACAGTAAACCTGAAGTGAAGCATCGGAATCTAAAACTGGACTCACAGGAGAGATTCAAATCATAGGAAGTTAGAGTGTCGGTCCTCTTGTACTTAAGTCGGCATTGCGCATTTTGTATTAAATTATGATGCTATTTCTGTGTTTCATCGTCTATAAGAAGGTCCAAGGTATACGGTAAACCTAAAGTGAAGCATCGGAATCTAAAACTGGACTCGCAGGAGTGGTTCAAATCATAGAAAGTTAGAGTGCCAGACCTCTTGTACTTAAGTCTGCATTGTGCTTTTTCTATTAAATTATTATCCACTATCTGTGTTTCATCGTCAATAAGAAGGTCTAAGGTATACAGAAAACCTGAAGTGAAGCATCGGAATCTAAAACTGGAATCACAGGAGACGTTCAAATCATAGAAATTTAGAGTGTCAGTCGTCCTGTACTTAAGACGGCATTGTGTATTTTCTATTAAATTCGGATGCAATTTCTGTGTTTAATCGTCAAAAAGAACGTCCAAGGGATACAGTAAACCTGAAGTGAAGCTTCGGAATCTAAAACTGGACTCACAGGAGAGGTTAAAATCATACAAATTGAGAGTGTCCGTCCTCTTGTACTTAAGTCGGCAATGTGCCTTTTGTATTAATTTTGGATGCAGTTTCTGTGTATCATCGTCAAGAAGAAGGTCCAAAAAATACAGTAAACCTGAAGTGAAGCATCGGAATCGAAAACTGGACTCACAGGAGAGGTTCAAATCATAGAAAGTTAGAGTGTCAGTACTCTTGTACTTAAGTAGGCATTGTGCCTTTTGTATTAAACTGGGATGCAATTTCTGTGTTTCATCGTCAGTAAGAAGGCCTAAGGTATACGGTAATCCTGAAGTGAAGCATCTGAGTCTAAAACTGGACTCACAGGAGAGGTTCAAATCATAGAAAGTTAGAGTGTCAGTCCTCTTGTACCTAAGTCGGCATTGTGCCTTTTCTATTAAATTAGGATGCTATTTCTGTATTTCATCGTCAATAAGAAGGTCCAAGGTATATATTAAACCTGAAGTGAAGCATCGGAATCAAAAACTGGACTCACAGGAGAGGTTAAAATCATACAAATTGAGAGTGTCAGTCCTCTTGTACTTAAGTCGGCATTGTGCATTTTGTATTAAATTAGGATGCAATTTCTGTGTTTCATCGTCAATAAGAATGTCCGAGGTATACAGTAAACCTGAAGTGAAGCATCGGAATCTAAAACTTGACTCACAGGAGAGGTTCAAATCATAGAAAGTTAGAGTGTCAGTCCTCTTGTACTTAAGTAGGCATTGTGCCTTTTGTATTAAACTGGGATGCAATTTCTGTGTTTCATCGTCAGTATGAAGGGACAAGGTATTCGGTAATCCTGAAGTGATGCATCAGAGTCTAAAACTTGACTCACAGGAGAGGTTCAAATCATAGAAAGTTAGTGTGTCAGTCCTCTTGTACCTAAGTCGGCATTGTGCCTTTTCTATTAAATTAGGATGCTATTTCTGTATTTCATCGTCAATAAGAAGGTCCAAGGTATATATTAAACATGAAGTGAAGCATCGGAATCAAAAACTGGACTTACAGAAAAGGTTGAAATCATAGAAAGTTAGAGTGTTAGTACTCTTGTACTTAAGTCGGCATTGTGCCTTTTGTAATAATTTCGGATGCAATTTCTGTGTTTCATCGTCAACAAGAAGGTCCAAAGTATACAGTAAACCTGAAGTGAAGCATCGGAATCCAAAACTGGACTCACAGATGAGGTTCAAATCATAGAAAGTTAGAGTGTCAGTTCTCTTGCAATTAAGTCGGCATTGTGCCTTTTGTATTAAATTCGGATGCAATTTCTGTGTTTCATCGTCAACAAGAAGGTCCAAGGTATACAGCAAACCTGAAGTGAAACAACGGAATCTAAAACTGGACTCACAGAGGGGTTGAAATCATATTAAGTTAGAGAGTCAATCCTCTTGTACTTAAGTTGGCATTGTGCCTTTTGTATTATATTAGGATGAAATTTCTGTATTTCATCGTCAATAAGAAGGTCCAAGGTATATAGTAAACCTGAAGTGAAGCATCGGAATCTAAATCTGGACTCACAGGAGAGGTTCAAATCATAGAAAGTTAGAGAGTCAATCCTCTTGTACTTAAGTTGGCATTGTGCCTTTTGTATTATATTAGGATGAAATTTCTGTGTTTCATCGTCAGTAAGAAGGCCTAAGGTATACGGTAATCCTGAAGTGAAGCATCAGAGTCTAAAACTGGCCTCACAGGAGAGGTTCAAATCATAGAAAGTTAGTGTGTCAGTCCTCTTGTGACTAAGTCGGCATTGTGCCTTTTCTATTAAATTAGGATGCTATTTCTGTATTTCATCGTCAATAAGAAGGTCCACGGTATATATTAAACCTGAAGTGAAGCATCGGAATCAAAAACTGGACTTACAGAACAGGTTCAAATCATAGAAAGTTAGAGTGTCAGTACATTTGTACTTAAGTCGGCATTGTGCTTTTTGTAATAATTTCGGATGCAATTTCTGTGTTTCATCGTCAACAAGAAGGTCCAAGGTATACAGTGAACCTTAAGTGAAGCATCGGAATCAAAGACTGGACTCACAGGAGAGGTTCAAACCATAGAAACTTAGTGTGTCCGTCCTCTTGTACTTAAGTCGGCAATGTGCCTTTTGTAATAATTTTGGATGCAATTTCTGTGTATCATCGTCAAGAAGAAGTTCCAAAGTATACAGTAAACCTGAAGTGAAGCATCGTAATCTAAAACTGGACTCACAGGAGAGGTTCCAATCATAGAAAGTTAGAGTGTTAGTACTCTGGTACTTAAGTCGGCATTGTGCCTTTTGTATTAAATTAGGATGCAATTTCTGTGATTCATCGTCAATAAGAACGTCCAACTGATACAGTAAACCTAAAGTGAAGCATCGGAATCTAAAACTGGACTCACAGGAGAGGTTCACATAATAGAAAGTTAGAGTGTCAGTCATCTTGTACTTAAGTCGGCATTGTGCCTTTTGTATTAAATTAGGATGCAATTTCTGTGTTTCATCGTCAATAAGAAGGTCCGAGGTATACAGTAAACCTGAAGTGAAGCATCGTAATCTAAAACTGGATTTACAGGAGAGGTTCAAATCATAGAAAGTTTGCGTGTCAGTCCTCTTGTACTTAAGTCGGAGTTGTGCCTTTTGTATTAAATTCGGATGCAATTTCCTTGTTTCATCGTTAATAAGAAGGGCCAAGGGACACAGTAAACCTGAAGTGAAGCATCGGAATCTAAAACTGGACTCACAGGAGAGATTGAAATCATAGGAAGTTAGAGTGTCGGTCCTCTTGTACTTAAGTCGGCATTGCGCATTTTGTATTAAATTATGATGCTATTTCTGTGTTTCATCGTCTATAAGAAGGTCCAAGGTATACGGTAAACCTAAAGTGAAGCATCGGAATCTAAAACTGGACTCGCAGGAGTGGTTCAAATCATAGAAAGTTAGAGTGCCAGACCTCTTGTACTTAAGTCGGCATTGTGCCTTTTGTATTAAATTAGGATGCTATTTCTGTATTTCATCGTCAATAAGAAGGTCCAAGGTATATATTAAACCTGAAGTGAAGCATCGGAATCTAAAACTGGACTCACCGGAGAGGTTCAAATCATAGGAAGTTTGGGTGTCAGTCCACTTGTACTTAAGTCGGCATTGTGCTTTTTCTATTAAATTATTATCCACTATCTGTGTTTCATCGTCAATAAGAAGGTCTAAGGTATACAGTAAACCTGAAGTGAAGCATCGGAATCTAAAACTGGAATCACAGGAGACGTTCAAATCATAGAAAGTTAGAGTGTCAGTCGTCCTGTACTTAAGACGGCATTGTGAATTTTCTATTAAATTTGGATGCAATATCTGTGTTTAATCGTCAATAAGAACGTCCAAGGGATACAGTAAACCTGAAGTGAAGCTTCGGAACCTAAAACTGGACTCACAGGAGAGGTTAAAATCATACAAATTGAGAGTGTCAGTCCTCTTGTACTTAAGTCGCCATTGTGCCTTTTGTAATAATTTCGGATGCAATTTCTGTGTTTCATCGTCAACAAGAAGGTCCAAGGTATACAGTGAACCTTAAGTGAAGCATCGGAATGAAAAACTGGACTTACAGGAGAGGTTCAAATCATAGAAACTTAGAGTGTCCGTCCTCTTGTACTTAAGTCGGCAATGTGGATTTTGTATTAATTTAGGATGCAATTTCTGTGTATCATCGTCAAGAAGAAGGTCCAAAGTATACAGTAAACCTGAAGTGAAGCATCGGAATCTAAAACTGGACTCACAGAAGGGGTTCAAATCATAGAAAGTTAGAGTGTCAGTCATCTTGTACTTAAGTCGGCATTGTGCCTTTTGTATTAAATTAGGATGCAATTTCTGTGTTTCATCGTCAATAAGAAGGTCCGAGGAATACAGTAAACCTGAAGTGAAGCATCGTAATCTAAAACTGGATTCACAGGACTGGTTCAAATCATAGAAAGTTAGCGTGTCAGTCCTCTTGTACTTAAGTCGGAGTTGTGATTTTTGCATTTAATTCGGATGCAATTTCTTTGTTTCATCGTTAATAAGAGGGTCCAAGGGACAGTAAACCTGAAGTGAAGCATCGGAATCTAAAACTGGACTCACGGGAGAGGTTCAAATCATAGGAAGTTAGAGTGTCGGTCCTCTTGTACTTATGTCGGCATTGCGCATTTTGTATTAAATTATGATGCAATTTTTGTGTTTAATCGTCTATAAGAAGGTCCAAGGTATACGGTAAATCTAAAGTGAAGCATCGGAATCTAAAACTGGACTTGCAGGAGTGGTTCAAATCATAGAAAGTTGGAGTGCCAGACCTCTTGTACTTAAGTCGGCATTGTGCCTTTAGTATTAAATTCAGATGCAATTTCTGTGTTTCATCGTCAATAAGAAGGCCTAAGGTATACAGTTAACCAGAAGTGAAGCATCGGAATCTAAAACTATACTCACCGGAGAGGTTCAAATCATAGGAAGTTAGAGTGTCAGTCCACTTGTACTTAAGTCGGCATTGTGCTTTTTCTATTAAATTAGGATGCAATTTCTGTGTTTCATCGTCAATAAGAAGGTCTAAGGTATACAGTATACCTGAAGTGAAGCATCGGAATCTAAAACTGGAATCACAGGAGAGGTTCAAATCATAGAAAGTTAGAGTGTCAGTCGTCCTGTACTTAAGTCGGCCTTGTGAATTTTGTATTAAATTCGGTTGCAATTTCTGTGTTTAATCGTCAATAAGAACGTCCAAGGGATACAGTAAACCTGAAGCGAAGCTTCGGAATCTAAAACTGGACTCACAGGAGAGGTTAAAATTATACAAATTGAGAGTGTCAGTCCTCTTGTACTTAAGTCGGCAATGTGCCTTTTGTATTAAATTAGGATGCAATTTCTGTGTTTCATCGTCAATAAGAAGGTCCGAGGTATACAGTAAACCTGAAGTGAAGCATCGGAATCCAAAACTGGACTCGCCGGAGGGGTTCAAATCATAGGAAGTTTGGGTGTCAGTCCACTTGTACTTAAGTCGGCATTGTGCTTTTTCTATTAAATTAGGATCCAATTTCTGTGTTTCATCGTCAATAAGGAGGTCTAAGGTATACAGTAAACCTGAAGTGAAGAATCGGAATCTAAAACTAGAATCACAGGAGAGGTTCAAACCATAGAAAGTTAGAGTGTCAGTCGTCCTGTACTTAAGACGGCATTGTGAATTTTGTATTAAATTCGGTTCCAATTTCTGTGTTTAATCGTCAATAAGAACGTCCAAGGGATACAGTAAACCTGAAGTGAAGCTTCGGAATCAAAAACTGGACTCACAGGAGAGGTTAAAATCATACAAATTGATTGTGTCAGTCCTCTTGTACTTAAGTCGGCATTGTGCCTTTTGTATTAAATTAGGATGCAATTTCTGTGTTTCATGGTCAATAAGAATGTCCGAGGTATACAGTAAACCTGAAGTGAAGCATCGGAATCTAAAACTTGACTCACAGGAGAGGTTCAAATCATAGAAAGTTAGAGTGTCAGTCCTCTTGTACTTAAGTAGGCATTGTGCCTTTTGTATTAAACTGGGATGCAATTTCTGTGTTTCATCGTCAGTAAGAAGGCCCAAGGTATACGGTAATCCTGAAGTGATGCATCAGAGTCTAAAACTGGACTCACAGGAGAGGTTCATATCATAGAAAGTTAGAGTGTCAGTCCTCTTGTACCTAAGTCGGCATTGTGCCTTTTCTATTAAATTAGGATGCTATTTCTGTATTTCATCGTCAATAAGAAGATCCAAGATATATATTAAACCTGAAGTGAAGCATCGGAATCAAAAACTGGACTTACAGAAGAGGTTCAAATCATAGAAAGTTAGAGTGTCAGTACTCTTGTACTTAAGTCGGCATTGTGCCTTTTGTAATAATTTTGGATGCACTTTCTGTGTTTCATCGTCAACAAGAAGGTCCAAGGTATACAGCAAACCTGAAGTGAAGCAACGGAATCTAAAACTGGACTCACAGGAGGGGTTCAAATCATATTAAGTTAGAGAGTCAATCCTCTTGTACTTAGGTCGGCATTTTGCCTTTTGTATTTAATTCCGATTCAATTTCTGTGCTTCATCGTCAATAAGAAGGTCCAAGGTATACAGTAAACCTGAAGTGAAGCTTCGGAATCTAAAACTGGGCTCACAGGAGGGGTTCAAATCATAGAAAGTTAGAGTGTCAGTCCTCTTGTACTCAAGTCGGCATTGTGCATTTTGTATTAAATTCGGATGCAATTTCTGTGCTTCATCGTCAATTAGATGGTCCTAGGTATACAGTTAACCTGAAGTGAAGCTTCGGAATCTAAACCTGGGCTCACAGGTGAGGTTTAAATCATAGAAAGTTACAGTGTCAGTCCTCTTGTACTTAAGTCGGCACTGTGCCTTTTGTATTGAATTCGGATGCAACTTCTGTATTTCATCGTCAAAAAGAAGGCCCAAGGTATACAGTAAACCTGAAGTGAAGCATCGGAATCTAAAACTGGACTAACAGGAGAGGTTCAAATCATAGAAAATTAGAGTGTCAGTCCACTTGTACTCAAGTCGGCATTGTGCCTTTTGTATTAAATTCGGATGCAATTTCTGTGTTCCATCGTCAATAAGAAGGTCCAAGGTATTCAGTAAACCTGAAGTGAGGCATCGAAAACTAAAACTGGACTCACAGGAGAGGTTCAAATCATAGAAAGTTGGTGTGTCAGTCCTCTTGTACTTAAGTCGACATTGTGCCTTTTGAATTTAATTCCGATGTAATTTCTGTGCTTCATCGCCAATAAGAAGGTCCAAAGTATACAGTAAACCTGAAGTGAAGCTTCGGAATCTAAAACTGGGCTCACAGGAGAGGTTCAAATCATAGAAAGTTAGAGTGTCAGTCCTCTTGTACTTAAGTCGGCATTGTGCCTTTTGTATTAAATTCGTATGCAATTTCTGTGTATCATCGTCAAAATGAATGTCCAAGGCATACAGTAAACCTGAAGTGAAGCATCGGAATCTAAATCTGTACCCACAGGACAGTTTCAAATCATAGAAACTTAGAGTGTCAGTCCTCTTGTACTTAAGTCGGCATTGGGACTTTTGTATTATATTCGGATGCAATTTCTGTGTTTCATCGTCAATAAGAAGGTCCAAGGTATTCAGTAAACCTGAAGTGAAGCATCGGAATCTATAACTGGACTCACTGGAGAGGTTTAAATCATAGAAAGTTAGAGTGCCAGTCCTCTTGTACTTAAGTCGGCATTGTGCCTTTTGTATTAAATTCGGATGCAATTTCTGTGTTTCATCGTCAATGAAAATGTCCAAGGCATACAGTAAACCTGAAGTGAAGCATCGGAAACTACATCTGGACCCACAGGAGAGGTTCAAATCATAGAAACTTAGAGTGTCAGTCCTCTTGTACTTAAGTCGGCATTGTGCCTTTTGTATTAAATTCGGATGCTATTTCTGTGTTTCATCGTCAATAAGAAGGTCCAAGGTATTCAGTAAACCTGAAGGGAAGCATCGGAATCTAAAACTGGACTCACAGGAGAGGTTCAAATCATAGAAAGTTAGAGTGTCAGTCCCCTTGTACTTAAGTCGGCATTGTGCCTTTTATATTAAATTCGGATGCAATTTCGGTGTTACATCGTCAATAAGAAGGTCCAAGGTATACAGTAAACCTAAAGTGAAGAATCGGAATCTAAAACTGGACTCACAGGAGAGGTTCAAATCATAGAAAGTTTGAGTGTCAGTCCTCTTGTACTTAAGTCGGCATTGTGATTTCTGTATTAAATTCGAATGCAATTTCTGTGTTTCGTCGTCAATAAGAGGGTCCAAGGGATACAGTATACCTGAAGTGTAGCATCGGAATCTAAAACTGGACTCACAGGAGAGGTTAAAATCATAGAAAGTTAGAGGGTCAGTCCTCTTGTACTTAAGTCGGCATTGTGCCTTTTGTATTAAATTCGGATGCAATTTCTGTGCTTCATCGTCAATAAGAAGGTCCAAGGTATACAGTAAACCTGAAGTGAAGTTTCGGAATCTACAACTGGGCTCACTGGAGAGGTTCAAATCAAAGAAGGTTAGAGTGTCAGTCCTCTTGTACTTAAGTCGGCATTGTGTCTTTTGTATTAAATTCGGATGCGATTTCTGTGTTTCATAGTCAAAAAGAATGTCAAAGGGATACAGTAAACCTCATGTGAAGCTCCGGAATCTAAAACTGGGCTCACAGGAGCGGTTCAAATCATAGAAAGTTAGAGTGTCAGTCCTCTTGTACTTAAGTCGGCATTGTGCCTTTTGTATTAAATTCGGATGCAATTTCTGTGCTTCATCGTCAATAAGAAGGTCCAAGGTATACAGTAAACCTGAAGTGAAGCTTCGGAATCTACAACTGGGCTCACTGGAGAGGTTCAAATCAAAGAAGGTTAGAGTGTCAGTCCTCTTGTACTTAAGTCGGCATTGTGCCTTCTGTATTAAATTCGGATGCGATTTCTGTGTTTCATAGTCAAAAAGAATGTCATAGGGATACAGTAAACCTCATGTGAAGCTCCGGAATCTAAAACTGGGCTCACAGGAGAGGTCAAATCATAGAAAGTTAGAGTGTCAGTCCTCTTGTACTTACGTCGGCATTGTGCCTTTAGTATTATATTCGGATGCAATTTCTGTGTTTCATCGTCAGTGAGAAGGTCCAAGGTAAACAGTAAATCTGAAGTGAAGCATCGGAATTTAAAACTGGACTCACAGGAGAGGATCAAATCATAGAAAGTTAGAGTGTCAGTCCTCTTGTACTTAAGTCGGCATTGTGCCTTTTGTGTTTAATTCGGATGCAATTTCTGTGTTTCGTCGGCAATAAGAAGGACAAAGGGATACAGTAAACCTGTAGTGAAGCATTGGAATCTAAAACTGGACTCACAGGAGAGTTTCAAATCATGTAAAGTTAGAGAGTCAGTCCTCCTGTACTTATATCGGCATTGTGCCTTTTGTATTAAATTTGGATGCAATTTCTGTGTTTCATCGTCAATAAGAAGGTCCAAGGTAAACAGTAAACCTGAAGTGAAGCAACGGAATCTAAAACTGGACTCACAGGAGAGGTTCAAATCATAGAAAGTTAGAGTGTCTGTCCACTTGTACTTAAGTCGTTATTGTGCCTTTTGTATTTAATTCGGATGCAATTTCTGTGTTTCATCGTCAATTAGAAGGTCCAACGGATACAGTGAACCTGAAGTGAAGCATCGGAATCTAAAACTGGACTCACAGGAGAGGTTCAAATTGTAGAAAGTTAGAGTGTCAGTCCTCTTGTACTTAAGTCCGCATTGTGCCTTTTGTATTAAATTCGATTGCAATTTCTGTGTTTCGTCGTCAATAAGAAGGTCGAAGGGATACGGTAAACCTGAAGTGAAGCATCGGAATCCAAAACTGGACTCACAAAACAGTTTCAAATCATAGAAAGTTAGAGAGTCAGTCCTCTTGTACTTTAGTCAGCATTGTGCCTTTTGTATTAAATTAGGATGCAATTTCTGTGTTTCATCGTTAATAAGAAGGTCCAAGGTATACAGTAAACCTGAAATGAAGCATCGGAATCTAAAACTGGACTCACAGGACAGTTTCAAATCATAGAAAGTTGGAGAGTCAGTCCTCTTGTACATGAGTCAGCATTGTGCCTTTTGTATTAAATTAGGATGCAATTTCTGTGTTTCATCGTCAACAAGAAGGTCCAAGGTATACAGAAAACCTGAAGTGAAGCAACGGAATCTAAAACAGGACTCACAGGAGGGTTTCAAATCATATTAAGTTAGAGAGTCAATCCTCTTGTACTTAAGTCGGCATTGTGCCTTTTGTATTAAATTAGGATGAAATTTCTGTGTTTCATCGTCAATAAGAAGGTCCAAGGTATATAGTAAACCTGAAGTGAAGCATCGGAATCTACAACTGGACTCACTGGAGAGGTTCAAATCATAGAAAATAAGAGAGTCAGTCCTCTTGTACTTAAGTCGGCGTTGTGCCTTTTGTGTTTAATTCGGGTGCAATTTCTGTGTTTCGTCGTCTATAAGAAGGTCAAAGGGATATAGTAAACCTGTAGTGAAGCATGGGAATCTAAAACTGGACTGACAGGAGAGGTTCAAATCATAGAAAGTTAGAGAGTCAGTCCTCCTGTACTTATATCGGCACTGTGCCTTTTGTATTAAATTAGGATGCAATTTCTGTGTTTCATCGTCAATAAGAAGGTCCAAGGTAAACAGTAAACCTGAAGTGAAGAAACGGAATCTAAAACTGGACTCACAGGAGAGGGTCAAACCATAGAAAGTTAGAGTGTCAGTCCACTTGTACTTAAGTCGGCATTGTGCCTCTTGTATTTAATTCGGATGCAATATCTGTGTTTCATCGTATATTAGAAAGTCCAACCGATACAGTAAACCTGAAGTGAAGCATCGAAATCTAAAACTGGACTCACAGGTGAGGTTCAAATCATAGTAAGTTAGAGTGTCAGTCCTCTTGTACTTAAGTCCACATTGTGCCTTTTGTATTAAATTCGGAAGCAATTTCTGTGTTTCGTTGTCAATAAGAAGGTCCAAGGGTTACAGTAAACCTGAAATGAAGCATCGGAATCTAAAACTGGACTCACAGGAGGGGTTCAAATCATAGAAAGTTAGAGTGTCAGTACCCTTGTACTTAAGTCGGCATTGTGCCTTTTGTATTAAATTCGGATGCAATTTCTGTGATTCATCGTCAATAAGACGGTCCAAGGGATACAGTAAACCTAAAGTGAGGCATCGGAATCAAAAACTGGACTCACAGGAGAGGTTCAAATCATAGAAAGCTGGAGTGTCAGTCCTCTTGTACTTAAATCGGCATTGTGCCTTTTGTATTAAATTAGGATGCAATTTCTGTGTTTCATCGTCAATAAGAAGGTCCAAGGTATACAGTAAACCTAAAGTGAAGCATCGGAATCTGAAACTGGACTCACAGGAGAGGTTCAAATCATAGAAAGTTGAGTGTCAGTCCTCTTGTACTTAAGTAGGCATTGTGCCTTTTATATTAAACTGGGATGCAATTTCTGTGTTTCATCGTCAGTAAGAAGGCCTAAGGTATACGGTAATCCTGAAGTGAAGCATCAGAGTCTAAAACTGGACTCACAGGAGAGGTTCAAATCATAGAAATTTAGAGTGTCAGTCCTCTTGTACTTAAGTCGGCATTGTGCGTTTTGTATTATATTAGGATGCAATTTCTGTGTTTCATCGTCAATAAGAAGGTCCGAGGTATACAGTAAACCTAAAGTGAAGCATCGGAATCTAAAACTGGACTCGCAGGAGTGGTTCAAATCATAGAAAGTTAGAGTGCCAGACCTCTTGTACTTAAGTTGGCATTGTGCCCTTAGTATTAAATTCAGATGCAATTTCTGTGTTTCATCGTCAATAAGAAGGCCTAAGGTATACAGTTAACCTGAAGTGAAGCATCGGAATCGAAAACTGGACTCACTGGAGAGGTTCTTATCATAAAAATTTAGAGTGTCAGTCCACTTGTACTTAAGTCGGCATTGTGCTTTTTCAATTAAATTTGGATGCAATTTCTGTGTTTCATCGTCAATAAGAAGGTCTAAGGTATACAGTAAACCTGAAGTGAAGCATCGGAATCTAAAACTGGAATCACAGGACAGGTTCAAATCATAGAAAGTTAGAGTGTCAGTCGTCCTGTACTTAAGTCGGCATTGTGAATTTTGTATTAAATTCGGATGCAATTTCTGTGTTTCATCGTCAATAAGAACGTCCAAGGGATACAGTAAACCTGAAGTGAAGCTTCGGAATCTAAAACTGGACTCACAGGAGAGGTTAAAATCATACAAATTGAGAGTGTCAGTCCTCTTGTACTTAAGTCGGCATTGTGCCTTTTGTATTAAATTAGGATGCAATTTCTGTGTTTCATCGTCAATAAGGAGGTCAGAGGTATACAGTAAACCTGAAGTGAAGCATCGGAATCTAAAACTGGACTCACAGGAGCGTTTCAAATCATAGAAAGTTAGAGTGTCAGTCCTCTTGTACTTAAGTCGGCATTGGGCCTTTTGTATTAAATTCGGATGCAATTTCTGTGTTTCATCGTCAATAAGAAGGTCCAAGGTATACAGTAAACCTGAAGTGAAGCTTCGGAATCTAAAACTGGGCTCACAGGAGGGGTTCAAATCATAGAAAGTTAGAGTGTCAGTCCTCTTGTACTCAAGTCGGCATTGTGCATTTTGTATTAAATTCGGATGCAATTTCTGTGTTCCATCGTCAATAAGAAGGTCCAAGGTATTCAGTAAACCTGAAGTGAGGCATCGAAAACTAAAACTGGACTCACAGGAGAGGTTCAAATCATAGAAAGTTGGAGTGTCAGTCCTCTTGTACTTAAGTCGACATTGTGCCTTTTGAATTTAATTCCGATGTAATTTCTGTGCTTCATCGCCAATAAAAAGGTCCAAAGTATACAGTAAACCTGAAGTGAAGCTTCGGAATCTAAAACTGGGCTCACAGGAGAGGTTCAAATCATAGAAAGTTAGAGTGTCAGTCCTCTTGTACTTAAGTCGGCATTGTGCCTTTTGTATTAAATTCGTATGCAATTTCTGTGTTTCATCGTCAATGAAAATGTCCAAGGCATACAGTAAACCTGAAGTGAAGCATCGGAAACTACATCTGGACCCACAGGAGAGGTTCAAATCATAGAAACTTAGAGTGTCAGTCCTCTTGTACTTAAGTCGGCATTGTGCCTTTTGTATTAAATTCGGATGCTATTTCTGTGTTTCATCGTCAATAAGAAGGTCCAAGGTATTCAGTAAACCTGAAGGGAAGCATCGGAATCTAAAACTGGACTCACAGGAGAGGTTCAAATCATAGAAAGTTAGAGTGTCAGTCCCCTTGTACTTAAGTCGGCATTGTGCCTATTGTAATAAATTCGGATGCAATTTCGGTGTTACATCGTCAATAAGAAGGTCCAAGGTATACAGTAAACCTAAAGTGAAGAATGGGAATCTAAAACTGGACTCACAGGAGAGGTTCAAATCATAGAAAGTTTGAGTGTCAGTCCTCTTGTACTTAAGTCGGCATTGTGATTTCTGTATTAAATTCGAATGCAATTTCTGTGTTTCGTCGTCAATAAGAGGGTCCAAGGGATACAGTATACCTGAAGTGTAGCATCGGAATCAAAAACTGGACTCACAGGAGAGGTTAAAATCATAGAAAGTTAGATAGTCAGTCCTCTTGTACTTAAGTCGGCATTGTGCCTTTTGTATTAAATTCGGATGCAATTTCTGTGCTTCATCGTCAATAAGAAGGTCCAAGGTATACAGTAAACCTGAAGTGAAGCTTCGGAATCTACAACTGGGCTCACTGGAGAGGTTCAAATCAAAGAAGGTTAGAGTGTCAGTCCTCTTGTACTTAAGTCGGCATTGTGCCTTTTGTATTAAATTCCAATGCGATTTCTGTGTTTCATAGTCAAAAAGAATGTCATAGGGATACAGTAAACCTCATGTGAAGCTCCGGAATCTAAAACTGGGCTCACAGGAGAGGTCAAATCATAGAAAGTTAGAGTGTCAGTCCTCTTGTACTTACGTCGGCATTGTGCCTTTAGTATTATATTCGGATGCAATTTCTGTGTTTCATCGTCAGTGAGAAGGTCCAAGGTAAACAGTAAATCTGAAGTGAAGCATCGGAATTTAAAACTGGACTCACAGGAGAGGATCAAATCATAGAAAGTTAGAGTGTCAGTCCTCTTGTACTTAAGTCGGCATTGTGCCTTTTGTGTTTAATTCGGATGCAATTTCTGTGTTTCGTCGGCAATAAGAAGGACAAAGGGATACAGTAAACCTGTAGTGAAGCATTGGAATCTAAAACTGGACTCACAGGAGAGTTTCAAATCATGTAAAGTTAGAGAGTCAGTCCTCCTGTACTTATATCGGCATTGTGCCTTTTGTATTAAATTTGGATGCAATTTCTGTGTTTCATCGTCAATAAGAAGGTCCAAGGTAAACAGTAAACCTGAAGTGAAGCAACGGAATCTAAAACTGGACTCACAGGAGAGGTTCAAATCATAGAAAGTTAGAGTGTCTGTCCACTTGTACTTAAGTCGTTATTGTGCCTTTTGTATTTAATTCGGATGCAATTTCTGTGTTTCATCGTCAATTAGAAGGTCCAACGGATACAGTGAACCTGAAGTGAAGCATCGGAATCTAAAACTGGACTCACAGGAGAGGTTCAAATTGTAGAAAGTTAGAGTGTCAGTCCTCTTGTACTTAAGTCCGCATTGTGCCTTTTGTATTAAATTCGATTGCAATTTCTGTGTTTCGTCGTCAATAAGAAGGTCGAAGGGATACGGTAAACCTGAAGTGAAGCATCGGAATCCAAAACTGGACTCACAAAACAGTTTCAAATCATAGAAAGTTAGAGAGTCAGTCCTCTTGTACTTTAGTCAGCATTGTGCCTTTTGTATTAAATTAGGATGCAATTTCTGTGTTTCATCGTTAATAAGAAGGTCCAAGGTATACAGTAAACCTGAAATGAAGCATCGGAATCTAAAACTGGACTCACAGGACAGTTTCAAATCATAGAAAGTTGGAGAGTCAGTCCTCTTGTACATGAGTCAGCATTGTGCCTTTTGTATTAAATTAGGATGCAATTTCTGTGTTTCATCGTCAACAAGAAGGTCCAAGGTATACAGAAAACCTGAAGTGAAGCAACGGAATCTAAAACAGGACTCACAGGAGGGTTTCAAATCATATTAAGTTAGAGAGTCAATCCTCTTGTACTTAAGTCGGCATTGTGCCTTTTGTATTAAATTAGGATGAAATTTCTGTGTTTCATCGTCAATAAGAAGGTCCAAGGTATATAGTAAACCTGAAGTGAAGCATCGGAATCTACAACTGGACTCACTGGAGAGGTTCAAATCATAGAAAATAAGAGAGTCAGTCCTCTTGTACTTAAGTCGGCGTTGTGCCTTTTGTGTTTAATTCGGGTGCAATTTCTGTGTTTCGTCGTCTATAAGAAGGTCAAAGGGATATAGTAAACCTGTAGTGAAGCATGGGAATCTAAAACTGGACTGACAGGAGAGGTTCAAATCATAGAAAGTTAGAGAGTCAGTCCTCCTGTACTTATATCGGCACTGTGCCTTTTGTATTAAATTAGGATGCAATTTCTGTGTTTCATCGTCAATAAGAAGGTCCAAGGTAAACAGTAAACCTGAAGTGAAGAAACGGAATCTAAAACTGGACTCACAGGAGAGGGTCAAACCATAGAAAGTTAGAGTGTCAGTCCACTTGTACTTAAGTCGGCATTGTGCCTCTTGTATTTAATTCGGATGCAATATCTGTGTTTCATCGTATATTAGAAAGTCCAACCGATACAGTAAACCTGAAGTGAAGCATCGAAATCTAAAACTGGACTCACAGGTGAGGTTCAAATCATAGTAAGTTAGAGTGTCAGTCCTCTTGTACTTAAGTCCACATTGTGCCTTTTGTATTAAATTCGGAAGCAATTTCTGTGTTTCGTTGTCAATAAGAAGGTCCAAGGGTTACAGTAAACCTGAAATGAAGCATCGGAATCTAAAACTGGACTCACAGGAGGGGTTCAAATCATAGAAAGTTAGAGTGTCAGTACCCTTGTACTTAAGTCGGCATTGTGCCTTTTGTATTAAATTCGGATGCAATTTCTGTGATTCATCGTCAATAAGACGGTCCAAGGGATACAGTAAACCTAAAGTGAGGCATCGGAATCAAAAACTGGACTCACAGGAGAGGTTCAAATCATAGAAAGCTGGAGTGTCAGTCCTCTTGTACTTAAATCGGCATTGTGCCTTTTGTATTAAATTAGGATGCAATTTCTGTGTTTCATCGTCAATAAGAAGGTCCAAGGTATACAGTAAACCTAAAGTGAAGCATCGGAATCTGAAACTGGACTCACAGGAGAGGTTCAAATCATAGAAAGTTGAGTGTCAGTCCTCTTGTACTTAAGTAGGCATTGTGCCTTTTATATTAAACTGGGATGCAATTTCTGTGTTTCATCGTCAGTAAGAAGGCCTAAGGTATACGGTAATCCTGAAGTGAAGCATCAGAGTCTAAAACTGGACTCACAGGAGAGGTTCAAATCATAGAAATTTAGAGTGTCAGTCCTCTTGTACTTAAGTCGGCATTGTGCGTTTTGTATTATATTAGGATGCAATTTCTGTGTTTCATCGTCAATAAGAAGGTCCGAGGTATACAGTAAACCTAAAGTGAAGCATCGGAATCTAAAACTGGACTCGCAGGAGTGGTTCAAATCATAGAAAGTTAGAGTGCCAGACCTCTTGTACTTAAGTTGGCATTGTGCCCTTAGTATTAAATTCAGATGCAATTTCTGTGTTTCATCGTCAATAAGAAGGCCTAAGGTATACAGTTAACCTGAAGTGAAGCATCGGAATCGAAAACTGGACTCACTGGAGAGGTTCTTATCATAAAAATTTAGAGTGTCAGTCCACTTGTACTTAAGTCGGCATTGTGCTTTTTCAATTAAATTTGGATGCAATTTCTGTGTTTCATCGTCAATAAGAAGGTCTAAGGTATACAGTAAACCTGAAGTGAAGCATCGGAATCTAAAACTGGAATCACAGGACAGGTTCAAATCATAGAAAGTTAGAGTGTCAGTCGTCCTGTACTTAAGTCGGCATTGTGAATTTTGTATTAAATTCGGATGCAATTTCTGTGTTTCATCGTCAATAAGAACGTCCAAGGGATACAGTAAACCTGAAGTGAAGCTTCGGAATCTAAAACTGGACTCACAGGAGAGGTTAAAATCATACAAATTGAGAGTGTCAGTCCTCTTGTACTTAAGTCGGCATTGTGCCTTTTGTATTAAATTAGGATGCAATTTCTGTGTTTCATCGTCAATAAGGAGGTCAGAGGTATACAGTAAACCTGAAGTGAAGCATCGGAATCTAAAACTGGACTCACAGGAGCGTTTCAAATCATAGAAAGTTAGAGTGTCAGTCCTCTTGTACTTAAGTCGGCATTGGGCCTTTTGTATTAAATTCGGATGCAATTTCTGTGTTTCATCGTCAATAAGAAGGTCCAAGGTATACAGTAAACCTGAAGTGAAGCTTCGGAATCTAAAACTGGGCTCACAGGAGGGGTTCAAATCATAGAAAGTTAGAGTGTCAGTCCTCTTGTACTCAAGTCGGCATTGTGCATTTTGTATTAAATTCGGATGCAATTTCTGTGTTCCATCGTCAATAAGAAGGTCCAAGGTATTCAGTAAACCTGAAGTGAGGCATCGAAAACTAAAACTGGACTCACAGGAGAGGTTCAAATCATAGAAAGTTGGAGTGTCAGTCCTCTTGTACTTAAGTCGACATTGTGCCTTTTGAATTTAATTCCGATGTAATTTCTGTGCTTCATCGCCAATAAAAAGGTCCAAAGTATACAGTAAACCTGAAGTGAAGCTTCGGAATCTAAAACTGGGCTCACAGGAGAGGTTCAAATCATAGAAAGTTAGAGTGTCAGTCCTCTTGTACTTAAGTCGGCATTGTGCCTTTTGTATTAAATTCGTATGCAATTTCTGTGTTTCATCGTCAATGAAAATGTCCAAGGCATACAGTAAACCTGAAGTGAAGCATCGGAAACTACATCTGGACCCACAGGAGAGGTTCAAATCATAGAAACTTAGAGTGTCAGTCCTCTTGTACTTAAGTCGGCATTGTGCCTTTTGTATTAAATTCGGATGCTATTTCTGTGTTTCATCGTCAATAAGAAGGTCCAAGGTATTCAGTAAACCTGAAGGGAAGCATCGGAATCTAAAACTGGACTCACAGGAGAGGTTCAAATCATAGAAAGTTAGAGTGTCAGTCCCCTTGTACTTAAGTCGGCATTGTGCCTATTGTAATAAATTCGGATGCAATTTCGGTGTTACATCGTCAATAAGAAGGTCCAAGGTATACAGTAAACCTAAAGTGAAGAATGGGAATCTAAAACTGGACTCACAGGAGAGGTTCAAATCATAGAAAGTTTGAGTGTCAGTCCTCTTGTACTTAAGTCGGCATTGTGATTTCTGTATTAAATTCGAATGCAATTTCTGTGTTTCGTCGTCAATAAGAGGGTCCAAGGGATACAGTATACCTGAAGTGTAGCATCGGAATCAAAAACTGGACTCACAGGAGAGGTTAAAATCATAGAAAGTTAGATAGTCAGTCCTCTTGTACTTAAGTCGGCATTGTGCCTTTTGTATTAAATTCGGATGCAATTTCTGTGCTTCATCGTCAATAAGAAGGTCCAAGGTATACAGTAAACCTGAAGTGAAGCTTCGGAATCTACAACTGGGCTCACTGGAGAGGTTCAAATCAAAGAAGGTTAGAGTGTCAGTCCTCTTGTACTTAAGTCGGCATTGTGCCTTTTGTATTAAATTCCAATGCGATTTCTGTGTTTCATAGTCAAAAAGAATGTCAAAGGGATACAGTAAACCTCATGTGAAGCTCCGGAATCTAAAACTGGGCTCACAGGAGAGGTTCAAATCATAGAAAGTTAGAGTGTCAGTCCTCTTGTACTTAAGTCGGCATTGTGCCTTTTGTATTAAATTCGGATGCAATTTCTGTGCTTCATCGTCAATAAGAAGGTCCAAGGTATACAGTAAACCTGAAGTGAAGCTTCGGAATCTACAACTGGGCTCACTGGAGAGGTTCAAATCAAAGAAGGTTAGAGTGTCAGTCCTCTTGTACTTAAGTCGGCATTGTGCCTTCTGTATTAATTTCGGATGCGATTTCTGTGTTTCATAGTCAAAAAGAATGTCAAAGGGATACAGTAAACCTCATGTGAAGCTCCGGAATCTAAAACTGGGCTCACAGGAGAGGTTCAAATCATAGGAAGTTAGAGTGTCAGTCCTCTTGTACTTAAGTCGGCATTGTGCCTTTAGTATTATATTCGGATGCAATTTCTGTGTTTCATCGTCAGTGAGAAGGTCCAAGGTAAACAGTAAATCTGAAGTGAAGCATCGGAATTTAAAACTGGACTCACAGGAGAGGATCAAATCATAGAAAGTTAGAGTGTCAGTCCTCTTGTACTTAAGTCGGCATTGTGCCTTTTGTGTTTAATTCGGATGCAATTTCTGTGTTTCGTCGGCAATAAGAAGGACAAAGGGATACAGTAAACCTGTAGTGAAGCATTGGAATCTAAAACTGGACTCACAGGAGAGGTTCAAATCATGTAAAGTTAGAGAGTCAGTCCTCCTGTACTTATATCGGCATTGTGCCTTTTGCATTAAATTTAGATGCAATTTCTGTGTTTCAACGTCAATAAGAAGGTCCAAGGTAAACAGTAAACCTGAAGTGAAGCAACGGAATCTAAAACTGGACTCACAGGAGAGGTTCAAATCATAGAAAGTTAGAGTGTCAGTCCACTTGTACTTAAGTCGGCATTGTGCCTTTTGTATTTAATTCGGATGCAATTTCTGTGTTTCATCGTCAATTAGAAGGTCCAACGGATACAGTAAACCTGAAGTGAAGCATCGGAATCTAAAACTGGACTCACAGGAGAGGTTCAAATCGTAGAAAGTTAGAGTGTCAGTCCTCTTGTACTTAAGTCCGCATTGTGCCTTTTGTATTAAATTCGATTGCAATTTCTGTGTTTCGTCGTCAATAAGAAGGTCGAAGGGATACGGTAAACCTGAAGTGAAGCATCGGAATCCAAAACTGGACTCACAAAACAGTTTCAAATCATAGAAAGTTAGAGAGTCAGTCCTCTTGTACTTTAGTCAGCATTGTGCCTTTTGTATTAAATTAGGATGCAATTTCTGTGTTTCATCGTCATTAAGAAGGTCCAAGGTATACAGTAAACCTGAAATGAAGCATCGGAATCTAAAACTGGACTCACAGGACAGTTTCAAATCATAGAAAGTTGGAGAGTCAGTCCTCTTGTACATGAGTCAGCATTGTGCCTTTTGTATTAAATTAGGATGCAATTTCTGTGTTTCATCGTCAACAAGAAGGTCCAAGGTATACAGAAAACCTGAAGTGAAGCAACGGAATCTAAAACAGGACTCACAGGAGGGGTTCAAATCATATTAAGTTAGAGAGTCAATCCTCTTGTACTTAAGTCGGCATTGTGCCTTTTGTATTAAATTAGGATGAAATTTCTGTGTTTCATCGTCAATAAGAAGGTCCAAGGTATATAGTAAACCTGAAGTGAAGCATCGGAATCTAAAACTGGACTCACTGGAGAGGTTCAAATCATAGAAAATAAGAGAGTCAGTCCTCTTGTACTTAAGTCGGCATTGTGCCTTTTGTGTTTAATTCGGGTGCAATTTCTGTGTTTCTTCGTCTATAAGAAGGTCAAAGGGATATAGTAAACCTGTAGTGAAGCATCGGAATCTAAAACTGGACTGACAGGAGAGGTTCAAATCATAGAAAGTTAGAGAGTCAGTCCTCCTGTACTTATATCGGCACTGTGCCTTTTGTATTAAATTAGGATGCAATTTCTGTGTTTCATCGTCAATAAGAAGGTCCAAGGTAAACAGTAAACCTGAAGTGAAGAAACGGAATCTAAAACTGGACTCACAGGAGAGGGTCAAACCATAGAAAGTTAGAGTGTCAGTCCACTTGTACTTAAGTCGGCATTGTGCCTCTTGTATTTAATTCGGATGCAATTACTGTGTTTCATCGTATATTAGAAAGTCCAACCGATACAGTAAACCTGAAGTGAAGCATCGAAATCTAAAACTGGACTCACAGGTGAGGTTCAAATCATAGTAAGTTAGAGTGTCAGTCCTCTTGGACTTAAGTCCACATTGTGCCTTTTGTATTAAATTCGGAAGCAATTTCTGTGTTTCGTCGTCAATAAGAAGGTCCAAGGGTTACAGTAAACCTGAAATGAAGCATCGGAATCTAAAACTGGACTCACAGGAGAGGTTCAAATCATAGAAAGTTAGAGTGTCAGTACCTTTGTACTTAAGTCGGCATTGTGCCTTTTGTATTAAATTCGGATGCAATTTCTGTGATTCATCGTCAATAAGACGGTCCAAGGGATACAGTAAACCTGAAGTGAGGCATCGGAATCAAAAACTGGTCTCACAGGAGAGGTTCAAATCATAGAAAGTTGGAGTGTCAGTCCTCTTGTACTTAAATCGGCATAGTGCCTTTTGTATTAAATTAGGATGCAATTTCTGTGTTTCATCGTCAATAAGAAGGTCCAAGGTATACAGTAAACCTAAAGTGAAGCATCGGAATCTGAAACTGGACTCACAGGAGAGGTTCAAATCATAGAAAGTTGAGTGTCAGTCCTCTTGTACTTAAGTAGGCATTGTGCCTTTTATATTAAACTGGGATGCAATTTCTGTGTTTCATCGTCAGTAAGAAGGCCTAAGGTATACGGTAATCCTGAAGTGAATCATCAGAGTCTAAAACTGGACTCACAGGAGAGGTTCAAATCATAGTAAGTTAGAAAGTCAGTCCTCTTGTACCTAAGTCGGCATTGTGCCTTTTCTATTAAATTAGGATGCAATTTCTGTATTTCATCGTCAATAAGAAGGTCCAAGGTATATATTAAACCTGAAGTGAGGCATCGGAATCAAAAACTGGACTTACAGAAGAGGTTCAAATCATAGAAAGTTAGAGTGTCAGTACTCTTGTACTTAAGTCGGCATTGAGCCTTTTGTAATAATTTCGGATGCAATTTCTGTGTTTCATCGTCAACAAGAAGGTCCAAGGTATACAGTGAACCTTAAGTGAAGCATCGGAATAAAAAACTGGACTCACGGGAGAGGTTCAAATCATAGAAATGTAGAGTGTCAGTCCTCTTGTACTTAAGTCGGCATTGTGCGTTTTGTATTATATTAGGATGCAATTTCTGTGTTTCATCGTCAATAAGAAGGTCCGAGGTATACAGTAAACCTGAAGTGAAGCATCGGAATCTAAAACTGGACTCACAGGAGAGGTTCAAATAATAGAAAGTTAGAGTGTCAGTACTCTTATACTGAAGTCGGCATTGTGCCTTTTGTATTAAATTTGGATGCAATTTCTGTGATTCATCGTCAATAAGAACGTCCAACTGATACAGTAAACCTGAAGTGAAGCTTCGGAATCTACAACTGGGCTCACTGGAGAGGTTCAAATCAAAGAAGGTTAGAGTGTCAGTCCTCTTGTACTTAAGTCGGCATTGTGCCTTTTGTATTAAATTCGGATGCGATTTCTGTGTTTCATAGTCAAAAAGAATGTCAAAGGGATACAGTAAACCTCAAGTGAAGCTCCGGAATCTAAAACTGGGCTCACAGGAGAGGTTCAAATCATAGAAAGTTAGAGTGTCAGTCCTCTTGTACTTAAGTCGGCATTGTGCTTTTTGTATTAAATTCGGATGCAATTTCGGTGTTACATCGTCAATAAGAAGGTCCAAGGTATACAGTAAACCTGAAGTGAAGCATCGGAATTTAAACTGGACTCACAGGAGAGGTTCAAATCATAGAAAGTTAGTGTGTCAGTCCTCTTGTACTTAAGTCGGCATTGTGCCTTTTGATTTTAATTCCGATGCAATTTATGTACTTCATCGTAAATAAGGAGGTCCAGGGTATACAGTAAACCTGAAGTGAAGCTTCGGAATCTACAACAGGGCTCACTGGAGAGGTTCAAATCAAAGAAGGTTATAGTGTCAGTCCTCTTGTACTTAAGTCGACATTGTGCCTTTTGAATTTAATTCCGATGCAATTTCTGTGCTTCATCGTCAATAAGAAGGTCCAAGGTATACAGTAAACTTAAAGTGAAGAATCGGAATCTAAAACTGGGCTCACAGGAGACATTCAAATCATAGAAAGTTAGAGTGTATGTCCTCTTGTACTTAAGTCGGCATTGTGCCTTTTGTATTAAATTCAGACGATATTTCTGTGCTTCATCGTCAAGAAGAAGTTACAAGGTATACAGTAAACCTGAAGGGAAGCATCGGAATCTGAAAAAGGACTCACAGGAGAGGTTCAAATCATAGAAAGTTAGAGTGTCAGTCGTCTTGTATTTAAGTCGGCATTGTGCCTTTTGTACTAAATTTGGATGCAATTTCTGAGTTTCATCATCAATAAGAAGGTCCAAAGGGATACAGTAAACCTGAAGTGAAGCATCAGAATCAAAAACTGGACTCACAGGAGAGTTTCAAATCATAGAAAGTTAGAGTGTCAGTCCTCTTGTACTTAAGTCGGCATTGTGCCTTTAGTATTAAATTCGGATGCAATTTCTGTGTTTCATCGTCAGTGAGAAGGTCCAAGGTAAACAGTAAATCTGAAGTGAAGCATCGGAATTTAAAACTGGACTCACAGGAGAGGTTCAAATCATGTAAAGTTAGAGAGTCAGTCCTCCTGTACTTATATCGGCATTGTGCCTTTTGTATTAAATTTGGATGCAATTTCTGTGTTTCATCGTCAATAAGAGGGTCCAAGGTAAACAGTAAACCTGAAGTGAAGCAACGGAATCTAAAACTGGACTCACAGGAGAGGTTCAAATCATAGAAAGTTAGAGTGTCAGTCCACTTGTACTTAAGTCGGCATTGTGCCTTTTGTATTTAATTCGGATGCAATTTCTGTGTTTCATCGTCAATTAGAAGGTCCAACGGATACAGTAAACCTAAAGTGAAGCATCGGAATCTAAAACTGGACTCACAGGTGAGGTTCAAATCATAGTAAGTTAGAGTGTCAGTCCTCTTGTACTTAAGTCCACATTGTGCCTTTTGTATTAAATTCGGAAGCAATTTCTGTGTTTCGTCGTCAATGAGAAGGTCCAAGGAATACAGTAAACCTGAAATGAAGCATCGGAATCTAAAACTGGACTCAAAGGACAGTTTCAAATCATAGACAGTTAGAGAGTCAGTCCTCTTGTACTTAAGTCATCATTGTGCCTTTTGTATTAAATTAGGATGCAATTTCAGTGTTTCATCGTCAACAAGAAGGTCCAAGGTATACAGCAAACCTGAGGTGAAGCAACGGCATCTAAATCTGGATTCACAGGAGGGGTTCAAACCATATTAAGTTAGAGAGTCAATCCTCTTATACTTAAGTCGGCATTGTGCCTTTTGTATTAAATTAGGATGAAATTTCTGTGTTTCATCGTTAAGAAGAGGTCCAAGGTATACAGTAAACCTGAAGTGAAGCATCGGAATCTAAAACTGGACTCACAGGAGAGGTTCAAATCATAGAAAGTTAGAGTGTCAGTACCCTTGTACTTAAGTCGGCATTGTGCCTTTTGTATTAAATTCGGATGCAATTTCTGTGATTCATCGTCAATAAGACGGTCCAAGGGATACAGTAAACCTAAAGTGAAGCATCGGAATCTAAAACTGGACTCACAGGAGAGGTTCAAATCATAGAAAGTTGGAGTGTCAGTCCTCTTGTACTTAAGTCGGCATTGTGCCTTTTGTATTAAATTCGATTGCAATTTCTGTGTTTCGTCGTCAATAAGAAGGTCGAAGGGATACGGTAAACCTGAAGTGAAGCATCGGAATCCAAAACTGGACTCACAAAACAGTTTCAAATCATAGAAAGTTAGAGAGTCAGTCCTCTTGTACTTTAGTCAGCATTGTGCCTTTTGTATTAAATTAGGATGCAATTTCTGTGTTTCATCGTCAATAAGAAGGTCCAAGGTATACAGTAAACCTGAAATGAAGCATCGGAATCTAAAACTGGACTCACAGGACAGTTTCAAATCATAGAAAGTTGGAGAGTCAGTCCTCTTGTACATGAGTCAGCATTGTGCCTTTTGTGTTAAATTAGGATGCAATTTCTGTGTTTCATCGTCAACAAGAAGGTCCAAGGTATACAGAAAACCTGAAGTGAAGCAACGGAACCTAAAACTGGACTCACAGGAGTGGTTCAAATCATATTAAGTTGGAGAGTCAATCCTCTTGTACTTAAGTCGGCATTGTGCCTTTTGTATTAAATTAGGATGAAATTTCTGTGTTTCATCGTCAATAAGAAGGTCCAACTGATACAGTAAACCTGAAGTGAAGCATCGGAATCTAAAACTGGACTCACAGGAGAGGTTCATATAATAGAAAGTTAGAGTGTCAGTACTCTTGTACTTAAGTCGGCATTGCGCCTTTTGTATTAAATTAGGATGCAATTTCTGTGTTTCATTGTCTATAAGAAGGTCCAAGGTATACGGCAAACCTAAAGTGAAGCATCGGAATCTAAAACTGGACTCGCAGGAGTGGTTCAAATCATAGAAAGTTAGAGTGCCAGACCTCTTGTACTTAAGTTGGCATTGTGCCCTTAGTATTAAATTCAGATGCAATTTCTGTGTTTCATCGTCAATAAGAAGGCCTAAGGTATACAGTTAACCTGAAGTGAAGCATCGGAACCTAAAACTGGACTCACCGGAGAGGTTCTTATCATAGAAAGTTAGAGTGTCAGTCCACTTGTACTTAAGTCGGCATTGTGCCTTTTGTATTAAATTCGGATGCAATTTCTGTGATTCATCGTCAATAAGACGGTCCAAGGGATACAGTAAACCTAAAGTGAAGCATCGGAATCTAAAACTGGACTCACAGGAGAGGTTCAAATCATAGAAAGTTGGAGTGTCAGTCCTCTTGTACTTAAATCGGCATTGTGCCTTTTATATTAAATTCGATTGCAATTTCTGTGTTTCGTCGTCAATAAGAAGGTCGAAGGGATACGGTAAACCTGACGTGAAGCATCGGAATCCAAAACTGGATTCACAAAACAGTTTCAAATCATAGAAAGTTAGAGAGTCAGTCCTCTTGTACTTTAGTCAGCATTGTGCCTTTTGTCATAAATTAGGATGCAATTTCTGTGTTTCATCGTCAATAAGAAGGTCCAAGGTATACAGTAAACCTGAAATGAAGCATCGGAATCTAAAACTGGACTCACAGGACAGTTTCAAATCATAGAAAGTTGGAGAGTCAGTCCTCTTGTACATGAGTCAGCATTGTGATTTTTGTATTAAATTAGGATGCAATTTCTGTGTTTCATCGTCAACAAGAAGGTCCAAGGTATACAGAAAACCTGAAGTGAAGCAACGGAATCTAAAACTGGACTCACAGGAGGGGTTCAAATCATATTAACTTAGAGAGTCCATCCTCTTGTACTTAAGTCGGCATTGTGCCTTTTGTATTAAATTAGGATGAAATTTCTGTGTTTCATCGTCAATAAGAAGGACCAAGGTATATAGTAAAACTGAAGTGATGAATTGGAATCTAAAACTGGACTCACTGGAGAGGTTCAAATCGTAGAAAATAAGAGAGTCCGTCCTCTTGTACTTAAGTCGGCATTGTGCCTTTTGTGTTTAATTCTGGTGCAATTTCTGTGTTTCGTCGTCTATAAGAAGGTCAAAGGGATATAGTAAACCTGTAGTGAAGCATCGGAATCTGAAACTGGACTGACAGGAGAGGTTCAAATCATAGAAAGTTAGAGAGTCAGTCCTCCTGTACTTATATCGGCACTGTGCCTTTTGTATTAAATTAGGATGCAATTTCTGTGTTTCGTCGTCAATAAGAAGGTCCAAGGGATACAGTAGACCTGAAATGAAGCATCGGAATCTAAAACTGGACTCACAAGTGAGGTTCAAATCATAGTAAGTTAGAGTGTCAGTCCTCTTGTACTTAAGTAGGCATTGTGCCTTTTATATTAAACTGGGATGCAATTTCTGTGTTACATCGTCAGTAAGAAGGCCTAAGGTATACGGTAATCCTGATGTGAAGCATCAGAGTCTAAAACTGGACTCACAGGAGAGGTTCAAATCATAGAAAGTTAGAAAGTCAGTCCTCTTGTACCTAAGTCGGCATTGTGCCTTTTCTATTAAATTAGGATGCAATTTTTGTATTTCATCGTCAATAAGAAGGTCCAAGGTATATATTAAACCTGAAGTGAGGCATCGGAATCAAAAACTGGACTTACAGAAGAGGTTCAAATCATAGAAAGTTAGAGTGTCAGTACTCTTGTACTTTAGTCGGCATTGTTCCTTTTGTATTAAATTTGGATGCAATTTCTGTGATTCATCGTCAATAAGAACGTCCAACTGATACAGTAAACCTGAAGTGAAGCATCGGAATCTAAAACTGGACTCACAGGAGAGGTTCATATAATAGAAAGTTAGAGTGTCAGTACTCTTGTACTTAAGTCGGCATTGCGCCTTTTGTATTAAATTAGGATGCAATTTCTGTGTTTCATCGTCTATAAGAAGGTCCAAGGTATACGGCAAACCTAAAGTGAAGCATCGGAATCTAAAACTGGACTCGCAGGAGTGGTTCAAATCATAGAAAGTTAGAGTGCCAGACCTCTTGTACTTAAGTTGGCATTGTGCCATTAGTATTAAATTCAGATGCAATTTCTGTGTTTCATCGTCAATAAGAAGGCCTAAGGTATACAGTTAACCTGAAGTGAAGCATCGGAATCTAAAACTGGACTCACCGGAGAGGTTCTTATCATAGAAAGTTAGAGTGTCAGTCCACTTGTACTTAAGTCGGCATTGTGCTTTTTCTATTAAATTTGGATGCAATTTCTGTGTTTCATCGTCAATAAGAAGGTCTAAGGTATACAGTAAACCTGAAGTGAAGCATCGGAATCTAAAACTGGAATCACAGGACAGGTTTAATTCATAGAAAGTTAGAGTGTCAGTCGTCCTGTACTTAAGTCGGCATTGTGAATTTTGTATTAAATTCGGATGCTATTTCTGTGTTTCATCGTCAATAAGAACGTCCAAGGGATACAGTAAACCTGAAGTAAAGCTTCGGAATCTAAAACTGGACTCACAGGTGAGGTTAAAATCATACAAATTGAGAGTGTCAGTCCTCTTGTACTTAAGTCGGCATTGTGCCTTTTGTATTAAATTAGGATGCAATTTCTGTGTTTCATCGTCAATAAGAAGGTCAGAGGTATACAGTAAACCTGAAGTGAAGCATCGGAATCTAAAACTGGACTCACGGGAGAGTTTCAAATCATAGACAGTTAGAGTGTCAGTCCTCTTGTACTTAAGTCGGCATTGGGACTTTTGTATTAAATTCGGATGCAATTTCTGTGTTTCATCGTCAATAAGAAGGTCCAAGGTATTCAGTAAACCTGAAGTGAAGCATCGGAATCTAAAACTGGACTCACTGGAGAGGTTTAAATCATAGAAAGTTAGAGTGCCAGTCCTCTTGTACTTAAGTCGGCATTGTGCCTTTTGTATTAAATTCGGATGCAATTTCTGTGTTTCATCGTCAATGAAAATGTCCAAGGCATACAGTAAACCTGAAGTGAAGCATCGGAAACTACATCTGGACCCACAGGAGAGGTTCAAATCATAGAAACTTAGAGTGTCAGTCCTCTTGTACTTAAGTCGGCATTGTGCCTTTTGTATTAAATTCGGATGCTATTTCTGTGTTTCATCGTCAATAAGAAGGTCCAAGGTATTCAGTAAACCTGAAGGGAAGCATCGGAATCTAAAACTGGACTCACAGGAGAGGTTCAAATCATAGAAAGTTAGAGTGTCAGTCCCCTTGTACTTAAGTCGGCATTGTGCCTTTTGTATTAAATTCGGATGCAATTTCGGTGTTACATCGTCAATAAGAAGGTCCAAGGTATACAGTAAACCTAAAGTGAAGCATCGGAATCTAAAACTGGACTCACAGGAGAGGTTCAAATCATAGAAAGTTTGAGTGTCAGTCCTCTTGTACTTAAGTCGGCATTGTGATTTCTGTATTAAATTCGAATGCAATTTCTGTGTTTCGTCGTCAATAAGAGGGTGCAAGGGATACAGTATACCTGAAGTGTAGCATCGGAATCTAAAACTGGACTCCCAGGAGAGATTAAAATCATAGAAAGTTAGAGTGTCAGTCCTCTTGTACTTAAGTCGGCATTGTGCCTTTTGTATTAAATTCGGATGCAATTTCTGTGCTTCATCGTCAATAAGAAGGTCCAAGGTATACAGTAAACCTGAAGTGAAGCTTCGGAATCTACAACTGGGCTCACTGGAGAGGTTCAAATCAAAGAAGGTTAGAGTGTCAGTCCTCTTGTACTTAAGTCGGCATTGTGCCTTTTGTATTAAATTCGGATGCGATTTCTGTCTTTCATAGTCAAAAAGAATGTCAAAGGGATACAGTAAACCTCAAGTGAAGCTCCGGAATCTAAAACTGGGCTCACAGGAGAGGTTCAAATCATAGAAAGTTAGAGTGTCAGTCCTCTTGTACTTAAGTCGGCATTGTGCTTTTTGTATTAAATTCGGATGCAATTTCGGTGTTACATCGTCAATAAAAAGGTCCAAGGTATACAGTAAACCTGAAGTGAAGCATCGGAATCTAAAACTGGACTCACAGGAGAGGTTCAAATCATAGAAAATTTGAGTGTCAGTCCTCTTGTACTTAAGTCGGCATTGTGCCTTTTGAATTTAATTCCGATGCAATTTATGTACTTCATCGTCAATAAGGAGGTCCAGCGTAAACAGTAAACCTGAAGTGAAGCTTCGGAATCTACAACTGGGCTCACTGGAGAGGTTCAAATCAAAGAAGGTTAGAGTGTCAGTCCTCTTGTACTTAAGTCGACATTGTGCCTTTTGAATTTAATTCCGATGCAATTTCTGTGCTTCATCGGCAATAGGAAGGTCCAAGGTATACAGTAAACTTAAAGTAAAGAATCGGAATCTAAAACTGGGCTCACAGGAGACATTCAAATCATAGAAAGTTAGAGTGTATGTCCTCTTGTACTTAAGTCGGCATTGTGCCTTTTGTATTAAATTCAGACGATATTTCCGTGCTTCATCGTCAAGAAGAAGTTACAAGGTATACAGTAAACCTGAAGTGAAGCATCGGAATCTGAAAAAGGACTCACAGGAGAGGTTCAAATCATAGAAAGTTAGAGTGTCAGTCGTCTTGTATTTAAGTCGGCATTGTGCCTTTTGTATTAAATTTGGATGCAATTTCTGAGTTTCATCATCAATAAGAAGGTCCAAGGTATACAGTAAATCTGAAGAGAAGCATCGGAATTTAAAACTGGACTCACAGGAGAGGTTCAAATCATAGAAAATTAGAGTGTCAGTCCTCTTGTACTTAAGTCGGCATTGTGCCTTTAGTATCAAATTCGGATGCAATTTCTGTGTTTCATCGTCAGTGAGAAGGTCCAAGGTAAACAGAAAATCCGAAGTGCAGCATCGGAATTTAAAACTGGAATCACAGGAGAGGTTCAAATCATAGAAAGTTAGAGAGTCAGTTCTCTTGTACTTAAGTCGGCATTGTGCTTTTTGTATTAAATTCGGATGCAATTTCTGTATTACATCGTCAATAAGAAGGTCCAAGGTATACAGTAAACCTGAAGGGAAGCATCGGAATCTAAAACTGGACTCACAGGACAGTTTCAAATCATAGAAAGTTGGAGAGTCAGTCCTCTTGTACATGAGTCAGCATTGTGCCTTTTGTGTTAAATTAGGATGCAATTTCTGTGTTTCATCGTCAACAAGAAGGTCCAAGGTATACAGAAAAGCTGAAGTGAAGCAACGGAATCTAAAACTGGACTCACAGGAGGGGTTCAAATCATATTAAGTTAGAGAGTCAATCCTCTTGTACTTAAGTCGGCATTGTGCCTTTTGTATTAAATTAGGATGAAATTTCTGTGTTTCATCGTCAATAAGAAGGTCCAAGGTATATAGTAAACCTGAAGTGAAGCATCGGAATCTAAAACTGGACTCACTGGAGAGGTTCACATCATAGAAAATAAGAGAGCCAGTCCTCTTGTACTTAAGTCGGCATTGTGCCTTTTGTGTTTAATTCGGGTGCAATTTCTGTGTTTCGTCGTCTATAAGAAGGTCAAAGGGATATAGTAAACCTGTAGTGAAGCATCGGAATCTAAAACTGGACTGACAGGAGAGGTTTATTTCATAGAAAGTTAGAGAGTCAGTCCTCCTGTACTTATATCAGCACTGTGCCTTTTGTATTAATTTAGGATGCAATTTCTGTGTTTCATCGTCAATAAGAAGGTCCAAGGTAAACAGTAAACCTGAAGTGAAGCAACGGAATCTAAAACTGGACTCACAGGAGAGGTTCAAACCATAGAAAGTTAGAGTGTCAGTCCACTTGTACTTAAGTCGGCATTGTGCCTTTTGTATTTAATTCGGATGCAATTTCTGTGTTTCATCGTATATCAGAATGTCCAACCGATACAGTAAATTTGAAGTGAAGCATCGAAATCTAAAACTGGACTCACAGGTGAGGTTCAAATCATAGTAAGTTAGAGTGTCAGTCCTCTTGTACTTAGGTCCACATTGTGCCTTTTGTATTAAATTCGGAAGCAATTTCTGTGTTTCGTCGTCAATAAGAAGGTCCAAGGGATACAGTAAACCTGAAATGAAGCATCGGAATCTAAAACTGGACTCAAAGGACAGTTTCAAATCATAGACAGTTAGAGAGTCAGTCCTCTTGTACTTAAGTCATCATTGTGCCTTTTGTATTAAATTAGGATGCAATTTCTGTGTTTCATCGTCAACAAGAAGGTCCAAGGTATACAGCAAATCTGAAGTGAAGCAACGGAATCTAAATCTGGACTCACAGGAGGGGTTCAAATCATATTAAGTTAGAGAGTCAATCCTCTTGTACTTAAGTCGGCATTGTGCCTTTTGTATTAAATTAGGATGAAATTTCTGTGTTTCATCGTTAAGAAGAGGTCCATGGTATACAGTAAACCTGAAGTGAAGCATCGGAATCTAAAACTGGACTCACAGGAGAGGTTCAAATCATAGAAAGTTAGAGTGTCAGTACCCATGTACTTAAGTCGGCATTGTGCCTTTTGTATTAAATTCGGATGCAATTTCTGTGATTCATCGTCAATAAGACGGTCCAAGGGATACAGTAAACCTAAAGTGAAGCATCGGAATCTAAAACTGGACTCACAGGAGAGGTTCAAATCATAGAAAGTTGGAGTGTCAGTCCTCTTGTACTTAAGTCGGCATTGTGCCTTTTGTATTAAATTCGATTGCAATTTCTGTGTTTCGTCGTCAATAAGAAGGTCGAAGGGATACGGTAAACCTGAAGTGAAGCATCGGAATCCAAAACTGGACTCACAAAACAGTTTCAAATCATAGAAAGTTAGAGAGTCAGTCCTCTTGTACTTTAGTCAGCATTGTGCCTTTTGTATTAAATTAGGATGCAATTTCTGTGTTTCATCGTCAATAAGAAGGTCCAAGGTATACAGTAAACCTGAAATGAAGCATCGGAATCTAAAACTGGACTCACAGGACAGTTTCAAATCATAGAAAGTTGGAGAGTCAGTCCTCTTGTACATGAGTCAGCATTGTGCCTTTTGTATTAAATTAGGATGCCATTTCTGTGTTTCATCGTCAACAAGAAGGTCCAAGGTATACAGAAAACCTGAAGTGAAGCAACGGAATCTAAAACTGGACGCACAGGAGGGGTTCAAATCATATTAAGTTAGAGAGTCAATCCTCTTGTACTTAAGTCGGCATTGTGCCTTTTGTATTAAATTAGGATGAAATTTCTGTGTTTCATCGTCAATAAGAAGGTCCAAGGTATATAGTAAACCTGAAGTGAAGCATCGGAATCTAAAACTGGACTCACTGGAGAGGTTCACATCATAGAAAATATGAGAGTCAGTCCTCTTGTACTTAAGTCGGCATTGTGCCTTTTGTGTTTAATTCGGGTGCAATTTCTGTGTTTCGTCGTCTATAAGAAGGTCAAAGGGATATAGTAAACCTGTAGTGAAGCATCGGAATCTAAAACTGGACTGACAGGAGAGGTTCAAATCATAGAAAGTTAGAGAGTCAGTCCTCCTGTACTTATATCGGCACTGTGCCTTTTGTATTAAATTAGGATGCAATTTCTGTGTTTCATCGTCAATAAGAAGGTCCAAGGTAAACAGTAAACCTGAAGTGAAGCAACGGAATCTAAAACTGGACTCACAGGAGAGGTTCAAACCATAGAATGTTAGAGTGTCAGTCCACTTGTACTTAAGTCGGCATTGTGCCTTTTGTATTTAATTCGGATGCAATTTCTGTGTTTCATCGTATATTAGAAGGTCCAACCGATACAGTAAACCTGAAGTGAAGCATCGAAATCTAAAACTGGACTCACAGGTGAGGTTCAAATCATAGTAAGTTAGAGTGTCAGTCCTCTTGTACTTAAGTCCACATTGTGCCTTTTGTATTAAATTCGGAAGCAATTTCTGTGTTTCGTCGTCAATAAGAAGGTCCAAGGGATACAGTAAACCTGAAATGAAGCATCGGAATCTAAAACTGGACTCAAAGGACAGTTTCAAATAATAGACAGTTAGAGAGTCAGTCCTCTTGTACTTAAGTCATCATTGTGCCTTTTGTATTAAATTAGGATGCAATTTCTGTGTTTCATCGTCAACAAGAAGGTCCAAGGTATACAGCAAATCTGAAGTGAAGCAACGGAATCTGAATCTGGACTCACAGGAGGGGTTCAAATCATATTAAGTTAGAGAGTCAATCCTCTTGTACTTAAGTCGGCATTGTGCCTTTTGTATTAAATTAGGATAAAATTTCTGTGTTTCATCGTTAAGAAGAGGTCCAAGGAATACAGCAAACCTGAAGTGATGCATCGGAATCTAAAACTGGACTCACAGGAGAGGTTCAAATCATAGAAAGTTAGAGTGTCAGTACCCTTGTACTTAAGTCGGCATTGTGCCTTTTGTATTAAATTCGGATGCAATTTCTGTGATTCATCGTCAATAAAACGGTCCAAGGGATACAGTAAACTTAAAGTGAAGCATCGGAATCTAAAACTGGACTCACCGGAGAGGTTCAAATCATAGAAACGTAGAGTGTCCGTCCTCTTGTACTTAAGTCGGCATTGTGCCCTTAGTATTAAATTCAGATGCAATTTCTGTGTTTCATCGTCAATAAGAAGGCCTAAGGTATACAGTTAACCTGAAGTGAAGCATCGGAATCTAAAACTGGACTAACCGGAGAGGTTCAAATCATAGGAAGTTAGAGTGTCAGTCTACTTGTACTTAAGTCGGCATTGTGCTTTTTCTATTAAATTTGGATGCAATTTCTGTGTTTCATCGTCAATAAGAAGGTCTAAGGTATACAGTAAACCTGAAGTGAAGCATCGGAATCTAAAACTGGAATCACAGGACAGGTTCAAATCATAGAAAGTTAGAGTGTCAGTCGTCCTGTACTTAAGTCGGCATTGTGAATTTTGTATTAAATTTGGATGCAATTTCTGTGTTTCATCGTCAATAAGAACGTCCAAGGGATACAGTAAACCTGAAGTGAAGCTTTGGAATCTAAAACTGGACTTACAGGAGAGGTTAAAATCATACAAATTGAGAGTGTCAGTCCTCTTGTACTTAAGTCGGCATTGTGCCTTTTGTGTTAAATTAGGATGCAATTTCTGTGTTTCATCGTCAATAAGAAGGTCCGAGGTATACAGTAAACCTGAAGTGAAGCATCGGAATCTAAAACTGGACTCACAGGAGAGTTTCAAATCATAGAAAGTTAGAGTGTCAGTCCTTTTGTACTTAAGTCGACATTGTGCCTTTTGTATTAAATTCGGATGCAATTTCTGTGTTCCATCGTCAATAAGAAGGTCCAAGGGATACAGTAAACCTGAAGTGAAGCATCGGAATATAAACCGGTCTCACAGGAGAGGTTCAAATCATAGAATGTAAGATGGGTCAGTCCTCTTGTACTTAGGTCGGCATTGTGCCTTTTGTATTTAATTCCGATTCAATTTCTGTGTTTCATCTTCAATGAGAAGGTCCAAGGAATACAGTAAACCTGAAGTGAAGCATTGGAACCTAAAACTGGACTCACAGGAGAGGTTCAAATCATTGAAAGTAAGAGTGTCAGTCCTCTTGTACTTGAGTCGGCATTATGCCTTTTGTATTAAATTAGGATGCAATTTCTGTGTTTCATCGTCAACAATAAGGTCGGAGGTATACAGTAAACCTGAAGTGAAGCATCGGAATCTAAAACTGGACTCACAGGAGAGGTTCAAATCATAGAAAGTTAGAGTGTCAGTCCACTTGCACTTAAGTCGGCATTGTGCCTTTTGTATTAAATTCGAGTGCAATTGCTGTGTTTCATCGTCAATAAGAAGGTTCGAGGTATACAGTAAACCGGATGTGAAGCATCGGAAACTAATACTAGAGTCCCCCTGCGGGTTCGGGGGTAAGAATAGGCCCGCGGTATTCCTGCCTGTCGTAAGAGGCGACTAAAAGGAGTCTCAAACGTTTCGGCCTTCTGTGATGGTCCCCTCTTGGGTTTGACCTCCTTTTTTCATCCAAATTTCCGTCGTCAGTGTGTGCCATTTGCGGAAGGACACCTTACGTGGTGTTTTTGTATTGGTCCATGATGCTCCACCATCTTGCATGTTACCTATTGTCGTGTGGGGGGGACTACACCCAACATCTTCTGGGTTGTCTCCTTCTCGCCTTTTGCGCACCCTTCTTCTTAGCGTCTACGACAACTGTGGACCCTTTCAACACCTAAAATCCATTGCGGTAGCCAGTCCGTTGTGGTGGGGTCGTCATGTACCCTCTTGGTGTTAGCCCCCTGACCACGCAATGATCGCACTACAGATGCCAGAGCTGTTTCCTCCCCATGCATGCCAAGGAGTATGTGCCCATCTTGTCTGGGGCACGGGGACTCCGGGCAACGGGATATCGGCCAGGTACCCGTTGCTTTGTCTGGGTGGCGCCCTTGGGGAGAGCCCTCGTTCGGAGTAGGTGGCATCTGGGCGGATGTGGCGCAATGAAGCGCAATAAATCACGCCAAGCTGGTGGTCGCACGGCCACCAGCGTCTCTAAGCGAGGTAGAGTCCACTTCGATGCTGCGCAATACGATCCTCAGACGTTCCCCTCGTTGGCTGCGCCATGGGAGGGACGCCGATCTAGTGCCAAGCGGGAGCCTTATGTACCGCAATACCTTGTCTGCAGCAGGACTGATGGTGGCTCCTTTCTTCCGACGAAGCCTATGTTTTTTGTAGAACACCTGGAGGATAAGTTTGGGGAAGTGGCAGGGTTGTAAAAAATGAGGAATGGGTCCATCCTCCTCAAGACGTCCTCCCCAGCCCAGTCACGAGTGTTGCTCTTGTGTGATAAGCTGGGTGACGTCCCTGTTACCGTCACTCTCCACAGTAGCTTAAATATGGTCCAGGGGATTATTTACCATCGTGACCTCTTGTTACAATCCGATGACGAGCTGAGAGCCGACTTGGAACGACGTGGTGTGCATTTTGTCCGTCGTGTCCATCGAGGACCCAAGACAAACAGGGTGGCCACCGGTGCCTTTATCTTGGCCTTCGAGGTTGATGTCTTGCCCGAGAAGGTCAAGGTAATGGTTTACCGTTGCGACGTGAAGCCATACGTCCCTCCCCCGATGCGGTGCTTCCAGTGCTGGAAGTTTGGGCATATGTCCTCCCGTTGCCCATCCAGCGCTACATGTCGAGATTGCGGACGCCCCTCTCATCCCGATTTTCCATGTGTGCCCCCGCCTGTATGTGTCAACTGTGGGGAGCACCACTCTCCATGCTCGCCGGATTGCCCCGTTCTTCATAAGGAGCGGAAGATAATGGAATTTAAGACCCTGGACCGGCTTACTTATCGAGAGGCTAAACAGAAATATGAAAGGTTGTATCCAGCTTCCCTTCGAACGTCTTATGCTGTAGCCACGTTATCGTCGCCCACGCGAGCGACGGTTGTCGCTTCATCTGTGCCGCCTTCAGTGGGCCCTCAGGGCCATGTATCTCTGTCTGCCCCCCTCGTGCCTGGGGGCAAGCCTTCCTCTATTGCCCCCTTAGCAGTTGGGGGCAAACCCTCTTCTGTCGCTCCCCCCAAGCTTACTTCGGGAGTGACATCTGCTCCACAACTGGGAGGCTCGATTCCTCCCCCTCCTTCTCCGGCGGCGTTGCCTCCGCCGGTTCCTCTCTCGCGGAAGGGGTCCTTCGGGGCTCTCCCTTCCTCCGTTTCTTCTCCTTCCCAGCCAGATGTCAGCCAGTGGCTGAAGGTTCCGCCACCTGCTGATCGTAGGGCTTCTGCGTCGTCGTCAGCCTCCGACGCTCCTTCAGAGAAGCTCTCCCAGCCCTCTCACCCTAAGGGCAGACGCGAGAAGAAGGAACGGAATGTGTCCAAGAAGAAGGACGTTCCGGCGGTTTCAGCACCGCCTGCTGTACATAGTCCTGGCTCCGGGGATGAGGTGGAGATCCTCGCCTCTGCCGCGGATCTCGCCCTCACGGAACCCTTAGGGGCCTCTCCTATGGACTCAGCTGACTCTCCCCCAGTGGCGGCAGTTGGCTCTGGAGCCCTGTTTGCCTCTTAGTCGCATTCACGCCCTCCCAGTCCCTTCCTGCTTCCATTCTCCAATGGAACTGCGGCGGTTATTTCCGCCACCTGCCTGAGCTCCGGATGCTTCTGAGTGATTCCCCTGTTATCTGCATTGCTCTGCAGGAAACTTGGTTTCCTGCACTATGGACCCCCGCCCTTCGCGGTTATCAGGGATACTATAAGAACCGTGCTGCCTGTCATCGAGCGTCAGGTGGGGTTTGCCTCTTTGTTCACCACTCTGTCTGTAGTTCGCCAGTACCCCTTCAGACGCCTTTAGAGGCAGTTGCTGCCAGGGTAGAGCTCTCGCCGGCTATTACTGTTTGCTCTGTTTACATTCCTCCGGATGGGGAGCTCCCCCGACATGTCTTGGCTGCACTGCTGGCTCAACTCCCGCCACCTTTGCTGCTTCTGGGTGATTTCAATGCCCACAACCCTCTATGGGGTGGGACTGTCTCCGATGACAGCGGTCGGGCCGTGGAGCATGTGTTGGCTCAGCTCGACCTTAGCCTCTTGAATACCGCTGCTCCCACGCATTTCAGTGTTGCCCATGGCTCGTTCTCGGCCATCGATCTCTCTATTTGCAGCCCCGGACTTGTCCCATCCCTCCACTGGAGGGTGCACCCTGACCTGTGCGGTAGTGACCATTTTCCCATCTATTTGTCACTACCCCAGAGTCGTTCTTCTGGGCGCCTGCCCCGCTGGGCTCTCCACAGGGCAGACTGGCCGGCTTTTACTTCTGCTGCTGCCATTGAGTCTCCCCCACAGGGTGACATTGACGAGGTGCTCCGTGTTTTAACCACATCCATCATTTCAGCGGCCGAGGCTGCCATCCCCCAATCTTCTGGCCTCCCTCGGAGGAAGGCTGTACCCTGGTGGTCGCCGGAGATTGCTGAGGCTATTCGCGAGCGTCGGCGGGCTCTCCAGCGGCATGGGCGGCACCCGTCTCTCGAGACCCTTATTGCCTTTAAGAGGCTCCGTGCCCTGGCCCGTCGTCTTATTGCACAGCGTAAGCAGGAGTGCTGGAAGAGGTACGTCTCCTCCCTGGGCTCCCGTGTCTCGTCCTCGCACGTGTGGTCCCGGATCCGGCGGATTTATGGCTCCCAGACCCCTATGGGTGTCCCTGGGCTCTCCTTGGACGGCGCTGTCTGCACGGACGCTGCCGCCATTGCTGAACGGCTAGCCGCGCACTTTGCTCAGAGCTCTGCGACTGCATCCTATCCCCCCGCCTTTCGCTCTCTAAAGGAGCGAGCCGAGCGGACGCTGTTCTCATTCCACACGCGTCATTATGAAACATACAATGCTCCTTTCAGCGAGAGGGAACTCCTCGCTGCTCCCGCCAATTGCCCTGATACAGCACCAGGACCGGACTGCATCCACGCGCAGATGCTGAAGCATCTCTCCAGGGACTGCCAGAGACACATCCTCACCATCTTTAACCGCATTTGGAGCGAGGGCGTGTTCTCGTCGCAATGGCGAGAGGGTGTTATTGTCCCCATCGTGAAGCCCGGTGCGGACCCACTGGTGGTGGACAGCTATCGTCCCATTACCCTCACCAACGTTTTGTGCAAATTGCTCGAACGTATGGTGGGACGGCGTTTGTGTTGGGCCCTTGAGTCGCGCGGTCTCCTCGCTCCATCCCAGGGTGGCTTCCGTCGGGGCCGGTCTGCAGTGGACAATTTGGTGCGGCTGGAATCTGCTGTCCGTATGGCTTTTGCCCGACGTCAGCATCTTGTTGCTGTATTTTTCGATCTGCGGAAGGCGTATGACACCACATGGAGGCATCACATCCTCGCCACGTTGCATGGGTGGGGTCTTCGTGGTCGGCTCCCGGCTTTTCTTGAAAGCTTTTTATTGCGCCGCTCTTTCCGGGTGCAAGTCGGTGCCACCTCTAGTTCCTCTTATATACAGGAAAATGGGGTCCCGCAGGGCTCGGTGTTGAGCGTCTCCTTTTTTTTAGTGGCCATTAATGGTTTGGCTGCAGCAGTGGGGGCGTCGGTGTCTCCTTCTTTGTATGCCGACGACTTCTGCATCTCATTTAGCTCCACGACTACGGGAGTCGCCGAACGCAGGCTGCAAGTCGCCGTTCGCAAGGCAGCATCATGGGCTCTGACTCATGGTTTTCAGTTCTCTGCTGCCAAGACTCGGGTTATGCACTTCTGCAGGCGTCGGACGGTCCACCCTCATCCTGAACTTTACCTCGACGGCCACCTGCTCGAAGTGGTGGACACTTGCCGCTTCTTGGGACTCGTGTTTGATGCCCGGCTCACATGGGTTCCTCATATTACTCAACTAAAGCAAAAATGCTGGCGGCACCTCAACGCCCTCCGCTGCCTTAGCCACACGTCTTGGGGTGCGGATCGCTGCACGCTGCTGCGATTGTACAGAGCCCTTGTGCAGTCTCGGCTTGATTATGGGAGCCTGGCCTATGGGTCTGCATCACCCTCAGTGTTGAAGTTGTTAGACCCCATACACCACTGTGGGGTCCGGCTTGCAACTGGCGCTTTTCGTACGAGCCCCGTGGATAGTCTACTGGTGGAGGCCGGGGTTCCCCCGCTGCGGATTCGCCGCCATCGACTGCTCGCCGACTATGCTGTCCACGTGCATTGCTCGCCAGGCCATCCCAATCGTCGCCTGCTTTTCCCTGCCATGGTCCTCCATCTGCCTGAATGGCGGTCTAGGTCTGGGCTTTCCGTCGCTGTCCGCGTTCAGTCCCTGCTGTCGGAATTGGGTTCATTCCCTCTTCCGCCTCCCTTCCGGGTCCGTGCACCTACGCCTCCCTGGTGTTTGTCCCGGCCGTCCGTCCGTCTGGACTTGGCACAGGGACTCAAGGACTCGGTTGCGCCTGTGGCCCTCCGTCGCCGTTTTCTTGCTCTCCTCGCCTCATTTTCGGACTGTGAGACTGTCTACACTGATGGTTCCCTGGTTGATGGTCGCACTGCCTACTCTTTTGCTCATGCTGCTCATGTTGAGCAGCGCTCCTTGCCGGCTGGCTGCAGTATTTTTACTGCAGAGCTGGTGGCCATATTGCGCGCTCTTGAGCATATGCGTTTCTCCTCAGGTAGGTCCGTCGTGATCTGCAGTGACTCCCTGAGCAGCCTTCAGGCCATCGACCGCTGCTATCCCGCCTCTCCTCTGGTGTCCTCCATTCAGGAGACTGTTTCCGCCATTGCCCGTTCTGGTCGTAGACAGGCTGGCCAAAGGGGCGATCGACGCCCCGGCTTTGGAGGTCGGCCTTACGGCTCGCGACCAGCAGATGGTGTTGCGCCGTAAGCTGATTGGGATGTGGGCTGCTGAGTGGCGTGGCATGACAGCCCCGAATAAACTGCAGGCTGTCAAGGGGACGACCGATGTGTGGCGTTCCTCCCTGCGGGCTTCTCGCAGGGACTCGGTAGTCCTGTGTCGGCTGCGCATCGGCCATACATACCTGACGCACAGCCATCTGTTGCGTCAGGAGGATCCCCCCTTGTGTCGGTGTGGGTCCCGGCTGACGGTCGGCCACATTTTGCTGGAGTGTCCTCGACTGCGCACACTCCGGCAATCTTTTAATCTCCCGGGCACTTTGGCTTTGGTTTTATCTGACGATGCCTCCTTGGCTGACAATGTTTTACATTTTATCCATAGTAGTTGTTTTTATGGTTCGATTTAGGGAGGTCCTGCGCCTTTCCCTTTCTGTGTCTTTTGTCCTTGTGTCTGTTGCTGTTCTGGTGTGCCGTCAGATGGTTGACTCCTTTTTTTTTCTCATGGTCAGTCAACAAGTCTCCCGCCATCCTCCTTTCTTCTGTTTCTTTCTGTCTGGTGTTCCTCTGTCCTGTTCTTGTCTGTAGTGTTTGTTGCTGCATTTGTGTTCTTTTAGCGCCTGGGGGGACGTCTCCTCACCCTTTGGTTTTTATCTGCTCCGTAGATTTTCGGCTCGCCTGATTTTGGAATGGGGGACTGATGACCTTCGCTGCTTAGTCCCCCTTAAACATCCCAACAACCACCACCCAAAACTAGACTCACAGGAGAGGTTCAAATCATAGAAAGTTAGAGTGTCAGTCCTCTTGTACTTAAGTGGGCATTGTGCCTTTTGTATTAAATTCGGATGCAATTTCTGTGTTTCATCGTCAATAAGAAGGTCCAAAGTATACAGTAAACCTGAAGTGAAGCATCGAAATCTAAAACTGGACTGACAGAAGAGGTTCAAATCATAGAGTGTTAGAGTGTCAGTCCTCTTGTACTTAAGTCGGCTTTGTGCCTTTTGTATTAAATTCCGATGCAATTTCTGTGCTTCATCGTCAATAAGAAGGTCCAAGGGATACAGTAAACCTGAACTGAAGTTTCGGAATCTGAAACTAGACTCACAGGAGAGGTTCAAATCATAGAAAGTTAGAGTGTCAGTCCTATAGTATGTAAGTCGGCATTGTGCCTTTTGTATTAAATTCCGATGCAATTTCTGTGTTTCATCGTCAATAAGAGGGTCCAAGGGATACAGTAAACCTGAAGTGAAGCAACGGAATCTAAAACTGGACTCACTGGAGAGGTTCAAATCATAGAAAGTTAGAGTGTCAGTCGTCTTGAACTTAAGTCGGCATTGTGCCTTTTGTATTAAATTAGGATGCATTTTCTGTGTTTAATCGTCAATAAGAAGGTCCGAGGTATACAGTAAACCTGAGGAGAAGCATCGGAATCTAAAATTGGACTCACAGGAGAGGTTCAAATCATAGATAGTTAGAGTGTCAGTCCTCTTGTACTTAAGTCGGCATTGTGCCTTTTGTATTAAATTCGGATGCAATTTCTGTGTTTCATCGTCAATAAAACGGTCCAAGGTATACAGTAAACATGAAGTGAAGCATCGGAATCTAAAACTGGACTCGCAGGAGAGGTTCAAATCATAGTAAGTTAGAGTGTCAGTCATCTTGTACTTAAGTCGGCATTGTGCGTTTTGTATTAATTTAGGATGCAATTTCTCTGTTTCATCGTTGAGAAGAAGGTCCAAGGTATACAGTAAACCTGAAGTGAAGCATCTCCAATCTAAAACTGGACTCACAGGAGAGGTTCTAATCATAGAAAGTTAGAGTGTCAGTCTCCTTGTACTGAAGTCGGAATTGTGCCATTTGTATTAATTTCTGATGCAATTTCTGTGCTTCATCGTAATAAGAAGGTCCAAGGTATACAGTATACCTGAAGTGAGGCATCAGAATCTAGAACTGGACTCACAGTGGAGGTTCAAATCATAGGAAGTTAGAGTGTCAGTCCACTTGTACTTAAGTCGGCATTGTGCCTTTTCTATTAAATTACGTTGCAATTTCTGTGTTTCATCGTCAATAAGAAGGTCCAAGGTATACAGTAAACCTGAAGTGAAGCATCGGAATCTAAAACTGGAATCACAGGAGAGGTTCAAATCATAGAAAGTCAGAATGTCAGTCGTCTTGTGCTTAAGTCGACATTATGAATTTTGTATTAAATTCGGATGCAATTTCTGTGTTTCATCGTCAATAAGAAGGTCCAAGGGATCCAGTAAACCTGAAGTGATGCATCGGAATCTAAAACGGGACTCACAGATGAGGTTAAAATCATAGAAATTTAGAGTGTCAGTCCTCTTGTACTTAAGTCGGCATTGGGCCTTTTGTATTAAGTTAGGATGCAATTTCTGTGTTTCATCGTCAATTAGAAGGTCCGACATATACAGTAAACCTGAAGTGAAGCATCGGAAGCTAAAACTGGACTCACAGGAGAGGTTCAATTCATAGAAAGTTAGAATGTCAGTCCTCTTGCACTTAAGTCGGCATTGTGCCTTTTGTATTAAATTCGAATGCAATTTCTGTGTTTCATCGTAAATAAGAAGGTCCAAGGGATACAGTAAACCTGAAGTGAAGCATCGGAACCTAAAACTGGACTCACAGGAGAGGTTCAAATCATAGAAAGTAAGAGTGTCAGTCCTCTTGTACTTAAGTCGGCATTGTGCCTTTTGTATTAAATTAGGATGCAATTTCTGTGTTTCATCGTCAATAATAAGGTCCGAGGTATACAGTAAACATGAAGTGAAGCATCGGAATCGAAAACTGGACTCACTGGAGAGGTTCAAATCATAGAAAGAGTGTCAGTCCTCTTGAACTTAAGTCGGCATTGTGCCTTTTTAATTTAATTCCGACGCAATTTCTGTGCTTCATCGTCAATAAGAAGGTCCAAGGTATATAGTAAACCTGAAGTGAGCCATCGGAATCTAAAACTGGACACACAGGAGAGGTGCAAATCATAGGAAGTTAGAGTGTCAGATCTCTTGTACTTAAGTCGGCATTGTGCCTTTTGGATTTAATTAGGATGCAATTGCTGAGTTTCATCGACAATAAGAAGGTCCAAGGTATACAGTAAACCTGAAGTGAAGCATCAGAATCGAAAACTGGACTCACTGGAGAGGTTCAAATCATAGAAAGTTTGAGTGTCAGTCCTCTTGGACTTAAGTCGGCATTGTGACTTTTGTATTTAATTCGGATGCAATTGCTGTGTTTCATCGTCAATAAGAAGGTGCGAGGTATACAGTAAACCGGAAGTGAAGCATCGGAAACTAAAACTAGACTCTCAGGAGAGGTTCAAATCATAGAAAGTTAGAGTGTCAGTCCTATTGTACTTATGTAGGCATTGTGGCTTTTGTATTAGATTCGGATGCAATTTCTGTGTTTCATCGTCAATAAGAAGGTCCAAAGTATACAGTAAACCTGAAGTGAAGCATCGGAATCTGAAACTGGACTGATAGGAGAGGTTCAAATCATAGAGTGTTAGAGTGTCAGTCCTCTTGTACTTATGTCGGCATTGTGCCTTTTGTATTAAATTCCGATGCAATTTCTGTGCTTCATCGTCAATAAGATGGTCCAAGGGATACAGTAATCCTGAACTGAAGTTTCGCAATCTGAAACTAGAGTCACAGGAGAGGTTCAAATCATAGAAAGTTAGAGAGTCAGTCCTATAGTACGTAAGACGGCATTGTGCCTTTTGTTTTAAATTCCGATGCAATTTCTGTGTTTCACTGTCCATAAGAAGGTCCAAGGGATACAGTAAATCTGTAGTGAAGCATCGAAATCTAAAACGGGACTCACAGGAGAGGTTCAAATCATAGAATGTTAGAGTGTCAGTCCTCTTGTACTTAAGTCGGCATTGTGCCTTTTGTATTAAAGTCGGATGCAATTTCTGTGTTTTATCGTCAATAAGAGGGTCCAAGGGATACAGTAAACCTGAAGTGAAGCATCGGAATCTAAAACCGGACTCACAGGAGAGATTCCAATCATAGAATGTAAGAAGTGTCGCTCCTCTTGTACTTAAGTCGGCATTGTGCCTTCTTTATTTAATTCCGATACAATTTCTGTGTTTCATCGTCAATAAGAAGGTCCAAGGTATATAGTGAACCTAAAGTGAGGCATCGGAATCTAAAACTGGACTCACAGGAGAGGTTCAAATCATAGAAAGTTAGAGCGTCAGTCCTCTTGTACTTAAGTCGGCATTGTGCCTTTTGAATTTAATTCCGATCCAATTTCCGTGCTTCATCGACAATAAGAAGGTCCAAGGTATACAGTAAACCTGAAGTGAAGCATCGGAATCTAAAACTGGACTCAAAGGAGAGGTTCAAATCATAGAAAGAGTGTCAGTCCTCTTGAACTTAAGTCGGCATTGTGCCTTTTGAATTTAATTCCGACGCAATTTCTGTGCTTCATCGTCAATAAGAAGGTCCAAGGTATACAGTAAACCTGAAGTGAGCCATCGGAATCTAAAACTGGACACACGGGAGAGGTGCAAATCATAGGAAGTTAGAGTGTCAGATCTCTTGTACTTAAGTCGGCATTGTGCCTTTTGTATTCAATTCCGATGCAATTTCTGTGTTTCACTGTCCATAAGAAGGTCCAAAGTATACAGTATACCAGAAGTGAAGCATAGGAATCTAAAACTGGACTCACAGGAGAGTTTCAAATCATTGCAAGTTAGAGTGTAAGTCCTCTTGTACTTAAGTCGGCATTGTGCCTTTTGTATTAAAGTAGGATGCAATTGCTGTGTTTCATCGACAATAAAAAGGTCCAAAGTATACAGTAAACCTGATGTGAAGCATCGGAATCTAAAACTGGGCTCACTGGAGAGGTTCAAATCATAGAAAATTAGAGTGTCTGTCATCTTGTACTTAAGTCTTCATTGTGATTTTTGTATTAAATTCGGGTACAATTTCTGTGTTTCATAGTCAATAAGAAGGTCCAAGGTATACAGTAAACCTAAAGTGAAGCTTCGGAATCTAAAACTGGACTCACAGGAGAGGTTCAAATCATAGAAAGTTAGAGTGTCAGTCCTCTTGTACTTAAGTCAGCATTGTGCCTTATGTATCAAATTCAAATGCAATTTCTGTGTTTCATCGTCAATAAGAAGGTCCAAGGGATACAGTAAACCCGAAGTGAAGCATCGGAATCTAAAACTGGACTCACAGGAGAGGTTCAAATCATAGAAAATTAGTGTGTCTGTCCACTTGTACTTTAGTCAGCATTGTGCCTTTTGTATTAAATTCCGACGCAATTTCTGTGCTTCATCGTCAATAAGAAGGTCCAAGGAATACCGTAACCCCGAAGTGAAGCATCGGAATCTAAAACTGGACTCACAGGAGAGGTTCAAATCATTGAATGTTAGTGTGTCAGTCCACTTGTACTTAAGTCGGCATTGTGCGTTTTGTATTAAATTCCGATGCAATTTCTGTGTTTCATCGTCAATAAGAAGGTCCAAGGGATACAGTAAACCTGAAGTGAAGCATCGGAATCTAAAACTGGACTCACAGGAGAGGTTCAAATCATAGAAAGTTAGAGTGTTACTCCTATTGTACTTAAGTCGGCATAGTGCCTTTTGAATTTAATTCCGATGCAATTTCTGTGTTTCATCGGCAATAAGAAGGCCCAAGGTATACAGTAAACCTGAAGTGAAGCATCGGAATCTAAAACTGGACTCACAGGAGAGGTTCAAATCATAGAAATTTAGAGTGTGAGTCCTCTTGTACTTAAGTCGGCATTGTGCCTTTTGTATTAAATTAGGATGCTATTTCTAGGTTTCATCGTCAATAAGAAGGTCCGAAGTATACAGTAAACCTGAAGAGAAGTATCGGAATCTAAATCTGGACTCACAGGAGAGGTTCAAATCATAGAATGTTAGAGTGTCAGTCCTCATGGACTTAAGTCGGCATTGTGCCTTTTGTATTACATTCGGATGGAATTTCTGTAATTCATCGTCAATGAAGCGATCAGAGGTATACAGTAAACCTGAAGTGAAACATCGGAATCTTAAACTGGACTCACAGGAGAGGTTCAAATCATAGAAATGTAGAGTGTGGGTCCTCTTGTACTTAAGTCGGCATTGTGCCTTTTGTACAAAAATTCAGATGCAATTTCTGTGTTTCATCGTCAATAAGAAGGTCCAAGGTATACACTAAACCTGAAGTGAAGCATCGGAATCTTAAACTGGACTCACCGGAGAGCTTCAAATCATAGAAAGTTAAAGTGTCAGTCCTCTTGTACTTAAGTCGGCATTGTGCCTTTTGTATTATATTCCGATGCAATTTCTGTGTTACATCGTCAGTAAGAAGGTCCAAGGGATACAGTAATCCTGAAGTGAAGCGTCGGAATCTAAATCGGGACTCACAGGAGAGGTTCAAATCATAGAAAGTTAGAGTGTCAGTCCTCTTGTACTTAAGTCTGCATTGTGCCTTTTGTATTAAATTCCGATGCAATTTCTGAGCTTCATCGTCGATAAGAAGGTCCAAGGGATGCTGTAAACCGGAGGTGAACCATCGGAATTAAAACTGCACTCACAGGAGAGGATCAAAACATAGAAAGTTAGAGTGTCAGTCCTCTTGTACTTCAGTCGGCATTGTGCCTTTTGAATTGAATTCCGATGCAATTTCTGTGCTTCATCGTCAATAAGAAGGTCCATGGTATACAGCAAACATGAAGGGAAGTATCGGAATCTAAAACTGGACTCACAGGAGTTTCAAATCATAGAAAGTTAGTGTGTCAGTCCTCTTGTACTTAAGTCGGCATAGTGCATTTTGAATTTACTTCCGATGCAATTTCTGTGTTTCATCGGCAATAAGAAGGCCCAAGGTATACAGTAAACCTGAAGTGAAGCATCAGAATCTAAAACTGGACTCACAGGAGAGGTTCAAATCATAGAAAGTTAGAGTGTCAGTCCTCTTATACTTAAGTCGGCATTGTGCCTTTTGTATTAAATTAGGATGCTATTTCTGTGTTTCATCGTCAATAAGATGGTCCAAAGTATACAGTAAACCTGAAGAGAAGCATCGGAATCTAAAACTGGACTCACAGGAGAGGTTCAAATCATATAAAGTTAGAGTGTCAGTCCTCTTGTACTTAAGTAGGCATTGTGCCTTTCGTATTACATTAGGATGCCATTTTTGTGTGTCCTCGTCAATAAGAAGGTCCATGGTATACAGTAAACCTTAAGTGAAGCATCGGAATCTAAATCTGGACTCACAGGAGAGGTTCAAATCATAGAAAGTTTGAGTGTCAGTCCTCTTATAGTTAAGTCGGCATTCTGCCTTTAGTATTAAATTCGGATGCAATTTCTGTGATTCATCGTCAATAAGAAGGTCCAAGGTATACAGTAAACCTGAAGTGAAGCTTCAGAATCTAAAACTGGACTCACAGGAGAGGTTCAAATCATAGAAAGTTAGAGTGTCAGTCCTCTTGTACTTAAGTCAGCATTGTGCCTTATGTATTAAATTCAAATGCAATTTCTGTGTTTCATCGTCAATAAGAAGGTCCAAGGGATACAGTAAACCCGAAGTGAAGCATCGGAATCTAAAACTGGACTCACAGGAGCGTTTCAAATCACAGAAAATTAGTGTGTCTGTCCACTTGTACTTTAGTCAGCATTGTGCCTTTTGTATTAAATTCCGACGCAATTTCTGTGCTTCATCGTCAATAAGAAGGTCCAAGGAATACCGTAACCCCGAAGTGAAGCATCGGAATCTAAAACTGGACTCACAGGAGAGGTTCAAATCATTGAGTGTTAGGGTGTCAGTCCACTTGTACTTAAGTCGGCGTTGTGCGTTTTGTATTAAATTCGGATGCAATTTCTGTGTTTCATCGTCAATAAGAAGGTCCAAGGGATACAGTAAACCTGAAGTGAAGCATCGGAATCTAAAACTGGACCCACAGGAGAGGTTCAAATCATAGAAAGTTAGAGTGTTAGTCCTATTAAACTTAAGTCGGCATAGTGCCTTTTGAATTTAATTCCGATGCAATTTCTGTGTTTCATCGGCAATAAGAAGGCCCAAGGGATACAGTAATCCTGAAGTGAAGCGTCGGAATCTAAAACGGGACTCACAGGAGAGGTTCAAATCATAGAATGTTAGAGTGTCAGTCCTCATGGACTTAAGTCGGCATTGTGCCTTTTGTATTACATTCGGATGGAATTTCTGTAATTCATCGTCAATGAAGCGATCAGAGGTATACAGTAAACCTGAAGTGAAACATCGGAATCTTAAACTGGACTCACAGGAGAGGTTCAAATCATAGAAATGTAGAGTGTGGGTCCTCTTGTACTTAAGTCGGCATTGTGCCTTTTGTACAAAAATTCAGATGCAATTTCTGTGTTTCATCGTCAATAAGAAGGTCCAAGGTATACACTAAACCTGAAGTGAAGCATCGAAATCTTAAACTGGACTCACAGGAGAGCTTCAAATCATAGAAAGTTAAAGTGTCAGTCCTCTTGTACTTAAGTCGGCATTGTGCCTTTTGTATTATATTCCGATGCAATTTCTGTGTTACATCGTCAGTAAGAAGGTCCAAGGGATACAGTAATCCTGAAGTGAAGCGTCGGAATCTAAAACGGGACTCACAGGAGAGGTTCAAATCATAGAAAGTTAGAGTGTCAGTCCTCTTGTACTTAAGTCGGAATTGTGCCTTTTGTATTAAATTCCGATGCAATTTCTGAGCTTCATCGTCGATAAGAAGGTCCAAGGGATGCTGTAAACCGGAGGTGAACCATCGGAATTAAAACTGCACTCACAGGAGAGGATCAAAACATAGAAAGTTAGAGTGTCAGTCCTCTTGTACTTCAGTCGGCATTGTGCCTTTTGAATTTAATTCCGATGCAATTTCTGTGCTTCATCGTCAATAAGAAGGTCCATGGTATACAGCAAACATGAAGGGAAGTATCGGAATCTAAAACTGGACTCACAGGAGAGTTTCAAATCATAGAAAGTTAGAGTGTCAGTCCTCTTGTACCTAAGTCGGCATAGTGCCTTTTGAATTTACTTCCGATGCAATTTCTGTGTTTCATCGGCAATAAGAAGGCCCAAGGTATACAGTAAACCTGAAGTGAAGCATCAGAATCTAATACTGGACTCACAGGAGAGGTTCAAATCATAGAAAGTTAGAGTGTCAGTCCTCTTATACTTAAGTCGGCATTGTGCCTTTTGTATTAAATTAGGATGCTATTTCTGTGTTTCATCGTCAATAAGATGGTCCAAAGTATACAGTAAACCTGAAGAGAAGCATCGGAATCTAAAACTGGACTCACAGGAGAGGTTCAAATCATTGAATGTTAGGGTGTCAGTCCACTTGTACTTAAGTCGGCGTTGTGCGTTTTGTATTAAATTCGGATGCAATTTCTGTGTTTCATCGTCAATAAGAAGGTCCAAGGGATACAGTAAACATGAAGTGAAGCATAGGAATCTAAAACTGGACTCACAGGAGAGGTTCAAATCATAGAAAGTTAGAGTGTTAGTCCTACTGTACTTAAGTCGGCATAGTGCCTTTTGAATTTGATTCCGATGCAATTTCTGTGTTTCATCGGCAATAAGAAGGCCGAAGGTATACAGTAAACCTGAAGTGAAGCATCGGAATCTAAAACTGGACTCACGGGAGAGGTTCAAATCATAGAAATTTAGGGTGTCAGTCCTCTTGTCCTTATGTCGGCATTGTGCCTTTTGTATTAAATTAGGATGCTATTTCTGTGTTTCATCGTCAATAAGAAGGTCCGAAGTATACAGTAAACCTGAAGAGAAGTATCGGAATCTAAAACTGGACTCACAGGAGAGGTTCAAATCATAGAATGTTAGAGTGTCAGTCCTCATGGACTTAAGTCGGCATTGTGCCTTTTGTATTACATTCGGATGGAATTTCTGTAATTCATCGTCAATGAAGCGATCAGAGGTATACAGTAAACCTGAAGTGAATCATCGGAATCTTAAACTGGACTCACAGGAGAGGTTCAAATCATTGAAATGTAGAGTGTGGGTCCTCTTGTACTTTAGTCGGCATTGTGCCTTTTGTACAAAAATTCAGATGCAATTTCTGTGTTTCATCGTCAATAAGAAGGTCCAAGGTATACACTAAACCTGAAGTGAAGCATCGGAATCTTAAACTAGACTCACAGGACAGGTTCAAATCATAGAAAGTTAAAGTGTCAGTCCTCTTGTACTTAAGTCGGCATTGTGCCTTTTGTATTAAATTCGGATGCAATTTCTGTGCTTCATCGTCAATAAGAAGGTCCAAGGGATACAGTAAACCTGAAGTGAAGTATCGGAATCTTAAACTAGACTCACAGGACAGGTTCAAATCATAGAAAGTTAAAGTGTTAGTCCTACTGTACTTAAGTCGGCATAGTGCCTTTTGAATTTGATTCCGATGCAATTTCTGTGTTTCATCGGCAATAAGAAGGCCGAAGGTATACAGTAAACCTGAAGTGAAGCATCGGAATCTAAAACTGGACTCACGGGAGAGGTTCAAATCATAGAAATTTAGGGTGTCAGTCCTCTTGTCCTTATGTCGGCATTGTGCCTTTTGTATTAAATTAGGATGCTATTTCTGTGTTTCATCGTCAATAAGAAGGTCCGAAGTATACAGTAAACCTGAAGAGAAGTATCGGAATCTAAAACTGGACTCACAGGAGAGGTTCAAATCATAGAATGTTAGAGTGTCAGTCCTCATGGACTTAAGTCGGCATTGTGCCTTTTGTATTACATTCGGATGGAATTTCTGTAATTCATCGTCAATGAAGCGATCAGAGGTATACAGTAAACCTGAAGTGAATCATCGGAATCTTAAACTGGACTCACAGGAGAGGTTCAAATCATAGAAAGTTAGAGTGTCAGTCCTCTTATACTTAAGTCGGCATTGTGCCTTTTGTATTAAATTAGGATGCTATTTCTGTGTTTCATCGTCAATAAGATGGTCCAAAGTATACAGTAAACCTGAAGAGAAGCATCGGAATCTAAAACTGGACTCACAGGAGAGGTTCAAATCATTGAATGTTAGGGTGTCAGTCCACTTGTACTTAAGTCGGCGTTGTGCGTTTTGTATTAAATTCGGATGCAATTTCTGTGTTTCATCGTCAATAAGAAGGTCCAAGGGATACAGTAAACCTGAAGTGAAGCATAGGAATCTAAAACTGGACTCACAGGAGAGGTTCAAATCATAGAAAGTTAGAGTGTTAGTCCTACTGTACTTAAGTCGGCATAGTGCCTTTTGAATTTGATTCCGATGCAATTTCTGTGTTTCATCGGCAATAAGAAGGCCGAAGGTATACAGTAAACCTGAAGTGAAGCATCGGAATCTAAAACTGGACTCACGGGAGAGGTTCAAATCATAGAAATTTAGGGTGTCAGTCCTCTTGTCCTTATGTCGGCATTGTGCCTTTTGTATTAAATTAGGATGCTATTTCTGTGTTTCATCGTCAATAAGAAGGTCCGAAGTATACAGTAAACCTGAAGAGAAGTATCGGAATCTAAAACTGGACTCACAGGAGAGGTTCAAATCATAGAATGTTAGAGTGTCAGTCCTCATGGACTTAAGTCGGCATTGTGCCTTTTGTATTACATTCGGATGGAATTTCTGTAATTCATCGTCAATGAAGCGATCAGAGGTATACAGTAAACCTGAAGTGAATCATCGGAATCTTAAACTGGACTCACAGGAGAGGTTCAAATCATTGAAATGTAGAGTGTGGGTCCTCTTGTACTTCAGTCGGCATTGTGCCTTTTGAATTTAATTCCGATGCAATTTCTGTGCTTCATCGTCAATAAGAAGGTCCATGGTATACAGCAAACATGAAGGGAAGTATCGGAATCTAAAACTGGACTCACAGGAGAGTTTCAAATCATAGAAAGTTAGAGTGTCAGTCCTCTTGTACCTAAGTCGGCATAGTGCCTTTTGAATTTACTTCCGATGCAATTTCTGTGTTTCATCGGCAATAAGAAGGCCCAAGGTATACAGTAAACCTGAAGTGAAGCATCAGAATCTAATACTGGACTCACAGGAGAGGTTCAAATCATAGAAAGTTAGAGTGTCAGTCCTCTTATACTTAAGTCGGCATTGTGCCTTTTGTATTAAATTAGGATGCTATTTCTGTGTTTCATCGTCAATAAGATGGTCCAAAGTATACAGTAAACCTGAAGAGAAGCATCGGAATCTAAAACTGGACTCACAGGAGAGGTTCAAATCATTGAATGTTAGGGTGTCAGTCCACTTGTACTTAAGTCGGCGTTGTGCGTTTTGTATTAAATTCGGATGCAATTTCTGTGTTTCATCGTCAATAAGAAGGTCCAAGGGATACAGTAAACCTGAAGTGAAGCATAGGAATCTAAAACTGGACTCACAGGAGAGGTTCAAATCATAGAAAGTTAGAGTGTTAGTCCTACTGTACTTAAGTCGGCATAGTGCCTTTTGAATTTGATTCCGATGCAATTTCTGTGTTTCATCGGCAATAAGAAGGCCGAAGGTATACAGTAAACCTGAAGTGAAGCATCGGAATCTAAAACTGGACTCACGGGAGAGGTTCAAATCATAGAAATTTAGGGTGTCAGTCCTCTTGTCCTTATGTCGGCATTGTGCCTTTTGTATTAAATTAGGATGCTATTTCTGTGTTTCATCGTCAATAAGAAGGTCCGAAGTATACAGTAAACCTGAAGAGAAGTATCGGAATCTAAAACTGGACTCGCAGGAGAGGTTCAAATCATAGAATGTTAGAGTGTCAGTCCTCATGGACTTAAGTCGGCATTGTGCCTTTTGTATTACATTCGGATGGAATTTCTGTAATTCATCGTCAATGAAGCGATCAGAGGTATACAGTAAACCTGAAGTGAATCATCGGAATCTTAAACTGGACTCACAGGAGAGGTTCAAATCATTGAAATGTAGAGTGTGGGTCCTCTTGTACTTTAGTCGGCATTGTGCCTTTTGTACAAAAATTCAGATGCAATTTCTGTGTTTCATCGTCAATAAGAAGGTCCAAGGTATACACTAAACCTGAAGTGAAGCATCGGAATCTTAAACTAGACTCACAGGACAGGTTCAAATCATAGAAAGTTAAAGTGTCAGTCCTCTTGTACTTAAGTCGGCATTGTGCCTTTTGTATTAAATTCGGATGCAATTTCTGTGCTTCATCGTCAATAAGAAGGTCCAAGGGATACAGTAAACCTGAAGTGAAGTATCGGATTCTTAAACTGGTCTCACTGGAGAGGTTCAAATCATAGAAAGTTAGAGTGTCAGTCCTATTGTACTTAAGTCGGCATTGTGCCTTTTGTATTATATTCCGATGCAATTTCTGTGTTACATCGTCAGTAAGAACGTCCAAGGGATACAGTAATCCTGAAGTGAAGCATCGGAATCTAAAACGGGACTCACAGGAGGGGTTCAAATCATAGAAAGTTAGAGTGTCAGTCCTCTTGTACTTAAGTAGGCATTGTGCCTTTTGTATTACATTAGGATGCCATTTTTGTGTTTCCTCGTCAATAAGAAGGTCCAAGGTATACAGTAAACCTTAAGTGAAGCATCGGAATCTAAAACTGGACGCACAGGAGAGGTTCAAATCATAGAAAGTTTGAGTGTCAGTCCTCTTGTAGTTAAGTCGGCATTCTGCCTTTAGTATTAAATTCGGATGCAATTTCTGTGATTCATCGTCAAAAAGAAGGTCCAAGGTATACAGTAAACATGAAGTGAAGCATCGGATATCTAAACTGGACTCACAGGAGAGGTTCAAATCATAGAAAGTTAGAGTGTCAGTCCACTTGTACTTGAGTCGGCATTGTGCCTTTTGTATTAAATTAGGATGCAATTTCTGTGTTTCATCGTCAATAAGAAGGTCCAAGGGACGTAGTAAACCTGAAGTGAAGCATCGGAATCTAAAACTGGACTCACAGGAGAGGTTCAAACCATAGAAAGTTAGTGTGTCTGTCCACTTGTACTTAAGTCGGTATTGTGCCTTTTGTATTAAATTCCGATGCAATTTCTGTGCTTCATCGTCAATAAGAAGGTCCGAGGTATACAGTAAACGTGAAGAGAAGCATCGGAATCTAAAACTGGACTCACAGGAGAGGTTCAAATCATAGAAAGTTAGAGTGTCAGTCCTCTTGTACTTAAGTCGTCATAGTGCCTTTTGTATCAAATTCGGATGCAATTTCTGTGTTTCATCGTCAATTAGATGGTCCAAGGTATACAGAAAACCTGAATTGGAGTATCGGAATTTAAAACTGGACTCGCAGGAGTGGTTCAAATCATAGATAGTTAGAGTATCAGTCCTCTTGCACTTAAGTCAGCATTGTGCCTTATGTATTAAATTCGGATGCAATTTCTGTGTTTCATCGTCAATAAGAAGGTCCAAGGGACACAGTAAACCTGAAGTGAAGCATCGGAATCCAAAACTGGACTCACAGGAGAGGTTCAAATCATAGTAAGTTAGTGTGTCTGTCCACTTGTACTTAAGTCGGTATTGTGCCTTTTGTATTAAATTCCGATGCAATTTCTGTGCTTCATCGTAATTAAGAAGGTCCAAGGGATACAGCAACAATGAAGTGAAGCATCGGAATCTAAAATTGGACTCACAGGAGATGTTCAAATCATAGAATGTTAGAGTGTCAGTCCTCTTGTACTTCATTCTGCATTGTGCCTTTTGTATTAAATTCGGATGCAATTTCTGTGTTTCATCGTCAATAAGAAGGTCCAAGGGAAACAGTAAACCTGAAGTGAAGCGTCGGAATCTAATACTGGACACACAGGAGAGGTTCAAATCGTAGAAATTTAGAGAGTCAGTCCTCTTGTACTTAAGTCGGCATCGTGCCTTTTGCATTAAATTTGGATGCAATTTCTGTGTTTCATCGTCAATAAGAAGGTCCAAGGTATACACTAAACCTGAAGAGAAGCATCGGAATCTAAAACTGGACTCACAGGAGAGGTTCAAATCATAGAAAGTTAGAGTGTCAGTCCTCTTGTACTTAAGTCGGCATTGTGCCTTTTGTAATGAATTCGGATGCAATTTCTGTGTTTCATCGTCAATAAGATGGTCCAAGGGATATAGTAAACCTGAAGTGAGGCATCGGAATCTAAAACTGGACTCACAGGAGAGGTTCAAATCATAGAAAGTTAGTGTATATGTCCACTTGTACTTAAGTCGGCATTGTGCATTGTGTATTAAATTCCGTTGCAATTTCTGTGCTTCATCGTCAATAAGAAGGTCCAAGGGATGCTGTAAACCGGAGGTGAACCATCGGAATTAAAACTGGACTCACAGGAGAGGATCAAAACATAGAAAGTTAGAGTGTCAGTCTATTTGTACTTAAGTCGGCATAGTGCCTTTTGAATTTAATTCGGATGCAATTTCTGTGTTTCATCGTCAATAAGAAGGCCCAATGTATACAGTAAACCTGAAGTGAAGCATCAGAATCTAAAACTGGACTCACAGGAGAGGTTCAAATCATAGAAAGTTAGAGTGTCAGTCCTCTTGTACATAAGTCGGCATTGTGCCTTTTGTATTAATTTAGGATGCAATTTCTCTGGTTCATCGTCAAGAAGAAGGTGAAAGGTATATAGTAAACCTGAAGTGAAGCATCACAATCTAAAACTGGACTCACGGGAGAGGTTCAAATCATATAAAGTTAGAGTGTCATTTTTCTTGTACTGAAGTCGGAATTGTGCCTTTTGAATTTAATTCCGATGCAATTTCAGTGCTTCATCGTCAATAAGAAGGTCCAAGGTATACAGTATACCTGAAGTGAAGCATAGGAATCTAAAACTGGACTCACAGGAGAGTTTCAAATCATTGAAAGTTAGAGTGTCAGTCCTCTTGTACTTAAGTCGTCATTGTGCCTTTTGTATTAAATTCGGATGCAATCTCTGTGTTTTATCGTCAATTAGATGGTCCAAGGTATACAGCAAACCTGAATTGGAGCATCGGAATCTAATACTGGACTCACAGGAGTGGTTCAAATCATAGAAAGTTAGAGTATCACACCTCTTGTACTTAAGTCAGCATTGTGCCTTATGTATTAAATTCGGATGCAATTTCTGTGTTTCATCGTCAATAAGATGGTCCAAGGTATACAGTAAACCTGAAGTGAAGCTTCGGAATCTAAAACTGGACTCACAGGAGAGGTTCAAATCATAGAAAGTTAGAGTCTCAGTCCTCTTGTACTTAAGTCAGCATTGTGCCTTATGTATTAAATTCAAATGCAATTTCTGTGTTTCATCGTCAATAAGAAGGTCCAAGGGATACAGTAAACCCAAAGTGAAGCATCGGAATCTAAAACTGGACTCACAGGAGAGTTTCAAATCATAGAAAATTAGTGTGTCTGTCCACTTGTACTTTAGTCAGCATTGTGCCTTTTGTATTAAATTCCGACGCAATTTCTGTGCTTCATCCTCAATAAGAAGGTCCAAGGATTACCGTAACCCCGAAGTGAAGCATCGGAATCTAAAACTGGACTCACAGGAGAGGTTCAAATAATTGAATGTTAGGGTGTCAGTCCACTTGTACTTAAGTCGGCGTTGTGCGTTTTGTATTAAATTCGGATGCAATTTCTGTGTTTCATCGTCAATAAGAAGGTCCAAGGGATACAGTAAACCTGAAGTGAAGCATCGGAATCTAAAACTGGACTCACAGGAGAGGTTCAAATCATAGAAAGTTAGAGTGTTAGTCCTATTGTACTTAAGTCGGCATAGTGCCTTTTGAATTTATTTCCGATGCAATTTCTGTGTTTCATCGGCAATAAGAAGGCCCAAGGTATACAGTAAACCTGAAGTGAAGCATCGGAATCTAAAACTGGACTCACAGGAGAGGTTCAAATCATAGAATGTTAGAGTGTCAGTCCTCATGGACTTAAGTCGGCATTGTGCCTTTTGTATTACATTCGGATGGAATTTCTGTAATTCATCGTCAATGAAGCGATCAGAGGTATACAGCAAACCAGAAGTGAATCATCGGAATCTTAAACTGGACTCACAGGAGAGGTTCAAATCATAGAAATGTAGAGTGTGGGTCCTCTTGTACTTAAGTCGGCATTGTGCCTTTTGTACAAAAATTCAGATGCAATTTCTGTGTTTCATCGTCAATAAGAAGGTCCAAGGTATACACTAAACCTGAAGTGAAGCATCGGAATCTTAAACTGGACTCACAGGACAGGTTCAAATCATAGAAAGTTAAAGTGTCAGTCCTCTTGTACTTAAGTCGGCATTGTGCCTTTTGTATTAAATTCGGATGCAATTTCTGTGCTTCATCGTCAATAAGAAGGTCCAAGGGATACAGTAAACCTGAAGTGAAGTATCGGATTCTTAAACTGGTCTCACTGGAGAGGTTCAAATCATAGAAAGTTAGAGTGTCAGTCCTATTGTACTTAAGTCGGCATTGTGCCTTTTGTATTATATTCCGATGCAATTTCTGTGTTACATCGTCAATAAGAAGGTCCGAGGTATACAGCAAACCTGAATTGGACCATCGGAATTTAAAACTGGACTCACAGGAGTGGTTCAAACCTTAGAATGTTAGAGTATCTGTCCCTATGTACTTAAGTCAGCATTGTGCCTTATGTATTAAATTCGGATGCAATTTCTGTGTTTCATCGTCAATAAGAAGGTCCAAGGGACATAGTAAACCTGAAGTGAAGCATCGGAATCTAAAACTGGACTCACAGGAGAGGTTCAAACCATAGAAAGTTAGTGTGTCTGTCCACTTGTACTTAAGTCGGTATTGTGCCTTTTGTATTAAATTCCGATGCAATTTCTGTTCTTCATCGTCAATAAGAAGGTCCGAGGTATACAGTAAACGTGAAGAGAAGCATCGGAATCTAAAACTGGACTCACAGGAGAGGTTCAAATCATAGAAAGTTAGAGTGTCAGTCCTCTTGTACTTAAGTCGTCATTGTGCCTTTTGTATTAAATTCGGATGCAATTTCTGTGTTTCATCGTCAATTAGATGGTCCAAGGTATACAGAAAACCTGAATTGGAGCATCGGAATTTAAAACTGGACTCGCAGGAGTGGTTCAAATCATAGATAGTTAGAGTATCAGTCCTCTTGCACTTAAGTCAGCATTGTGCCTTATGTATTAAATTCGGATGCAATTTCTGTGTTTCATCGTCAATAAGAAGGTTCAAGGGACACAGTAAACCTGAAGTGAAGCATCGGAATCCAAAACTGGACTCACAGGAGAGGTTCAAATCATAGTAAGTTAGTGTGTCTGTCCACTTGTACTTAAGTCGGTATTGTGCCTTTTGTATTAAATTCCGATGCAATTTCTGTGCTTCATCGTGAATAAGAAGGTCCAAGGGATACAGTAACAATGAAGTGAAGCATCGGAATCTAAAACTGGACTCACAGGAGATGTTCAAATCATAGAATGTTAGAGTGTCAGTCCTCTTGTACTTCAGTCTGCATTGTGCCTTTTGTATTAAATTCGGATGCAATTTCTGTGTTTCATCGTCAATAAGAAGGTCCAAGGGAAACAGTAAACCTGAAGTGAAGCATCGGAATCTAATACTGGACACACAGGAGAGGTTCAAATCGTAGAAATTTAGAGAGTCAGTCCTCTTGTACTTAAGTCGGCATTGTGCCTTTTGCATTAAATTCGGATGCAATTTCTGTGTTTCATCGTCAATAAGAAGGTCCAAGGTATACACTAAACCTGAAGAGAAGCATCGGAATCTAAAACTGGACTCACAGGAGAGGTTCAAATCATAGAAAGTTAGAGTGTCAGGCCTATTGTACTTAAGTCGGAATTGTGCCTTTTGTATTAAGTTTCGATTCAATTTCTGTGCTCCATCGTCAATAAGAAGGTCCAAGGTATACAGTAAACCGGAAGTGAAGTATCAGAATCCTAAACTGGACTCACAGGGGAGGTTCAAATCATGGAATGTTAGAGTGTCAGTCCTATTGTACTTATGTCGGCATTGTGCCTTCTGTACTATATTCCGATGCAATTTCTGTGTTATATCGTCAGTAAGAAGGTCCACGGGAAACTGAAGAGAAGCATCGGAATCTAAAACGGGACTCACAGGAAAGGATCAAATCATAGAAAGTTAGAGTGTCAGTCCTCTTGTACTTAAGTCGGCATTGTGCCTTTTGTAATGAATTCGGATGTTATTTCTGTGTTTCATCGTCAATAAGATGGTCCAAGGGATATAGTAAACCTGAAGTGATTCATCGGAATCTAAAACTGGACTCACAGGAGAGGTTCAAATCTTAGAAAGTTAGTGTATATGTCCACTTGTACTTAAGTCGGCATTGTGCCTTGTGTATTAAATTCCGATGCAATTTCTGTGCTTCATCGTCAATAAGAAGGTCCAAGGGATGCTGTAAACCGGAGGTGAACCATCGGAATTAAAACTGGACTCACAGGAGAGGATCAAAACATAGAAAGTTAGAGTGTCAGTCCATTTGTACTTAAGTCGGCATAGTGCCTTTTGAATTTAATTCGGATGCAATTTCTGTGTTTCATCGTCAATAAGAAGGCCCAAGGTATACAGTAAACCTTAAGTGAAGCATCCGAATTTAAAACTGGACTCACAGGAGTGGTTCAAATCATAGAAAGTTAGAGTGTCAGTCCACTTGTACCTAAGTCGCCATTGTGCCTTTTGAATTTAATTCCGATGCAATTTCTGTGCTTCATCGCCAATAAAGCGTCCAAGGTATACAGCAAACCTAAAGTGAAGCATCGGAATCTAAAACTAGACTCACAGGAGAGGTTCGAATCATAGAAAGTTAGACTGTCAGTCCTCTTGTACTTAAGTCGGCATTGTGGCTTTTTATTAAATTCGGATGCAATTATTGTGTTTCATCGTCAATAAGATTGTCCAAGGTATACAGTAAACCTGAATTGACGAATCGGAATCTAAAACTGGACTCACAGGAGAGTTTCATATCATAGAATGTTAGAGTGTCAGTCCTCATGTACTCAAGTCGGCATTGTGCCTTTTGTGTTAATTTAGGATGCAATTTCTGTGTTTCATCGTTAAGAAGAAGGTCTAAGGTATACAGTAAACCTGAAATGCAGCATCGGAATCTAAACCTGGACTCACAGGAGAGGTTCAAATCATAGAATGTTAGAGTGTCAGTCCTCTTGTACTTGAGTTGGCATTGTGCCTTTTGTATTAAATTCGGATGCATCTTCTGTGATTCATCGTCAATAAGAAGGTCCAAGGGATACAGTAAATCTGAAGTGAAGCATCGGAATCTAAAACTGGACCCACAGGAGAGGTTCAAATCATAGAAAATTAGAGTGTCAGTCCCCTAGTACTTAAGTCGGCATTGTGCCTTTTGTATTAAATTAGGATGCAATTTCTGTGTTTCATCATCAATAAGAAGGTCCGAGGTACACAGTAAACCTGAAGTGAAGCATCGGAATCTAAAACTGGAATCACAGGAGAGGATCAAATCATATCAAGTTAGAGGGTCAGTCAACTTGTACTTAAGGCGCCATTGTGCCTTTTGAATTTAATTCCGATGCAATTTCTATGCTTCATCGTCAATACGAAGGTCCAAGGTATACAGTAAACCAGAAGTGAAGCATCGGAATCTAAAACTGGACTCACAGGGGAGGTTCAAATCGTAGAAAGTTCGAGTGTCAGTCCTCTTGTACGTAAGTCGGCATTGTGCATCTTGAATTTAATTCCGATGATATTTCAGTGTTTCATCGTCAATAAGAAAGTCCAAGGTATACAGTAAACCTGAAGTGAAGCATCGGAATCTAAAACTGGACTCACAGGAGAGGTTCAAATCATAGAAAGTTAGAGTGTCAGTCAACTTGTACTTAAGGCGCCATTGTGCCTTTTGAATTTAGTTCCGATGCAATTTGTATGCTTCATCGTCAATACAAAGGTCCAAGGTATACAGTAAACCAGAAGTGAAGCATCGGAATCTAAAACTGGACTCACAGGGGAGGTTCAAATCGGAGATAGTTAGAGTGTCAGTCCTCTTGTACTGAAGTCGGCATTGTGCATCTTGAATTTCATTCCGATGCAATTTCTGTGCTTCATCGTCAATAAGAATGTCTAAGATATACAGTAAACCAGAAGTGAAGATTCGGAATCTAAAACTGGACTCACAGGAGAGGTTCAAATCGTAGAAAGTTAGAGTGTCAGTCCTCTTGTACTTAAGTCGGCATTGTGCCTTTTGTATTTAATTCCGATACAATTTCTGTGTTTCATCGTCAGCAAGAAGGTCCAAGGGATACAGTAAACCTGAAGTGAAGCATCGGAATCTAAAACTGGACTCACAGGAGAGGTTCTAATCATAGAAAGTTTGAGTGTGAGTTCTCTTGTACTTAAGTCGGCAATGTGCCGTTTGAATTTATTTCCGATGCAATTTCTGTGCTTCATCGTCAATAAGAAGGTCCAAGGTATAATGTAAACCTGAAGTGAAGCATCGGAATCTAAAGCCGGTCTCACAGGAGTGGCTCTAATCATAGAATGTAAGAAGTGTCAGTCCTCTTGTACTTAAGTTGGCATTGCGCCTTTTGTATTTAATTCCGATACAATTTCTGTGTTTCATCGTCAACAAGAAGGTCCAAGGGATACAGTAAGCCGGAGGTGAACCATCAGAATCTAAAACTGGACTCACAGGAGAGGATCAAAGCGTAGAAAGTTAGAGTGTCAGTCCTATTGTTCTTAAGTCGGCAATGTGCCTTTTGTATTATATTCCGATGCATTTTCTGTGCTTCATCGTCAACAAGAAGGTCCAAGGTATACAGTAAACATGAAATAAAGCATCGGAATCGAAAACTGGACTCACAGGAGAGGTTCGAATCATAGAAAGTTAGACTGTCAGTCCTCTTGTACTTATGTAGGCATTGTGAATTTTAAATTTAATTCCGATGCAATTTCTGTGCTTCATCGTCAATAAAGGGTCCAAGGTATACAGCAAACCTGAAGTGAAGCATCGCAATATAAAACTGGACTCACAGGTGAGGTTCAAATCATAGAAAGAGTGTCAGACCTCTTGTACTTAAGTCGGCATTGTGCATTTGGAATTTAAATCCGATGCAATTTCAGTGCTTCATCGTCAATAAGAAGGTCCAAGGTATACAATAAACCTGAAGTGAAGCATCGGAATCGAAAACTGGACTCACAGGAGAGGTTCAAAACATAAAAGGTTAGAGTGGCAGTCCTCTTGTACTTGAGTCGGCATTGTGCCTTTTGTATTAAATTCGGATGCAATTATTGTGTTTCATCGTCAATAAGAAGGTCCAAGGTATACAGTAAACCTGAACTGACGAATCGGAATCTAAAACTGGACTCACAGGAAAGTTTCAAACCGTAGAATGTTAGAGTGTCAGTCCTCATGTAGTCAAGTCGGCATTGTGCCTTTTGTGTTAATTTAGGATGCAATTTCTGTGTTTCATCGTTAAGAAGAAGGTCCAAGGTATACAGTAAACCTGAAATGAAGCATCGGAATCTAAAACTGGACTCACAGGAGAGGATCAAAGCATAGAAAGTTAGAGTGTCAGTCCTATTGTACTTAAGTCGGCAATGTGCCTTTTGTATTTAATTCGGATGCAATTTCTGTGTTTCATCGTCAATAAGAAGGTCCAAGGGATGCAGTAAACCTGAAGTGAAGCATCGGAATCTAAAACTGGACTTACAGGAGTGTTTCAAATCTCAGAAAGTTAGAGTGTCAGTCCTCTTGTACTTAAGTCGGCATTGTGCATCTTGAATTTAATTCCGATGCAATTTCTGTGCTTCATCGTCAATAAGAATGTCTAAATTATACAGTCAATCAGAAGTGAAGCATCGGAATCTAAAACGGACTCACAGGAGAGGTTCAAATCGTAGAAAGTTAGAGTGTCAGTCCTCTTGTACTTAAGTCGGCATTGTGCATTTTGAATTTAATTCCGATGCAATTTCTGTGCTTCATCGGCAATAAGAACGTACAAGGTATACAGTAAACCAGAAGTGAAGCATCGGAAACTAGAACTGGACTCACAGGAGAGGTTTGAATCGTAGAAAGTTAGAGTGTCAGACCTCTTGTACTTAAGTCGGCATTGTGCATTTTGAATTTAATTTCGATGCAATTTCTGTGCTTCATCTTCAATAAGAAGGTCCAAGGAATACAGAAAGCCTGAAGTGAAGCATCGGAATCTAAAACTGGTCTCACACTAATGGTTCATAACATAGATAGTAAGAAGAGTCAGTCTACTTGTACTTAAGTCGGCATTGTGCGTTTTGAATTTAATTCCGATACAATTTCTGTGTTTCATCGTCAATTAGAAGGTCCAAGGTATACAGTAAACCTGAAGTGAAGCATCGGAATCTAATACCGGAATCACAGGACAGGTTCAAATCATAGAAAGAGTGTCAGTCCTCTTCTATTTAAGTCGGCATTGTGCCTTTTGAATTTAATTCCGATGCAATTTCTGTGTTTCATCGTCAATAAGAAGGTCCAAGGTATACAGTAAACCTGAAGTGAAGCATCCGAATTTAAAACTGGACTCACAGGAGAGGTTCAAATCATAGAAAGTTAGAGTGTCAGTCCACTTGTACCTAAGTCGCCATTGTGCCTTTTGAATTTAATTCCGATGCAATATCTATGCTTCATCGTCAATACGAAGGTCCAAGGTATATAGTAAAGCAGAAGTGAAGCATCGGATTCTAAAACTGGACTCACAGGGGAGGTTCAAATCGTAGAAAGGTAGAGTGTCAGTCCTCTTGTACTTAAGTCGGCATTGTGCATTTTGAATTTAATTCCGATGCAATTTCTGTGCTTCATCGTCAATAAGGAGGTCCAAGGTATACAGTAAACCTGGAGTGAAGCATCGGAATCGAAAACTGCTCTCAGACTAAAGGTTCATAACATAGATAGTAAAAAGGGTCAGACTCCTTGTACTGAAGTCGGCATTGTGGCTTATGTATTTAATTACGATGCAATTTCTTTGTTCTATCGTCAATATGAAGGTGCAAGGGATACAGTAAACCTCCAGTGAAGCATCAGGATCTAAAACTGTTCTCACACTATCAGGTTCATAACATAGATAGTAAGAGGAGTCAGTCTTCTAGTACTGAAGTCGGCATTGTGCCTTTTGTATTTAATTACGATGCAATTTCTGTGTTTCATAGTCAATTAGAAGGTGTAAGGGATACAATAAACCTGCAGTGAAGCATCGGAATCTAAAACTGGATTCACAGGAGAGGTTCAAATCATAGAAAGTTAGAGTGTCAGTCCTCTTGCACTTAAGTCGGCATTGTGCCTTAAGAATTTAATTCCGATGCAATTTCTGCACTTCATCGTCAATAAGAAGGTCCAAGTTATACGGTAAACCTGAAGTGAAGCAGCGAAATCCAAAACTGGACTCACAGGAGAGGTTCAAATCATAGAAAGTTTGAGTGTCAGTCCTCTTGTACTTAAATCGGCAATGTGCCGTTTGAATTTAATTCCGATGCAATTTCTGTGCTTCATTGTCAATAAGAAGGTCGAAGGTATATCGTAAACAAGAAGTGAAGCATCGGAATCTAAAACTGGACTCACAGGAGAGGGTCAAATCACAGAAAGTTAGAGTGCAGTCCTCTTGTACGTAAGTCGCCATTGTGCCTTTTGTATTAAATTCGGATGCAATTTCAGTGTTCCATCGTCAATAAGAAGGTCCAAGGTATACAGTAACCCTGAAGTGAGGCAACGGAATCGAAAACTGGACTCATGGGAGAGGTTCACAACATAAAAGGTTAGAGTGTCAGTCCTCTTGTACTTAAGTCGGCATTGTGACTTTTGTATTTAATTTGGATGCTATTTCTGTGTTTCATCGTCAATAAGAATGTCCAAGTTATACAGTAAACCTGAAGTGAAGCATCGGAATCTAAAACTGCTCTCACACTAAACGTTCATAACATAGATAGTGAGAAGAGTCAGTCCTCTTGTACTTAAGTCGGCAATGTGCCTTTTGGATTAAATTCGGATGCAATTTCTGTGTTTCATAGTCAATAAGAAGGTCCGAGGTATACAGTAAACCTGAAGTGAAGCATCGCAATCTAAAACTGGACACACAGGTGAGGTTCAAATCATAGAATGTTAGAGTGTCAGTCCTCTTTTACATAAGTCGACATTGTGCCTTTTGTATTAAATTCGGATGCAATTTCTGTGTTTCATCGTCAATAAGAAGGTCCAAGGTATACAGTAAACTTGAAGTGAAACATCGGAATCGAAAACTGGGCACACAGGAGAAGTTCAAATCATAGAAGGTTTGAGTGTCAGTCCTCTTGTACTTAAGTCGCCAATGTGCGTTTTGTATTTAATTCGGATGCAATTTCTGTGTTCCATCGTCAATAAGAAGGTCCAAGGGATACAGTAAACCGGAAGTGAAGCATCGGAATCTAAATTTGGACTCACAGGAGAGTTTCAAATCATAGAACGTTAGAGTGTCAGTTCTCTTGTACTTATGTCGGCATTGTTCCTTTTGTATTTAATTCCGATGCAATTTCTATGCTTTATCGTCAATAAGAAGGTCCAATGTATACAGTAAACCAGAAGTGAAGCATCGGAATCTAAAACTGGACTCACAGGAGAGGTTCAAATCGTAGAAAGTTAGAGTGTCAGTCCTCTTGTACTTAAGTCGGCCTTGTGCATTTTGAATTTAATTCCGATGCAATTACTGTGCTTCATCGTCAATAAGAAGGTCCAAGGTATACAGTAAACCTGAAGTGAAGCATCGGAATCTAAAACTGCTCTCACACTAAAGGATCATAACAGAGATAGTAAGAAGAGTCAGACTCCTTGTACTGAAGTCGGCATTGTGGCTTTTGTATTTAATTACGATGCTATTTCTGGGTTTCATCGTCAATATGAAGGTCAAAGGGATACAGTAAACCTGAAGTGAAGCATCGGAATCTGAAACTGGTCTCACACTAAAGGTTCATAACATAGATAGTAAGAGGAGTCAGGCTCCTTGTACTGAAGTCGGCATTGTGCCTTTTGTATTTAATTACGATGCAATTTCTGTGTTTCATAGTCAATTAGAAGGTGCAAGGGATACAATACACACGCAGTGAAACATCGGAATCTAAAACTGGACTCACAGGAGTGGTTCAAACCATAGAAAATTAGGGTGTCAGTCCTCTTGTACTTAAGTCGGCATTGCGCCTTAAGAATTTAATTCCGATACAATTTCTGTACATCAGCGTCAACAAGAAGGTCCAAGGTATACAGTAACCCTGAAGTGAAGCACCGGACTCTAAAACTGGACTCACAGGAGAGGTTCAAATCATAAAAGGTTAGAGTGTCAGTCCTCTTGTACTTAAGTCGGCATTGTGCCTTTTGTATTTAATTCGGATGCAATTTCTGTGTTTCATCGTCAATAAGAAGGTCCAAGGTATACAGTAAACCTGAAGTGAAGCATTGGAATCTAAAACTGGACTCACAGAAGAGGTTCAAATCATAGAAAGTTAGAGTGTCAGTCCACTTGTACTTAGGTCGGCATTGTGCCATTTGAATTTAATTCCGATGCAATTTCTATGCTTCATCGTCAATAAGAATGTCCATGGTATACAGTAAACCAGAAGTGAAGCATCGGAATCTAAAACTGGACTCACAGGAGAGGTTCAAATCGTAGTAAGTTAGAGTGTAAGTCCTATTCTACTTAAGTCGGCATTGTGCATTTTGAATTTAATTCCGATGCTATTTCTGTGCTTCATCGTCAATAAGAAGGTCCAAGGTATACAGTAAACCTGAAGTGAAGCATCGGAATCTAAATCTGCTCTCTCACTAAAGGTTCATAACATAGATTGTAAGAAGAGTCAGTCTTCTTGTACTGAAGTCGGCATTGTGACATTTGTATTTAATTACGATGCAATTTCTGTGTTTCATCGTCAATAAGAAGGTCCAAGGGATACAGTAAACCCGAAGTGAAGCATCGGAATCTAAAACTGGTCTCACAGGAGAGTTTCAAATCATAGAAAGTTTGAGTGTCAGTCCACTTGTACTTAAGTCGGCATTGTGCCTTTTGAATTTATTTCCGATGCAATTTCTGTAGTTCATCGTCAATAAGAAGGTCCAAGGTATACAGTAAACCTGAAGTGAAGCATCGGAATCTAAAACTGGACTCACAGGAGAGGTTTAAATCAAGGAAAGTTTGAGTGTCAGTCCTCTTGTACGTAGGTCGGCAATGTGCCGTTTGAATTTAATTCCGATGCAATTTCTGTGCTTCATCGTCAATAAGAAGGTCCAAGGTATACAGTAAACCAGAAGTGAAGCATCGGAATCTAAAACTGGACTCACAGGAGAGATTCAAATCGTAGAAAGTTAGAGTGTCAGTCCACTTGTACTTAAGTCGGCATTGGGCATTTTGAATTTAATTCCGATGCAATTTCTGTGCTTCATCGTCAATAAGAAGGTCCAAAGTATACAGTAAACCTGAAGTGAAGCATCGGAATCTAAAACTGCTCTCACACTAAAGGTTCATAACATAGATAGTAAGAAGAGTCAGTCCTCTTGTACTTAAGTCGGCATTGTGCCTTTTGGATTAAATTCGGATGCAATTTCTGTGTTTAATCGTCAATAAGAAGGTCCAAGGTATACAGTAAACCTGAAGTGAAGCATGGAAAACGAAAACTGGACTCACAGGAGGGGTTCAAATCATAGAAAGTTAGAGTGTCAGTCCACTTGTACTTAAGTTGGCATTGTGCCTTTTGAATTTAATTCTGATGCAATTTCGATGCTTCATCGTCAATAAGAAGGTCCAACATATACAGTAAACCAGAAGTGAGGCATCAGAATCTAAACCTGGACTCACAGGAGAGGTTCAAATCGTAGAAAGTTAGAGTGTCAGTACACTTGTACTTAAGTCGGCATTGTGCCTTTTTAATTTAATTCCGATGCAATTTCTATGCTTCATCGTCAATAAGAAGGTCCAAGATATACAGTAAACCTAAAGTGAAGCATCGGAATCTAAAACCGGACTCACAGGAGAGGTTCAAATCATAGAAAGAGTGTCAGTCCTCTTATACTTAAGTCGGCATTGTGCCTTTTGAATTTAATTCCGATGCAATTTCTGTGTTTCATCGTCAATAAGAAGGTCCAAGGTATACAGTAAACCTGAAGTGAAGTATCGGAATCTATAACTGGACTCACAGGAGAGGTTCAATTGATAGAAAGTTAGAGTGTCAGTCCACTTGTACTTAAGTCGGCATTGCGCCTTTTGAATTTAATTCCGATGCAATTTCTATGCTTCATCGACAATAATAAGGTCCAAGGTATACAGTAAACCAGAAGTGAAGCATCGGAAACTAAAACTGGACTCACAGGAGAGGTTCAAATCGTAGATAGTAAGAGTGTCAGTCCTCTTCTACTTAAGTCGGCATTGTGCATTTTGAATTTAATTCCGATGCTATTTCTGTGCTTCATCGTCAATAAGAAGGTCCAAGGTATACAGTAAACCTGAAGTGAAGCATCGGAATCTAAATCTGCTCTCTCACTGAAGGTTCATAACATAGATTGTAAGAAGAGTCAGTCTTCTTGTACTGAAGTCGGCATTGTGACATTTGTGTTTAATTACGATGCAATTTCTGTGTTTCATCGTCAATAAGAAGGTCCAAGGGATACAGTAAACCCGAAGTGAAGCATCGGAATCTAAAACTGGTCTCACAGGAGAGTTTCAAATCATAGAAAGTTTGAGTGTCAGTCCACTTGTACTTAAGTCGGCATTGTGCCTTTTGAATTTAATTCCGATGCAATTTTTGTAGCTCATCGTCAATAAGAAGGTCCAAGGTATACAGTAAACCTGAAGTGAAGCATCGGAATCTAAAACTGCTCTCACACTAAAGGTTCATAACATACATAGTAAGAAGCGTCAGTCTCCTTGTACTGAAGTCGGCATTGTGCCTTTTGTATTTAATTACGATGCAATTTCTGTGTTTCATCGTCAATATGAAGGTCCAAGGGATACTGTAAACGTGAAGTGAAGCATCGGAATCTAAATCTGCTCTCTCACTGAAGGTTCATAACATAGATTGTAAGAAGAGTCAGTCTTCTTGTACTGAAGTCGGCATTGTGACATTTGTGTTTAATTACGATGCAATTTCTGTGTTTCATCGTCAATAAGAAGGTCCAAGGGATACAGTAAACCCGAAGTGAAGCATCGGAATCTAAAACTGGACTCACAGGAGAGGTTCAAATCGTAGAAAGTTAGAGTGTCAGTCCACTTGTACTTAAGTCGGCATTGTGCATTTTGAATTTAATTCCGATCCAATATCTGTGCTTCATCGTCAATAAGAAGGTCCAAGGTATACAGTAAACCTGAAGTGAAGCATCGGAATCTAAAACTGCTCTCACACTAAAGGTTCATAACATAGATAGTAAGAAGAGTCAGTCCTCTTATACTTAAGTCGGCATTGTGCCTTTTGGATTAAATTCGGATGCAATTTCTGTGTTTAATCGTCAAAAAGAAGGTCCAAGGTATACAGTAAACCTGAAGTGAAGCATGGGAAACGAAAACTGGACTCACAGGAGAGGTTCAAATCATTAAAGGTTAGAGTATCAGTCCTCTTGTACATAGGTCGGCGTTGTGCCTTTTGTATTTAATTCGGATGCAATTTCTGTGTTTCATCGTCAATAAGAAGGTCCAAGGTATAAAGTAAATCTGAAGTGACGGATCGGAATCTAAAACTGGACTCACAGGAGAGGTTCAAATCATGGAAAGTTAGAGTGTCAGTCCACTTGTACTTAAGTTGGCATTGTGCCTTTTGAATTTAATTCTGATGCAATTTCGATGCTTCATCGTCAATAAGAAGGTCCAACATATACAGTAAACCAGAAGTGAGGCATCAGAATTTAAACCTGGACTCACAGGAGAGGTTCAAATCGTAGAAAGTTAGAGTGTCAGTCCTCTTGTACTTAAGTCGGCATTGTGCATTTTGAATTTAATTCCGATGCAATTTCTGTGTTTCATCGTCAATAAGACGGTCCAAGGTATACAGTAAACCTGAAGTGAAGCATCGGAATCTAAAACTGGACACACAGGAGAGGTTCAAATCGTAGAAAGTTAGAGTGTCAGTCCTCTTCTACTTAAGTCGGCATTTTGCATTTTGAATTTAATTCCGATGCAATTTCTGTGCTTCATCGTCAATAACAAGGTCCAAGGTATACAGTAAACCTGAAGTGAAGCATCGGAATCTAAATTTGCTCTCTCACTAAAGGTTCATAACATAGATAGTAAGAAGAGTCAGTTTTCTTGTACTGAAATCGGCATTGTGACATTTGTATTTAATTACGATGCAATTTCTGTGTTTCATGGTCAATAAGATGGTCCAAGGAATACAGTAAACCCGAAGTGAAGCATCGGAAACTAAAACTGGTCTCACAGGAGAGTTTCAAATCATAGAAAGTTTGAGTGTCAGTCCACTTGTACTTAAGTCGGCGTTGTGCCTTTTGAACTTAATTCCGATGCAATTTCTGTAGTTCATCGTCAATAAGAAGGTCCAAGGTATACAGTAACCCTGAAGTGAGGCAACGGAATCGAAAACTGGACTCATGGGAGAGGTTCACAACATAAAAGGTTAGAGTGTCAGTCCTCTTGTACTTAAGTCGGCATTGTGCCTTTTGTATTTAATTTGGATGCTATTTCTGTGTTTCATCGTCAATAAGAATGTCCAAGTTATACAGTAAACCTGAAGTGAAGCATCGGAATCTAAAACTGCTCTCACACTAAACGTTCATAACATAGATAGTGAGAATAGTCAGTCCTCTTGTACTTAAGTCGGCAATGTGCCTTTTGGATTAAATTCGGATGCAATTTCTGTGTTTCATTGTCAATAAGAAGGTCCGAGGTATACAGTAAACCTGAAGTGAAGCATCGGAATCTAAAACTGCTCTCACACTAAAGGATCATAACAGAGATAGTAAGAAGAGTCAGTCTCCTTGTACTGAAGTCGGCATTATGGCTTTTGTATTTAATTACGATGCTATTTCTGGGTTTCATCGTCAATATAAAGGTCAAAGGGATACAGTAAACCTGAAGTGAAGCATCGGAATCTAAAACTGGTCTCACACTAAAGGTTCATAACATAGATAGTAAGAGGAGTCAGGCTCCTTGTACTGAAGTCGGCATTGTGCCTTTTGTATTAAATTACGATGCAATTTCTGTGTTTCATAGTCAATTAGAAGGTGCAAGGGATACAATAAACACGCAGTGAAACATCGGAATCTAAAACTGGACTCACAGGAGTGGTTCAAACCATAGAAAATTAGAGTGTCAGTCCTCTTGTACTTAAGTCGGCATTGCGCCTTAAGAATTTAATTCCGATACAATTTCTGTACTTCAGCGTCAACAAGAAGGTCCAAGGTATACAGTAACCCTGAAGTGAAGCACCGGACTCTAAAACTGGACTCACAGGGGAGGTTCAAATCATAAAAGGTTAGAGTGTCAGTCCTCTTGTACTTAAGTCGGCATTGTGCCTTTTGTATTTAATTCGGATGCAATTTCTGTGTTTCATCGTCAATAAGAAGGTCCAAGGTATACAGTAAACCTGAAGTGAAGCATTGGAATCGAAAACTGGACTCACAGGAGAGGTTCAAATCATAGAAAGTTAGAGTGTCAGTCCACTTGTACTTAGGTCGGCATTGTGCCATTTGAATTTAATTCCGATGCAATTTCTATGCTTCATCGTCAATAAGAATGTCCATGGTATACAGTAAACCAGAAGTGAAGCATCGGAATCTAAAACTGGACTCACAGGAGAGGTTCAAATCGTAGAAAGTTAGAGTGTAAGTCCTATTCTACTTAAGTCGGCATTGTGCATTTTGAATTTAATTCCGTTGCTATTTCTGTGCTTCATCGTCAATAAGAAGGTCCAAGGTATACAGTAAACCTGAAGTGAAGCATCGGAATCTAAATCTGCTCTCTCACTAAAGGTTCATAACATAGATTGTAAGAAGAGTCAGTCTTCTTGTACTGAAGTCGGCATTCTGACATTTGTATTTAATTACGATGCAATTTCTGTGTTTCATCGTCAATAAGAAGGTCCAAGGGATACAGTAAACCCGAAGTGAAGCATCGGAATCTAAAACTGGTCTCACAGGAGAGTTTCAAATCATAGAAAGTTTGAGTGTCAGTCCACTTGTACTTAAGTCGGCATTGTGCCTTTTGAATTTATTTCCGATGCAATTTCTGTAGTTCATCGTCAATAAGAAGGTCCAAGGTATACAGTAAACCTGAAGTGAAGCATCGGAATCTAAAACTGCTCTCACACTAAAGGTTCATAACATAGATAGTAAGAAGAGTCAGTCCTCTTGTACTTAAGTCGGCATTGTGCATTTTGGATTAAATTCGGATGCAATTTCTGTGTTTAATCGTCAATAAGAAGGTCCAAGGTATACAGTAAACCTGAAGTGAAGCATGGAAAATGAAAACTGGACTCACAGGAGGGGTTCAAATCATAGAAAGTTAGAGTGTCAGTCCACTTGTACTTAAGTTGGCATTGTGCCTTTTGAATTTAATTCTGATGCAATTTCGATGCTTCATCGTCAATAAGAAGGTCCAACATATACAGTAAACCAGAAGTGAGGCATCAGAATCTAAACCTGGACTCACAGGAGAGGTTCAAATCGTAGAAAGTTAGAGTGTCAGTATACTTGTTCTTAAGTCGGCATTGTGCCTTTTTAATTTAATTCCGATGCAATTTCTATGCTTCATCGTCAATAAGAAGGTCCAAGATATACAGTAAACCTAAAGTGAAGCATCGGAATCTAAAACCGGACTCACAGGAGAGGTTCAAATCATAGAAAGAGTGTCAGTCCTCTTATACTTAAGTCGGCATTGTGCCTTTTGAATTTAATTCCGATGCAATTTCTGTGTTTCATCGTCAATAAGAAGGTCCAAGGTATACAGTAAACCTGAAGTGAAGTATCGGAATCTATAACTGGACTCACAGGAGAGGTTCAATTGATAGAAAGTTAGAGTGTCAGTCCACTTGTACTTAAGTCGGCATTGCGCCTTTTGAATTTAATTCCGATGCAATTTCTATGCTTCATCATCAATAATAAGGTCCAAGGTATACAGTAAACCAGAAGTGAAGCATCGGAAACTAAAACTGGACTCACAGGAGCGGTTTATATCGTAGATAGTAAGAGTGTCAGTCCTCTTCTACTTAAGTCGGCATTGTGCATTTTGAATTTAATTCCTATGCTATTTCTGTGCTTCATCGTCAATAAGAAGGTCCAAGGTATACAGTAAACCTGAAGTGAAGCATCGGAATCTAAATCTGCTCTCTCACTGAAGGTTCATAACATAGATTGTAAGAAGAGTCAGTCTTCTTGTACTGAAGTCGGCATTGTGACATTTGTGTTTAATTACGATGCAATTTCTGTGTTTCATCGTCAATAAGAAGGTCCAAGGGATACAGTAAACCCGAAGTGAAGCATCGGAATCTAAAACTGGTCTCACAGGAAAGTTTCAAATCATAGAAAGTTTGAGTGTCAGTCCACTTGTACTTAAGTCGGCATTGTGCCTTTTGAATTTAATTCCGATGCAAGTTTTGTAGCTCTTCGTCAATAAGAAGGTCCAAGGTATACAGTAAACCTGAAGTGAAGCATCGGAATCTAAAACTGCTCTCACACTAAAGATTCATAACATAGATAGTAAGAAGCGTCAGTCTCCTTGTAATGAAGTCGGCATTGTGCCTTTTGTATTTAATTACGATGCAATTTCTGTGTTTCATCGTCAATATGAAGGTCCAAGGGATACTGTAAACGTGAAGTGAAGCATCGGAATCTAAATCTGCTCTCTCACTAAAGGTTCATAACATAGATTGTAAGAAGAGTCAGTCTTCTGGTACTGAAGTCGGCATTGTGCCTTTTGTATTTAATTACGATGCAATTTCTGTGTTTCATAGTCAATTAGAACGTGCAAGGGATACAATAAACCTGCAGTGAAGCATCGGAATCTAAAACTGGACTCACAGGAGAGGTTCAAATCGTAGAAAGTTAGAGTGTCAGTCCACTTGTACTTAAGTCGGCATTGTGCATTTTGAATTTAATTCCGATGCAATATCTGCGCTTCATCGTCAATAAGAAGGTCCAAGGTATACAGTAAACCTGAAGTGAAGCATCGGAATCTAAAACTGCTCTCACACTAAAGGTTCATAACATAGATAGTAAGAAGAGTCAGTCCTCTTATACTTAAGTCGGCATTGTGCCTTTTGGATTAAATTCGGATGCAATTTCTGTGTTTAATCGTCAATAAGAAGGTCCAAGGTATACAGTAAACGTGAAGTGAAGCATGGGAAACGAAAACTGGACTCACAGGAGAGGTTCAAATCATTAAAGGTTAGAGTATCAGTCCTCTTGTACATAGGTCGGCGTTGTGCCTTTTGTATTTAATTCGGATGCAATTTCTGTGTTTCATCGTCAATAAGAAGGTCCAAGGTATAAAGTAAATCTGAAGTGACGGATCGGAATCTAAAACTGGACTCACAGGAGAGGTTCAAATCATGGAAAGTTAGAGTGTCAGTCCACTTGTACTTAAGTTGGCATTGTGCCTTTTGAATTTAATTCTGATGCAATTTCGATGCATCATCGTCAATAAGAAGGTCCAACATATACAGTAAACCAGAAGTGAGGCATCAGAATTTAAACCTAGACTCACAGGAGAGGTTCAAATCGTAGAAAGTTAGAGTGTCAGTCCTCTTGTACTTAAGTCGGCATTGTGCATTTTGAATTTAATTCCGATGCAATTTCTGTGTTTCATCGTCAATAAGACGGTCCACGGTATACAGTAAACCTGAAGTGAAGCATCGGAATCTAAAACTGGACTCACAGGAGAGGTTCAAATCGTAGAAAGTTAGAGTGTCAGTCCTCTTCTACTTAAGTCGGCATTGTGCATTTTGAATTTAATTCCGATGCAATTTCTGTGCTTCATCGTCAATAACAAGGTCCAAGGTATACAGAAAACCTGAAGTGAAGCATCGGAATCTAAATTTGCTCTCTCACTAAAGGTTCATAACATAGATAGTAAGAAGAGTCAGTTTTCTTGTACTGAAATCGGCATTGTGACATTTGTATTTAATTACGATGCAATTTCTGTGTTTCATGGTCAATAAGATGGTCCAAGGAATACAGTAAACCCGAAGTGAAGCATCGGAATCTAAAACTGGTCTCACAGGAGAGTTTCAAATCATAGAAAGTTTGAGTGTCAGTCCACTTGTACTTAAGTCGGCGTTGTGCCTTTTGAATTTAATTCCGATGCAATTTCTGTAGTTCATCGTCAATAAGAAGGTCCAAGGTATACAGTAACAATCAAGTGAAGCATCGGAATCTAAAACGGGACTCACAGGAGAGGTTTAAATCAAAGAAAGTTTGAGTGTCAGTCCTCTTGTACTTAAGTCGGCAATGTGCCGTTTGAATTTAATTCCGATGCAATTTCTGTGCTTCATCGTCAATAAGAAGGTCCAAGGTATACAGTAAACCTGAAGTGAAGCACCGGAATCTAAAACTGGACTCACAGGAGTGGTTCAAATCATAGAAAGTTAGAGTATCAGTCCTCTTGTACTTGAGTCGGCATTGTGCCTTTTGAATTTAATTACGATGCAATTTCTGTGGTTCATCGTCAATAAGAAGGTCCAAGGTATACAGTAAACCAGAAGTGAAGCATCGGAATCTAAAACTGGACTCACAGGAGAGGTTCAATCGTAGAAAGTTAGAGTGTCAGTCCTCTTGTACTTAAGTCGGCATTGTGCATTTTGAATTTATTACTGATGCAATCTCTGTGCTTCATCGTCAATAAGAAGGTCCGAAGTATACAGGAAACCTGAAGTGAAGCATCGGATTCTAAAACTGCTCTCACACTAAAGGTTCATAACATAGATTGTAAGAAGAGTCAGTCTTCTTGTACTGAAGTCGGCATTCTGACATTTGTATTTAATTACGATGCAATTTCTGTGTTTCATCGTCAATAAGAAGGTCCAAGGGATACAGTAAACCCGAAGTGAAGCATCGGAATCTAAAACTGGTCTCACAGGAGAGTTTCAAATCATAGAAAGTTTGAGTGTCAGTCCACTTGTACTTAAGTCGGCATTGTGCCTTTTGAATTTATTTCCGATGCAATTTCTGTAGTTCATCGTCAATAAGAAGGTCCAAGGTATACAGTAAACCTGAAGTGAAGCATCGGAATCTAAAACTGCTCTCACACTAAAGGTTCATAACATAGATAGTAAGAAGAGTCAGTCCTCTTGTACTTAAGTCGGCATTGTGCATTTTGGATTAAATTCGGATGCAATTTCTGTGTTTAATCGTCAATAAGAAGGTCCAAGGTATACAGTAAACCTGAAGTGAAGCATGGAAAATGAAAACTGGACTCACAGGAGGGGTTCAAATCATAGAAAGTTAGAGTGTCAGTCCACTTGTACTTAAGTTGGCATTGTGCCTTTTGAATTTAATTCTGATGCAATTTCGATGCTTCATCGTCAATAAGAAGGTCCAACATATACAGTAAACCAGAAGTGAGGCATCAGAATCTAAACCTGGACTCACAGGAGAGGTTCAAATCGTAGAAAGTTAGAGTGTCAGTATACTTGTTCTTAAGTCGGCATTGTGCCTTTTTAATTTAATTCCGATGCAATTTCTATGCTTCATCGTCAATAAGAAGGTCCAAGATATACAGTAAACCTAAAGTGAAGCATCGGAATCTAAAACCGGACTCACAGGAGAGGTTCAAATCATAGAAAGAGTGTCAGTCCTCTTATACTTAAGTCGGCATTGTGCCTTTTGAATTTAATTCCGATGCAATTTCTGTGTTTCATCGTCAATAAGAAGGTCCAAGGTATACAGTAAACCTGAAGTGAAGTATCGGAATCTATAACTGGACTCACAGGAGAGGTTCAATTGATAGAAAGTTAGAGTGTCAGTCCACTTGTACTTAAGTCGGCATTGCGCCTTTTGAATTTAATTCCGATGCAATTTCTATGCTTCATCATCAATAATAAGGTCCAAGGTATACAGTAAACCAGAAGTGAAGCATCGGAAACTAAAACTGGACTCACAGGAGCGGTTTATATCGTAGATAGTAAGAGTGTCAGTCCTCTTCTACTTAAGTCGGCATTGTGCATTTTGAATTTAATTCCTATGCTATTTCTGTGCTTCATCGTCAATAAGAAGGTCCAAGGTATACAGTAAACCTGAAGTGAAGCATCGGAATCTAAATCTGCTCTCTCACTGAAGGTTCATAACATAGATTGTAAGAAGAGTCAGTCTTCTTGTACTGAAGTCGGCATTGTGACATTTGTGTTTAATTACGATGCAATTTCTGTGTTTCATCGTCAATAAGAAGGTCCAAGGGATACAGTAAACCCGAAGTGAAGCATCGGAATCTAAAACTGGTCTCACAGGAAAGTTTCAAATCATAGAAAGTTTGAGTGTCAGTCCACTTGTACTTAAGTCGGCATTGTGCCTTTTGAATTTAATTCCGATGCAAGTTTTGTAGCTCTTCGTCAATAAGAAGGTCCAAGGTATACAGTAAACCTGAAGTGAAGCATCGGAATCTAAAACTGCTCTCACACTAAAGATTCATAACATAGATAGTAAGAAGCGTCAGTCTCCTTGTAATGAAGTCGGCATTGTGCCTTTTGTATTTAATTACGATGCAATTTCTGTGTTTCATCGTCAATATGAAGGTCCAAGGGATACTGTAAACGTGAAGTGAAGCATCGGAATCTAAATCTGCTCTCTCACTAAAGGTTCATAACATAGATTGTAAGAAGAGTCAGTCTTCTGGTACTGAAGTCGGCATTGTGCCTTTTGTATTTAATTACGATGCAATTTCTGTGTTTCATAGTCAATTAGAACGTGCAAGGGATACAATAAACCTGCAGTGAAGCATCGGAATCTAAAACTGGACTCACAGGAGAGGTTCAAATCGTAGAAAGTTAGAGTGTCAGTCCACTTGTACTTAAGTCGGCATTGTGCATTTTGAATTTAATTCCGATGCAATATCTGCGCTTCATCGTCAATAAGAAGGTCCAAGGTATACAGTAAACCTGAAGTGAAGCATCGGAATCTAAAACTGCTCTCACACTAAAGGTTCATAACATAGATAGTAAGAAGAGTCAGTCCTCTTATACTTAAGTCGGCATTGTGCCTTTTGGATTAAATTCGGATGCAATTTCTGTGTTTAATCGTCAATAAGAAGGTCCAAGGTATACAGTAAACGTGAAGTGAAGCATGGGAAACGAAAACTGGACTCACAGGAGAGGTTCAAATCATTAAAGGTTAGAGTATCAGTCCTCTTGTACATAGGTCGGCGTTGTGCCTTTTGTATTTAATTCGGATGCAATTTCTGTGTTTCATCGTCAATAAGAAGGTCCAAGGTATAAAGTAAATCTGAAGTGACGGATCGGAATCTAAAACTGGACTCACAGGAGAGGTTCAAATCATGGAAAGTTAGAGTGTCAGTCCACTTGTACTTAAGTTGGCATTGTGCCTTTTGAATTTAATTCTGATGCAATTTCGATGCATCATCGTCAATAAGAAGGTCCAACATATACAGTAAACCAGAAGTGAGGCATCAGAATTTAAACCTAGACTCACAGGAGAGGTTCAAATCGTAGAAAGTTAGAGTGTCAGTCCTCTTGTACTTAAGTCGGCATTGTGCATTTTGAATTTAATTCCGATGCAATTTCTGTGTTTCATCGTCAATAAGACGGTCCACGGTATACAGTAAACCTGAAGTGAAGCATCGGAATCTAAAACTGGACTCACAGGAGAGGTTCAAATCGTAGAAAGTTAGAGTGTCAGTCCTCTTCTACTTAAGTCGGCATTGTGCATTTTGAATTTAATTCCGATGCAATTTCTGTGCTTCATCGTCAATAACAAGGTCCAAGGTATACAGAAAACCTGAAGTGAAGCATCGGAATCTAAATTTGCTCTCTCACTAAAGGTTCATAACATAGATAGTAAGAAGAGTCAGTTTTCTTGTACTGAAATCGGCATTGTGACATTTGTATTTAATTACGATGCAATTTCTGTGTTTCATGGTCAATAAGATGGTCCAAGGAATACAGTAAACCCGAAGTGAAGCATCGGAATCTAAAACTGGTCTCACAGGAGAGTTTCAAATCATAGAAAGTTTGAGTGTCAGTCCACTTGTACTTAAGTCGGCGTTGTGCCTTTTGAATTTAATTCCGATGCAATTTCTGTAGTTCATCGTCAATAAGAAGGTCCAAGGTATACAGTAACAATCAAGTGAAGCATCGGAATCTAAAACGGGACTCACAGGAGAGGTTTAAATCAAAGAAAGTTTGAGTGTCAGTCCTCTTGTACTTAAGTCGGCAATGTGCCGTTTGAATTTAATTCCGATGCAATTTCTGTGCTTCATCGTCAATAAGAAGGTCCAAGGTATACAGTAAACCTGAAGTGAAGCACCGGAATCTAAAACTGGACTCACAGGAGTGGTTCAAATCATAGAAAGTTAGAGTATCAGTCCTCTTGTACTTGAGTCGGCATTGTGCCTTTTGAATTTAATTACGATGCAATTTCTGTGGTTCATCGTCAATAAGAAGGTCCAAGGTATACAGTAAACCAGAAGTGAAGCATCGGAATCTAAAACTGGACTCACAGGAGAGGTTCAATCGTAGAAAGTTAGAGTGTCAGTCCTCTTGTACTTAAGTCGGCATTGTGCATTTTGAATTTATTACTGATGCAATCTCTGTGCTTCATCGTCAATAAGAAGGTCCGAAGTATACAGGAAACCTGAAGTGAAGCATCGGATTCTAAAACTGCTCTCACACTAAAGGTTCATAACATAGATAGTAAGAAGAGTCAGTCTCCTTGTACTGAAGTCGGCATTGTGGCTTTTGTATTTAATTACTATGCAATTTCTGTGTTTCATCGTCAATATGAAGGTCCATGGGATACTGTAAACAGGAAGTGAAGCATCGGAAACTAAAACTGGTCTCACACTAAAGGTTCATATCATAGATAGTAAGAGGAGTCAGTCTTCTTGTACTGAAGTCGGCATTGTGCCTTTTGTGTATAATTACGATTCAATTTCTGTGTTTCATAGTCAATTAGAAGGTGCAAGAGATACAATAAACCTGCAGTGAAGCATCGGATTCTAAAACTGGACTCACAGGAGAGGTTCAACTCAGAAAGTTAGAGTGTCAATCCACTTGTACCTAAGTCGGCATTGTGCCTTTTGAATTTAATTCCGATGCAATTTCTGTGGTTCATCGTCAATAAGAAGGTCCATGGTATACAGTAAACCAGAAGTGAAGCATCGGAATTTAAAACTGGACTCACAGGAGAGGTTCAAATCGTAGAAAGTTAGAGTGTCAGACCTCTTGTACTTAAGTCGGCATTGTGCATTTTGAATTTAATTCCGATGCAACTACTGTGCTTCATCGTCAATAAGAAGGTCCAAGGTATACAGTAAACCTAAAGTGAAGCATCGGAATCTAAATCTGCTCTCTCACTAAAGGTTCATAACATAGATTGTAAGAACAATCAGTCTTTTTGTACTGAAGTCGGCATTGTGACATTTGTATTTAATTACGATGCAATTTCTGTGTTTCATCGTCAATAAGAAGGTCCAAGGGATACAGTAAACCCGAAGTGAAGCATCGGAATCTAAAACTGGTCTCACAGGAGAGTTTCAAATCATAGAAAGTTTGAGTGTCAGTTCACTTGTACTTAAGTCGGCATTGTGCCTTTTGAATTTAATTCCGATGCAATTTCTGTAGTTCATCGTCAATAAGAAGGTCCAAGGTATACAGTAAACCTGAAGTGAAGCATCGGAATCTAAAACTGGACTCACAGGAGAGGTTTAAATCAAAGAAAGTTTGAGTGTCAGTCCTCTTGTACGTAGGTCGGCAATGTGCCGTTTGAATTTAATTCCGATGCAATTTCTGTTCTTCATCGTCAATAAGAAGGTCCAAGGTATACAGTAAACCTGAAGTGAAGCATCGGAATCTAAAACTGCTCTCACACTAAAGGTTCATAACATAGATAGTAAGAAGCGTCAGTCTCCTTGTACTGAAGTCGGCATTGTGCATTTTGTATTTAATTACGATGCAATTTCTGTGTTTCATCGTCAATATGAAGGTCCAAGGGATACTGTAACCTTAAGTGAAGCATCGGAATCTAAAACAGGTCTCACACTAAAGGTTCATAACATAGATAGTAAGAGGAGTCAGTCTTCTTGTACTGAAGTCGGCATTGTGCCTTTTGTATTTAATTACGATGCAATTTCTGTGTCTCATAGTCAATTAGAAGGTGCAAGGGATACAATAAACCTGCAGTGAAGCATCGGAATCTAAAACTGGACTCACAGGAGAGGTTCAAATCGTAGAAAGTTAGAGTGTCAGTCCACTTGTACTTAAGTCGGCATTGTGCATTTTGAATTTAATTCCGATGCAATTTCTGTGCTTCATCGTCAATACGAAGGTCCAAGGTATACAGTAAACCTGAAGTGAAGCATCGGAATCTAAAACTGCTCTCACACTAAAGGTTCATAACATAGATAGTAAGAAAAGTCAGTCCTCTTGTACTTAAGTCGGCGTTGTGCCTTTTGGATTAAATTCGGATGCAATTTCTGTGTTTAATCGTCAATAAGAAGGTAAAAGGTATACAGTAAACCTGAAGTGAAGCATGGGAAACGAAAACTGGACTCACAGGAGAGGTTCAAATCATTAAAGGTTAGAGCATCAGTCCTCTTGTACATAGGTTGGCGTTGTGCCTTTTGTATTTAATTCGGATGCAATTTCTGTGTTTCATCGTCAATATGAAGGTCCAAGGTATAAAGCAAATCTGAAGTGACGGATCGGAATCTAAAACTGGACTCACAGGAGAGGTTCAAATCATAGAAAGTTAGAGTGTCAGTAAACTTATACTTAAGTTGGCATTGTGCCTTTTGAATTTAATTCTGATGCAATTTCGATGCTTCATCGTCAATAAGAAGGTCCAACATATACAGTAAACCAGAAGTGAGGCATCAGAAACTAAACCTGGACTCACAGGAGAAGTTCAAATCTTAGAGAGTTAGAGTGTCTGTACACTTGTACTTAAGTCGGCATTGTGCCTTTTCAATTTAATTCCGATGCAATTTCTATGCTTCATCGTCAATAAGAAGGTCCATGATATACAGTAAACCTAAAGTGAAGCATCGGAATCTAAAACCGGACTCACAGGAGAGGTTCAAATCATAGAAAGAGTGTCAGTCCTCTTATACTTAAGTCGGCATTGTGCCTTTTGAAATTAATTCCGATGCAATTTCTGTGTTTCATCGTCAATAAGAAGGTCCAAGGTATACAGTAAACCTGAAGTGAAGCATCGGAATCTATAACTGGACTCACAGGAGAGGTTCAATTAATAGAAAGTTAGAGTGTCAGTCCACTTGTACTTAAGTCGGCATTGCGCCTTTTGAATTTAATTCCGATGCAATTTCTATGCTTCATCGTCAATAAGAAGGTCCAAGGTATACAGTAAACCAGAAGTGAAGCATCGGAAACTAAAACTGGACTCACAGGAGAGGCTCGAATCGTAGATAGTTAGAGTGTCAGTCCTCTTGTACTTAAGTCTGCATTGTGAATTTTGAAGTTAATTTCGATGCAATTTCAGTGCTTCATCGTCAATAAGAAGGTCCAAGGTATACAGTAAACCTGAAGTGAAGCATCGGAATCCAAAACTGCTCTCACACAAAATGTTCATAACATAGATAGTAAGAAGAGTCAGTCTCCTTGTAATGAAGTCGACATTGTGGCTTTTGTATTTAATTACGATGCAATTTCTGGGTTTCATCGTCAATATGAAGGTCCAAGGGATAGAGTGAACCCGAAGTGAAGCATCGGCATCTAAACTTGTCTCACACTAAAGGTTCATTACATGGATAGTAAGGGGACTCAGTCTTCTTATACTGAAGTCGGCATTGTGCCTTTTGTATTTAATTACGATGCAATTTCTGTGTTTCATAGTCGATTAGAAGGTACAAGGAATACAAACAACCTGCAGTGAAGCATCGGAATCTAAAACTTGACTCACAGGAGAGGTTCAAATCGTAGAAAGTTAGAGTGTTAGTCCTCTTGTACTTAAGTCGGCATTGTGCATTTTGAATTTAATTCCGATGCAATTACTGTGTTTCATCGTCACCAAGAAGGTCCAAGGTGTACAGTAAATATGAAGTGAAGAATTGGATTCTAAAACCGGACTCACAGGAGGGGTTCAAATCATAGAAAGAGTGTCAGTCCTCTTGTACTTAAGTCGGCATTGTGCCTTTTGAATTTAATTCCGATGCAATTTCTGTGTTTCATCGTCAATAAGATGGTCCAAGGTATACAGTAAACCTGAAGTGAAGCATCGGAATCTAAAACTGGACTCACAGGAGAGGTTCAAATCGTAGAAAGTTAGAGTGTCAGTCCTCTTCTACTTAAGTCGGCATTGTGCATTTGGAATTTAATTCCGATGCAATTGCTGTGCTTCATCGTCAATAAGAAGGTCCAAGGTATACAGTAAACCTGAAGTGAAGCACCGGAATCTAAAACTGGTCTCACACTAAAGGTTCATAACATAGATAGTAAGAGGAGTCAGTCTCCTTGTACTGAAGTCGGCATTGTGCCTTTTGTCTTTAATTACGATTCAATTTCTGTGTTTCATAGTCAATAAGAAGGTGCATGGGATACAATAAACCTGCAGTGAAGCATCGGAATCTAAAACTGGACAAACAGGAGAGGTTCAACTCATAGAAAGTTAGAGTGTCAATCCACTTGTACTTAAGTCGGCATTGTGCATTTTTAATTTAATTCCGATGCAATTTCTGTGCTTTATCGTCAATTAGAAGGTCCGAGGTATACAGTAAATCTGAAGTGAAGAATCGGAATATAAAACCGGACTCACAGGAGAGGTTCAAATCATAGAAAGAGTGTCAGTTCTCCTGTACTTTTGTCGGCATTGTGCCTTTTGAATTTAATTCCGATGCAATTTCTGTGTTTGATCGTCAATAAGAAGGTCCAAGGTATACAGTAAACCAGAAGTGAAACATCGGAAATTAAAACTGGACTCACAGGAGAGGTTCAAATCGTAGAAAGTTAGAGTGTCAGACCTCTTGTACTTAAGTCGGCATTGTGCATTTTGAATTTAATTCCGATGCAACTACCGTGCTTCATCGTCAATAAGAAGGTCCAAGGTATACAGTAAACCTAAAGTGATGCATCGGAATCTACAACTGCTCTCACACTAAAGGATCATAACATAGATAGTAAGAAGAGTCAGTCTCCTTGTACTGAAGTCGGCATTGTGGCCTTTGTATTTATTAACGTTGCTATTTCTGGGTTTCATCGTCAAAATTAAGGTCAAAGGGATACAGTAAACCAGAAGTGAAACATCGGAATCTAAAACTGGTCTCACACTAAAGGTTCATAACATAGATAGTAAGAGGAGTCAGTCTCCTTGTACTGAAGTCGGCATTGTGCCTTTTGTATTTAATTACGATGCAATTTCTGTGTTTCATAGTCAATTAGAAGGTGCAAGGGATACAATAAACCTCCAGTGAAGCATCGGAATCTAAAACTGGACTCACAGGAGAGGTTCAAATCATAGAAAGTTAGAGTGTCAGTCCTTTTGTACTTAAGTCGGCATTGTGACTTAAGAAATTAATTCCGATGCAATTACTGTACTTCATCGTCAATAAGAAGGTCCAAGGTATACAGTAAACCTGAAGTGAAGCACCGGAATCTAAAACTGGACTCACAGGAGAGGTTCAAGTCATAAAAGGTTAGAGTGTCAGTCCTCTTGTACTTAAGTCGGCATTGTGCCTTTTGTATTTAATTCGGATGCAATTTCTGTGTTTCATCGTCAATAAGAACGTCCAAAGTATACAGTAAACCTGAAGTGAAGCATCGGAATCTAAATCTAGACTCACAGGAGAGATTCAAATCATAGAAAGTTAGAGTGTCAGTCCACTTGTACTTAAGCCGGCATTGTGCCATTTGAATTTACTTCCGATGCGATTTCTATGCTTCATCGTCAATAAGAAGGTCCAAGGTATACAGTAAACCAGAAGTGCAGCATCGGAATCTTAAACTGGACTCACAGGCGAGGTTCAAATCGTAGAAAGTTAGAGTGTCAGACCTCTTCTACTTAAGTCGGCATTGTGCATTTTGAATTTAATTCCGATGCAATTTCTGTGCTTCATCGTCAATAAGAAGGTCTAAGGTATACAGTAAACCTGAAGTGAAGCATCGGAATCTAAAACTGGACTCACAGGAGAGGTTTAAATCAAAGAAAGTTTGAGTGTCAGTCCTCTTGTACTTAAGTCGGCAATGTGCCGTCTGAATTTAATTCCGATGCAATTTCTGTGCTTCATCGTCAATAAGAAGGTCCAAGGTATACAGTAAACCTGAAGTGAAGCACCGGAATCTAAAACTGGACTCACAGGTGAGGTTCAAATCATAGAAAGTTAGAGTGTCAGTCCTCTTGTACTTAAGTCGGCATTGTGCATTTTGAATTTAATTCCGATGCAACTACTGTGCTTCATCGTCAATAAGAAGGTCCAAGGTATACAGTAAACCTAAAGTGAAGCATCGGAATCTAAAACTGCTCTCACACTAAAGGATCATAACATAGACAGTAAGAAGAGTCAGTCTCCTTGTACTGAAGTAGCATTGTGGCTTTTGTATTTAATTACGATGCTATTTCTGGGTTTCATCGTCAAAATGAAGGTCAAAGGGATACAGTAAACCAGAAGTGAAGCATCAGAATCTAAAACTGGTCTCACACTAAAGGTTCATAACATAGATAGTAAGAGGAGTCAGTCTCCTTGTACTGACGTCGGCATTGTGCCTTTTGTATTTAATTACGATGCAATTTCTGTGTTTCATAGTCAATTAGAAGGTGCAAGGGATACAATAAACCTGCAGTGAAGCATCGGAACCTAAAACTGGACTCACAGGAGAGGTTCAAATCATAGAAAGTTAGAGTGTCAGTCCTCTTGTACTTAAGTCGGCATTGTGCCTAAAGAATCTAATTCCGATGCAATTACTGTACTTCATCGTCAATAAGAAGGTCCTAGGTATATAGTAAACCTGAAATGAAGCACCGGAATCTATAACTGGACCCACAGGAGAGGTTCAGGTCATAAAAGGTTAGAGTGTCAGTCCTCTTGTACCTAAGTCGGCATTGTGCCTTTTGTATTTAATTCGGATGCAATTTCTGTGTTTCATCGTCAATAAGAACGTCCAAGGTATACAGTAAACCTGAAGTGAAGCATCGGAATCTAAATCTAGACTCACAGGAGAGGTTCAAATCATAGAAAGTTAGAGTGTCAGTCCACTTGTACTTAAGTCGGCATTGTGCCATTTGAATTTAATTCCGATGCCATATCTATGCTTCATCGCCAATAAGAAGGTCCAAGGTATACAGTAAACCAGAAGTGCAGCATCGGAATCTAAAACTGGTCTCACAGGAGAGGTTTAAATCATAGAAAGTTTAAGTGTCAGTCCTCTTGTACTTAAGTCGGCAATGTGCCGTCTGAATTTAATTCCGATGCAATTTCTGTGCTTCATCGTCAATAAGAAGGTCCAAGGTATACAGTAAACCTGAAGTGAAGCACCGGAATCTAAAACTGGACTCACAGGAGAGGTTCAAATCGTAGAAAGTTAGAGTGTCAGTCCTCTTGTACTTAAGTCGGCATTGTGCATTTTGATTTTAATTCCGATGCAACTACTGTGCTTCATCGTCAATAAGAAGGTCCAAGGTATACAGTAAACCTGAAGTGAAGCATCGGAATCTAAAACTGGACTCACAGGAGAGGTTTAAATCAAAGAAAGTTTAGGTGTCAGTCCTCTTGTACTTAAGTCGGCAATGTGCCGTCTGAATTTAATTCCGATGCAATTTCTGTGCTTCATCGTCAATAAGAAGGTCCAAGGTATACAGTAAACCTGAAGTGAAGCACCGGAATCTATAACTGGACTCACAGGAGAGGTTCAAATCATAGAAAGTTAGAGTGTCAGTCCTGTTGTACTTAAGTCAGCATTGTGCCTTTTGTATTAAATTCGGATGCATTTTCTGTGTTTCATCATCAATAAGAAGGTCCAAGGTATACAGTAAACCTGAAGTGAAGCATCGGAATTTAAAACTGGACTCACAGGAGAGGTTCAAATCATAGATAGTTAGAGTGTCAGTCCTCTTGTACTTAAGTCGGCATTGTACCTTTTGTATTTAATTCGGATGGAATCTCTGTGTTTCATCGTCAATAAGAAGGTCCAAGGTATACAGTAAACCTGAAGTGAAGCATCGGAATCTAAAACTCCTCTCACACTAAAGGTTCATAACATAGATAGTAAGAAGAGTCAGTCTCCTTGTACTGAAGTCGGAATTTAATTCCGATGCAATTTCTGTGTTTCATCGTCAATAAGAAGGTCCAAGGTATACAGTAAACCTGAAGTGAAGCATCGGAATTTAAAACTGGACTCACAGGAGAGGTTCAAATCTTAGAAAGTTAGAGTGTCGGTCCTCTTGTTCTTATGTCGGCATTGTGCATTTTGAATTTAATTCCGATGCAATTACTGTGCTTCATCGTTAATAAGATGGTCCAAGGTTTACAGTAAACCTGAAGCGAAGCATCGGAATCTAAAGCTGCTCTCACACTAAAGGCTCATAACATAGATAGTAAGAGGAGTCAGTCTCCTTGTACTGAAGTCGGCATTGTGCCTTTTGTATTTAATTACGATGCAATTTCTGTGTTTCATAGTCAATTAGAAGGTGTAAGGGATACAATAAACCTGCAGTGTAGCATCGGAATCTAAAACTGGACTCACAGGAGAGGTTCAAATCATAGAAAGTTAGAGTGTCAGTCCTCTTGTACTTAAGTCGGCATTGTGCGTTTTGTATTTAATTCGGATGCAATTTCTGTGTTTCATCGCCAATAAGAAGGTCCAAGGTATACAGTAAACCTGAAGTGAAGCATCGGAATCTGATACTGGACTCACAGGAGCGGTTCAAATCGTATAAAGTTAGAGTATCAGTCCACTTGTACTTAAGTCGGCATTGTGGCATTTGAATTTAATTCCGATGCAATTACTATGCTTTATCGTCAATAGGAAGGTCCAAGGTATACAGTAAACCTAAATGTGAAGCATCGGAATCTAAATCTGCTCTCTCACTAAAGATTCATAACAGAGATAGTAAGAAGAGTCAGTCTTCTTCTACTGAAGTCGGCATTGTGGCATTTGTATTTAATTACGATGCAATTTCTGTGTTTCATCGTCAATAAGAAGGTCCAAGGGATACAGTAAACCCGAAGTGAAGCATCGGAATCTAAAACTGGTCTCACAGGAGAGTTTCAAATCATAGAAAGTTTGAGTGTCAATCCACTTGTACTTAAGTCGGCATTCTGCCTTTTGAATTTAATTCCGATGCAATTTCTGTACTTCATCGTCAATAAGAAGGTCCAAGGTATACAGTAAACCTGAAGTGAAGCATCGGAATCTATAACTGGACTCACAGGGGAGGTTTAATTCAAAGATAGTTTGAGTGTCATTCCTCTTGTACTTAAGTCAGCAATGTGCCGTTTGAATTAAATTCGGATGCAATTTCTGTGTTTCATCGTCAATAAGAAGGTCCAAGGTATACAGTAAACCTGAAGAGAAGCATCGGAACCTAAATTTGGACTCACAGGAGAGGTTCAAATCATAGATAGTTAGAGTGTCAGTCCTCTTGTACTTAAGTCGGCATTGTACCTTTTGTATTTAATTCGGATGCAATTTCTGTGTTTGATCGTCAATAAGAAGGTCCAAGGTATACAGTAAACCTGAAGTGAAGCATCGTAATCTAAAACTGGACTCACAGGAGAGGTTCAAATCATAGAAAGTTAGAGTGTCAGTCCGCTTGTACTTAAGTCGGCATTGTGCCTTTTGAATTTAATTCCGATGCAATTTCTATGCTTCATCGACAATAAGAAGGTCCAAGGTATACAGTATACCTGAAGTGAAGCATCGGAATCTAAAACTGGACTCACAGGGGAGGATGAAATCGTAGAAAGTTAGGTTCAGTCCTCTTGTACGTAAGTCGGCATTGTGCATTTTGAATTTAATTCCGATGCAATTTCTGTGTTTCATCTTCAATAAGAAGGTCCAAGGTATACAGTAAACCAGAAGTGAAGCATCGGAATCTAAAACTGGACTCACAGGAGAGGTTCAAATCGTAGAGAGTTAGAGTGTCAGTCCTCTTGTACTTAAGTCGGCATTGTGCATTTTGAATTTAATTCCGAAGCAATTTCTGTGCTTCATCGTCAATAAGAAGGTCCAAGGTATACAGTAAATCTGAAGTGAAGCATCGGAATCGAAACAGGACTCACAGGAGAGGTTCAAATCATAGAGGATTGAGTGTCAGTCCTCTTGTACTTAAGTCGCCAATGTGCCTTTTGTATTTAATTCGGATGCAATTTCTGTGTTTCATCGTCAATAAGAAGGTCCAAGGGATACAGTAAACCTGAAGTGATGCATCGGAATCTAAAACTGCTCTCACACTAAAGGTTCGTATCATAGATAGTAAGAAGAATCAGTCTCCTTGTACTGAAGTCGGCATTGTGGCTTTTGTATTAAATTAGGATGCAATTTCTGTGTTTCATCGTCAATAAGAAGGTCCGAGGTATACAGTAAACCTGAAGTGAAGCATCGGAATCTAAAACTGGACTCACAGGAGAGGGTAAAATCATAGAAAGTTAGAGTGTCAGTCCTCATGTACTTAAGTCGACATTGTGCCTTTTGTATTAAATTCGGATGCAATTCCTGTGTTTCATCGTCACTAAGAAGGTCCGAGGTATACAGTAAACCTGAAGTAAGGAACGGAATCTAAAACTGGACTCACAGGAGAGGTTCAAATCATAGAAAGTTAGAGTGTCAGTCCTCATGTACTTAAGTCGACATTGTGCCTTTTGTATTAAATTCGGATGCAATTTCTGTGTTTAATCGTCAATAAGAAGGTCCAAGGTATACAGTAAATCTGAAGTGAAGCATCGGAATCGAAACAGGACTCACAGGAGAGGTTCAAATCATAGAGGATTGAGTGTCAGTCCGCTTGTACTTAAGTCGCCAATGTGCCTTTTGTATTTAATTCGGATGCAATTTCTGTGTTTCATCGTCAATAAGAAGGTCCAAGGGATACAGTAAACCTGAAGTGAATCATCGGGATCTATAACTGGACTCACAGGAGAGGTGCAAATCATAGAGAGTTAGGGTGTCAGTCCTCTTGTACTTTAGTCGGCATTGTGCATTTTGAATTTAATTCCGATGCAATTTCTGTGCTTCATCGCCAATAAGAAGGTCCAAGGTATACAGTAAACCTGAAGTGAAGCATCGGAATCTAAAACTGCTCACACACTAAAGGTTCAAAGCATAGATAGTAAGATGAGTCAGTCTTCTTGTACTTAAGTCGGCATTGTGCGTTTAGAAATTGATTCCGATGCAATTTCTGTGCTTCATCGTCATCAAGAAGGTCCAAGGTATACAGTAAACCTGAAGTGAAGCATCGGAATCTAAAACTGCTCTCACACTAGAGGTTCATAACATAGATAGTAAGAAGAGTCAGTCTTCTTGTACTGATGTCGCCATTGTGGCGTTTGTATTTAATTACGATGCAATATCTGGGTTTCATCGTCAATAAGAAGGTCCAAGGGATACAGTAAACCTGAAGTGAAGCATCGGAATCTAAAACTGGTCTCACACTAAAGGTTCATAACATAGATAGTAAGAGGAGTCAGTCTTCTTGTACTGAAGTCGGCATTGTGCCTCTTGTATTTAATTACGTTGCAATTTCTGTGTTTCATAGTCAATTAGAAGGTGCAAGGGATACAATAAACCTGCAGTGAAGCATCGGAATACAAATGTGGACTCACAGGAGAAGTTCAAATCATATAAAGTTAGAGTGTCAGTCCTCTTGTACTTAAGTCGGCATTGTGCCTTTTGTATTAAATTCGGATGCAATTATTGTGTTTTATCGTCAGTAAGAAGGTCCAAGGTATACAGTAAACCTGAAGTGAAGAATCGGAATCTAAAACTGGACTCACAGGCGAGGTTCAAATCATAGATAGTTAGAGTGTAAGTCCTCTTGTTCTTAAGTCGGCATTGTGCCTTTTGTATTAAATTAGGATGCAATTTCTGTGTTTCATCACAAATAAGAAGGTTCGAGGTATACAGTAAACCTGAAATGAAGCATCGGAGTCAAAAACTGGACTCACAGGGGAGGTTCAAATCACAGAAAGTTAGAGGGTCAGTCCTCTTGTACTTAAGTCGACATTGTGCCTTTTGTATTAAATTCGCATGCAAATTCTGTGTTTCATCGTCAATTAGAAGGTCCAAGGTATACAGTTATCCTGAAGTGAAGCATCGGATTTGAAATTGGACTCGCAGGAGAGGTTCAAATCATAGAAAGTTAGAGTATCAGTCCTCTTGTACCTAAGTCGGTAATGTGCCGTTTCATTTAATTCCGATGCAATTTCTGTGCTTCATCGTCAATAAGAAGGTCCAAGGTATACAGTAAACCTGAAGTGAAGCATCGGAATCTAAAACTGCGATCACACTAAAGGTTCATAACATAGATAGTAAGAAGAGTCAGTCTTCTTGTACTGATGTCGTCATTGTGGCTTTTGTATTTAAATTACGATGCAATTTCTCTGTTTCATCGTCAATAAGAAGGTCCAAGGGATACAGTAAACCTGAAGTGAAGCATCGGAATCTAAAACTGGTCTCACACTAAAGGTTCATAACATAGATAGTAAGAGGAGTCAGTCCTCTTGTACTTAAGTCGGCATTGTGCCTTTTGAATTTAATTCCGATGCAATTTCTGTGCTTAATCGTCAATAAGAAGGTCCAAGGTATACAGTAAACCTGAAGTGGGGCATTAGAATCTAAAACTGGACTCACAGGAGAGGTTCAAACCATAGAAAGTTAGAGCGTCAGTCCTCTTGTACTTAAGTCGGCATTGTGCCTTTTGAATTTAATTCCGATGCAATTTCTGTGTTTCATCGTCAATAAGAAGGTCCAAGGTATACAGTAAACCAGAAGTGAAGAATCGGAATCTAAAACTGGACTCACAGGAGAGGTTCAAATCATAGAAAGTTAGAGTATCAGTCCTCTTGTACCTAAGTCGGTAATGTGCCGTTTCATTTAATTCCGATGCAATCTCTGTGCTTCATCGTCAATAAGAAGGTCCAAGGTATACAGTAAACCTGAAGTGAAGCATCGGAATCTAAAACTGCGATCACACTAAAGGTTCATAACATAGATGGTAAGAAGAGTCAGTCTTCTTGTACTGATGTCGTCATTGTGGCTTTTGTATTTAAATTACGATGCAATTTCTGTGTTTCATCGTCAATAAGAAGGTCCAAGGGATACAGTAAACCTGAAGTGAAGCATCGGAATCTGAAACTGGTCTCACACTAAAGGTTCATCACATAGATAGTAAGTGGAGTCAGTCTTCTTGTACTGAAGTCGGCATTGTGCGTTTTGTATGTAATTACGATGCATGTTCTGTGTTTCATAGTCAATTAGATGGTGCAAGGGATGCAATAAACCAGCAGTGAAGCATCGGAAACTAAAACTGGACTCACAGGAGAGGTTCAAGTCATAGAAAGTTAGAGTGTCAGACCTCATGTACTTATGTCGGCATTGTTCCTTTTTGTTTTAAATTCGGATGCAATTATTGTGTTTCATCGTCAATAAGAAGGTCCAAGGTATACAGTAAACCCAAAGTGAAGAATCGGAATCTAAAACTGGACTCACAGGAGAGGTTCAAATAATAGAATGTTAGAGTGTCAGTCCTCTCGTACGTAAGTCGGCAATGTGCCATTTGTATTATATTCGGATGCAATTTCTGTGATTCATCGTCATTAAGAAGGTCCAAGGGATACAGTAAACCTGAAGTGAAGCATCGGAATCTAAAACTGGACCCACAGGAGAGGTTCAAATCATAGAAATATAGAGTGTCAGCCCCTAGTACTTAAGTCGGCATTGTGCCTTTTGTATTAAATTAGGATGCAATTTCTGTGTTTCATCACAAATAAGAAGGTCCGAGGTATACAGTAAACCTGAAGTGAAGCATCGGAATCAAAAACTGGACTCACAGGGGCGGTTTAAATCATAGAAAGTTAGAGTGTCAGTCCTCTTGTACTTAAGTCGGCAATGTGCCGTTTGAATTTACTTCCGATGCAATATCTGTGTTTCATCGTCAAGAAGAAGGTCCAAGGTATACAGTAAACCTGAAGTGAAGCATCGGAATCTAAAACTGGTCTCACACTAAAGGTTCATAACATAGGTAGTAAGGGGAGTCAGTCTTCTTGTACTGAAGTCGGCATTGTGCATTCTGAATTTTATTCCGATGCAATTTCTGTGCTTCATCGTCAATAAGAAGGTCCAAGGTATACAGTAAACCTGAAGTGAAGCATCGGAATTTAAATCCGGTCTCACAGGAGAGATTCAAATCATAGAAAGAGTGTCAGTCCTCTTGTACTTAAGTCGCCATTGTGCATTTTGAATTTAATTCCGATGCTATTTCTGTGCTTCATCGCCAATAAGAAGGTCCAAGGTATACAGTAAACCTGAAGTGAAGCATCGGAATCTGAAACTGCTCTCACACTAATGGTTCTTAACATAGGTAGTAAGAAGAGTCAGTCTTCTTGTACTTAAGTCGGCATTGTGGCCTTTGTATTTAATTACGATGCAATTTCTGTGTTTCATCGTCAATAAGAAGGTCCAAGGGATACAGTAAACCTGAAGTGAAGCATCGGAATCTGAAACTGGTCTCACACTAAAGGTTCATAACATAGATAGTAAGAGGAGTCAGTCTTCTTGTACTGAAGTCGGCATTGTGCCTTTTGTATGTAATTACGATGCATGTTCTGTGTTTCATAGTCAATTAGATGGTGCAAGGGATGTAATATACCTGCAGTGAAGCATCGGAAACTAAAACTGGACTCACAGGGGAGGTTCAAATCATAGAAAGTTAGAGTGTCAGACCTCTTGTACTTAAGTCGGCATTGTTCCTTTTGTATTAAATTCGGATGCAATTATTGTGTTTCATCGTCAATAGGAAGGTCCAAGGTATACAGTAAACCTGAAGTGAAGAATCGGAATCTAAAACTGGACTCACAGGAGAGGTTCAAATAATAGAATGTTAAAGTGTCAGTCCTCTCGTACGTAAGTCGGCATTCTGCCATTTGTATTATATTCGGATGCAATTTCTGTGATTCATCGTCAATAAGAAGGTCCAAGGGATACAGTAAACCTGAAGTGAAGCATCGGAATCTAAAACTGGATCCACAGGAGAGGTTCAAATCATAGAAAGTTAGAGTGGCAGTCCCCTAGTACTTAAGTCGGCATTGTGCGTTTTGTATTAAATTAGGATTCAATTTCTGTGTTTCATCACAAATAAGAAGGTCCGAGGTATACAGTAAACCTGAAGTGAATCATCGGAATCAAAAACTGGACTCACAGGGGAGGTTCAAATCACAGAAAGTTAGAGGGTCAGTCCTCTTGTACTTAAGTCGACATTGTGCCTTTTGTATTAAATTCGCATGCAAATTCTGTGTTTCGCGGTCAATTAGAAGGTCCAAGGTATACAGTTATCCTGAAGTGAAGCATCGGATTTGAAATTGGACTCGCAGGAGAGGTTCAAATCAGAAAGTGTGTAAGTCTTCTTGTACTTAAGTCGGCATTGTGCCTTCTGAATTTAATTCCGATGCAATTTCTGTGCTTAATCGTCAATAAGAAGGTCCAAGGTATACAGTAAACCTGAAGTGGGGCATTAGAATCTAAAACTGGACTCACAAGAGAGGTTCAAACCATAGAAAGTTAGAGCGTCTGTCCTCTTGTACTTAAGTCGGCATTGTGCCTTTTGAATTTAATTCCGATGCAATTTCTGTGTTTCATCGTCAATAAGAAGGTCCAAGGTATACAGTAAACCAGAAGTGAAGAATCGGAATCTAAAACTGGACTCACAGGAGAGGTTCAAATCATAGAAAGTTAGAGTATCAGTCCTCTTGTACTTAAGTCGGTAATGTGCCGTTTCATTTAATTCCGATGCAATTTCTGTGTTTCAACGTCAATAAGAAGGTCCAAGGTATACAGTAAACCTGAAGTGAAGCAGCGGAATCTTAAACTGGACTCACAGGAGAGGTTCAAATCATAGAGAGTTAGAGTGTCAGTCCTCTTGTACATAAGTCGGCATCGTGCCTTTTGTATTAAATTCGGCTGCAATTTCTGTGTTTCATCGTCAATAAGAAGGTCCAAGGGAAACAGTAAACATGAAGTGAAGCATCGTAATCTAAAACTGGACTCACAGGAGAGGTTCAAATCATAGAGAGTTAGAGTGTCAGTCCTCTTGTACTTAAGTCGGCATAGTGCCAATTGTATTAAATTCGGTTGCAATTTCTGCATTTGATCGTCAATAAGAAGGTCCAGTGAGACAGTAAACCTGAAGAGAAGCATCGGAATCTAAAACTCGACTCACGGGAGAAGTTCAAATCATAGAGAGTTAGAGTGTCAGTCCTCTAGTACTTAAGGCGGCATTGTGCCTTTTGTATCAAATTCGGATGCAATTTCTGTGTTTCGTCGTCAATAAGATTGTCCAAGGGATACAGTAAACCTGAAATGAAGCCTCGGAATCTAAAACTGGACTCACTGGAGAGGTTCAAATCATAGATATTTAGGGTGTCAGTCCTCTTGTACTTAAGATCGCATTGCACCTTTTGTATTAAACTCGGATGCAATTTCTGTGTTTCATCGTCAATAAGAAGGTCCAAGGGGTACAGTAAACCTGAAGTGAAGCATCGGAATCTAAAGCTGGACTCACAGGAGGGTTTCAAAACATAGGAAGTTAGAGTGTCGGTCCTCATGTACTTAAGTCGGCATTGTGCCTTTGGTATAAATTCGGATGCAATTTCTGTGTTACATCGTCAATAAGAGGGTCCAAGGGTTACAGTAAACCTGAAGTGAAGCATCGGAATCTAAAACTGGACTCACAGGTGAGGTTCAAATCATAGAAAGTTAGAGTGTCAGTCCTCATGTACTTAAGTCGGCATTGTGCCTTTTGTATTAAATTCGGATGCAATTTCTGTGTTTCGTCGTCAATAAGATTGTCCTAGGGATACAGTAAACCTGAAATGAAGCATCGGAATCTAAAACTGGACTCACTGGAGTGGTTCAAATCATAGTAAGTTACAGTGTCAGTCCTCTTGTACTTAAGTCGGCATTGTGCCTTTAGTATTAAATTCGCATGCTATTTCTGTCTTTCATCGGCAATAAGACGGTCCAAGGGATACAGTAAACCTGAAGTGAAACATCGGAATCTAAAACTGGACTCACAGGAGAGGTTCATATCATAGAGAGTTGGAGTGTCAGTCCCCTTGTACATAAGTCGGCATTGTGACTTTGTATTAAATTCGGAAGCTGTTTCTGTGTTTCATCGTCAACAAGAATGTTCAAGGGATACAGTAAAACTGAAGTGAAGCATCGGAATCTAAAACTGGACTCACAGGAGAGGTTCAAATCGTAGAGAGTTAGAGTTTCAGACCTCTTGTACATAAGACGGCATTGTGCCTTTTGTATTAAATTCGGATGCTGCTTCTGTGTTTCATCGTCAATAAGAAAGTCCGAGGGATACAGTAAACCTGTGGTGAAGCATCGGAATCTAAAACTGGACTTACAGGAGAGGTTCAAATCATAGAGAGTTAGAGTGTCAGTCCTTTTGTACTTAAGTCGGCATTGTGAATATTGTATTAAACTCGGTTGCAATTTCTGCGTTTGGTCGGCAATAAGAAGGTCCAGTGGTGCAGTAAACCTGAAGTGAAGCATCGGAATCTAAAACTGGACTCACAGGAGAGGTTCAAATCATAGAAAGTTAGAGTGTCAGTCCTATTGTACTTAAATCGGCATTGTGCCATTTGTATTACATTCGGATGCAATTTCTGTGTTTCATTGTCAATAAGAAGGTCCAAGGGATACAGTAAACCTGAAGTGAAGCATCGGAATCTAAAACTGGAGTCACAGAAGAGGTTCAAATCACAGAGTGTTAGAGTGTCAGTCCTCTTGTACATAAGTCGGCATTGTGCCTTTTGTATTAAATTCGGATGCAATGTCTGTGTTACATCGTCAATAAGAAGGTCCAGGGGATACAGTAAACCTGAAGTGAAGCATCGGAAACTAAAACTGGACTCACAGGAGAGGTTCAAATAATAGAGAGGTAGAGTGACAGTCCTGTTGTACTTAAGTCGGCATTGCACCTTTTGTATTAAATTCGGATGCAATTTCTGTGTTTCATCGTCAATAAGAAGGTCCAAGGGGTACAGTAAACCTGAAGTGCAGCATCGGAATCTAAAACTGGACTCACAGGAGAGGTTCAAATCATAGTAAGTTACAGTGTCAGTCCTCTTGTACTTAAGTCGGCATTGTGCCTTTAGTATGAAATTCGGATGCAATTTCTGTCTTTCATCGTCAATAAGAAGGTCCAAGGGATACAGTAAACCAGAAGTGAAGCATCGGAAACTAAAACTGGACTCACAGGAGGTGTTCAAATCATTGAGAGTTAGTGTGTCAGACCTCTTGTACATAAGTCGGCACTGTGCCTTTTGTATTAAATTCGAATGCTGTTTCTGTGTTTCATCGTCAATAAGAAAGTCCAAGGGATACAGTATACCTGAAGTGAGCATCGGAATCTAAAACTGGAGTCACAGGAGAGCTTCAAATCATAGAGAGTTAGAGTGTCAGTCCTCTTGTACATAAGTCGGCATCGTGCTTTTGTATTAAATTCGGATGCTATTTCTGTGTTTCATCGTCAGTAAGAAGGTCCAGGGGATACAGTAAACCTGAAGTGAAGCATCGGAATCTAAAACTGGACTCACAGGAGAGGTTCAAATCATAGAGAGTTAGAGTGTCAGTCCTCTTGTACTTAAGTCGGCATTGTCCCTATTGTATTAAATTCGGTTGCAATTTCTGCCTTTGATCGTCAATAAGAAGGTCCAGTGATACAGTAAAACTGAAGAGAAGCATTGGAATCTAAAACTCGACTCACAGGAGAGGTTCAAATCATAGAGAGTTAGAGTTTCAGTCCTCTAGTACTTAAGTCGGCATTGTGCCTTTTGTATTAAATTCGGATGCAATTTCTCTGTTTCATCGTCAGTAAGAAGATTTAAGGGATACAGTGAACCTAAAGTGAAGCATCGAAATCTAAAACTGGACTCACAGGAGAGGTTCAAATCATAGACAGTTAGAGTGTCAGTCCTCTTGTACTTAAGTCGGCATTGTGCCTTTTGTATTAAATTCGGATGCAATTTCTGTGTTTCATCGTCTATAAGAAGGTCCAAGGGATACAGTAAACCTGAAGTGAAGCATCGGAATCTAAAACTGGACTCACAGGAGGGGTTCAAATCGTAGAAAGTAAGAGTGTCAATCCCCTTGTTCTTAATTCGTCATTGTGCCCTTTGTATTGAAATCGGATGCAATTTCTGTGTTTCATCGTCAATAAGAATGTCCAAGGGATACAGTAAACCTGAATTGAAGCATCGGAATCTAAAACTGGACTCACAGGAGAGATTCAAATCATAGAAAGTTAGAGTGTCAGTCCTCATGTATTTATGTCGGCATTGTGCATTTTGTATTAAATTCGGATGCAATTTCTGTGTTTCATCGTCAATATGAAGGTCCAAGGGATACTGAAAACCTGAAGTGAAGCATCGGATTCTCAAACTGGACTCACAGGAGAGGTTTAAATCATAGAAAGTTAGAGTGTCAGTCCCCATGTACTTAAGTCGGCATAGTGCTTTTTGTATTAAATTCGGATGCAATTTCTGTGTTTCATCGTCATTAAGAAGGTCCAAGGGATACAGTAAACCTGAAGTGAAGCATCGGAATCTAAAACTGGACTCACAGGAGGGGTTCAAATTACAGTAAGTTACAGTGTCAGTCCTCTTGTACTTAAGTCGGCATTGTGCCTTTCGTATGAAATTCGGATGCAATTTCTGTCTTTCATCGTCAATAAGAGGGTCCAAGGTATACAGTAAACCGGAAGTGAAGCATCGGAATCTAAAACTGGAGTCACAGGTGAGGTTTAAATCATAGAAAGTTAGAGTGTCTGTCCACTTGTACTCAAGTCGGCATTGTGCCTTTTGTATTAAATTCGGATGCATTTTCTGTGTTTCATCGTCAATAAGAAAGTCCGAGGGATACAGTAAACCTGAAGTGAAGCATCGGAATCTAAAACTGGACTTACAGGAGAGGTTCAAATCATAGAGAGTTAGAGTGTCAGTCCTTTTGTACTTAAGTCGGCATTGTGCCTATTGTATTAAACTCGGTTGCAATTTCTGCGTTTGGTCGGCAATAAGAAGGTCCAGTGGTGCAGTAAACCTGAAGTGAAGCATCGGAATCTAAAACTGGACTCACTGGAGAGGTTCAAATCATAGAAAGTTAGAGTTTCAGTCCTCATGTACTTAAGTCAGCATTGTGCCTTTTGTATTAAATTCGGATGCAATTTCTGTGTTTCATCGTCCATAAGATTGTCCAAGGGATACAGTAAACCTGAAGTGAAGCTTCGGAATCTAATACTGGACTCACAGGAGAGGTTCAAATCAAAGTAAGTTACAGTGTCAGTCCTCTTGTGCTTAAGCCGGCATTGTGCCTTTAGTATTAAATTCGCATGCAATTTCTGACTTTCATCGTCAATAAGAAGGTCCAAGGGATACAGTAAACCTGAAGTGAAGCATCGGAATCTAAAACTGGACTCACAGGAGTGGTTCAAATCATAGAGAGTTAGAGTGTCAGTCCTATTGTACTTAAATCGGCATTGTGCCATTTGTATCACATTCGGATGCAATTTCTGTGTTTCATCGTCAATAAGAAGGTCCAAGGTATACAGTAAACCTGAAGTGAAGCATCGGAATCTAAAACTGGACTCACAGAAGAGGTTCAAATCACAGAGTGTTAGAGTGTCAGTCCTCTTGTACATAAGTCGGCATTGTGCCTTTTGTATTAAATTCGGATGCAATGTCTGTGTTACATCGTCAATAAGAAGGTCCAGGGGATACAGTAAACCTGAAGTGAAGCATCGGAAACTAAAACTGGACTCACAGGAGAGGTTCAAATAATAGGGAGGTAGAGTGACAGTCCTGTTGTACTTAAGTCGGCATTGCACCTTTTGTATTAAATTCGGATGCAATTTCTGTGTTTCATCGTCAATAAGAAGGTCCAAGGGGTACAGTAAACCTGAAGTGCAGCATCGGAATCTAAAACTGGACTCACAGGAGAGGTTCAAATCATAGTAAGTTACAGTGTCAGTCCTCTTGTACTTAAGTCGGCATTGTGCCTTTAGTATGAAATTCGGATGCAATTTCTGTCTTTCATCGTCAATAAGAAGGTCCAAGGGATACAGTAAACCAGAAGTGAAGCATCGGAAACTAAAACTGGACTCACAGGAGGGGTTCAAATCATTGAGAGTTAGTGTGTCAGTCCTCTTGTACATAAGTCGGCATCGTGCTTTTGTATTAAATTCGGATGCTATTTCTGTGTTTCATCGTCAATAAGAAGGTCCAGGGCATACAGTAAACCTCAAGTGAAGCATCGGAATCTAAAACTGGACTCACAGGAGAGGTTCAAATCATAGAGAGTTAGAGTGTCAGTCCTCTTGTACTTAAGTCGGCATTGTCCTTATTGTATTTAATTCGGTTGCAATTTCTGCGTTTGATCGTCAATAAGAAGGTCCAGTGATACAGTAAAACTGAACAGAAGCATTGGAATCTAAAACTCGACTCACAGGAGAGGTTCAAATCATAGAGAGTTAGAGTCTCAGTCCTCTAGTACTTAAGTCGGCATTGTGCCTTTTGTATTAAATTCGGATGCAATTTCTCTGTTTCATCGTCAGTAAGAAGGTTCAAGGGATACAGTGAACATGAAGTGAAGCATCGGAATCTAAAACTGGACTCACAGGAGAGGATCAAATCAAAGAAAGTTAGAGTCTCAGTCCTCTTGTACTTATGTCGGCATTGTGCGTTTTGTATTAAATTCGGATGCAATTTCTGTGTTTCATCGTCAATAAGAAGGTCCAAGGAATACAGTAAACCTGAAGTGAGGCATCGGAATCTAAAACTGGACTCACAGAACAGGTTCAAATCATAGATATTTTAAGTGTCAGTCCTCATGTATTTTTGTCGGCATTGTGCATTTTGTATTAAATTCGGATGCAATTTCTGTGTTTCATCGTCAATATGAAGGTCCAAGGGATACTGAAAACCTGAAGTGAAGCATCGGATTCTCAAACTGGACTCACAGGAGAGGTTTAAATCATAGAAAGTTAGTGTGTCAGTCCCCATGTACTTAAGTCGGCATAGTGCTTTTTGTATTAAATTCGGATGCAATTTCTGTGCTTCATCGTCATTAAGAAGGTCCAAGGGATACAGTAAACCTGAAGTGAAGCATCGGAATCTAAAACTGGACTCACAGGAGGGGTTCAAATTATAGTAAGTTACAGTGTCAGTCCTCTTGTACTTAAGTCGGCATTGTGCCTTTCGTATGAAATTCGGATGCAATTTCTGTCTTTCATCGTCAATAAGAAGGTCCAAGGGATACAGTAAACCTGAAGTGAAGCATCGGAATCTAAAACTGGACTCACAGGAGGGGTTCAAATCATAGAAAGTTAGAGTGTCAGTATTCTTGTACATAAGTCGGCATCGTGCCATTTCTATTGAATTCGGATGCAATTTCTGTGTTTCATCGTCAATAAGAGGGTCCAAGGTATACAGTAAACCGGAAGTGAAGCATCGGAATCTAAAACTAGAGTCACAGGTGAGGTTTAAATCATAGAAAGTTAGAGTGTCAGTCCACTTGTACTCAAGTCGGCATTGTGCCTTTTGTATTAAATTCGGATGCATTTTCTGTGTTTCATCGTCAATAAGAAAGTCCGAGGGATACAGTAAACCTGAAGTGAAGCATCGGAATCTAAAACTGGACTTACAGGAGTGGTTCAAATCATAGAGAGTTAGAGTGTCAGTCCTTTTGTACTTAAGTCGGCATTGTGCTTATTGTATTAAACTCGGTTGCAATTTCTGCGTTTGGTCGGCAATAAGAAGGTCCAGTGGTGCAGTAAACCTGAAGTGAAGCATCGGAATCTAAAACTGGACTCACAGGAGAGGTGCAAATCATAGAAAGTTAGAGTTTCAGTCCTCATGTACTTAAGTCAGCATTGCGCCTTTTGTATTAAATTCGGATGCAATCTCTGTGTTTCATCGTCAATAAGATTGTCCAAGGGATACAGTAAACCTGAAGTGAAGCTTCGGAATCTAAAACTGGACTCACAGGAGAGGTTCAAAACAAAGTAAGTGACAGTGTCAGTCCTCTTGTGCTTAAGCCGGCATTGTGCCTTTAGTATTAAATTCGGATGCAATTTCTCTGTTTCATCGTCAGTAAGAAGGTTCAAGGGATACAGTGTACATGAAGTGAAGCATCGGAATCTAAAACTGGACTCACAGGAGAGGATCAAATCAAAGAAAGTTAGAGTCTCAGTTCTCTTGTACTTATGTCGGCATTGTGCGTTTTGTATTAAATTCGGATGCAATTTCTGTGTTTCATCGTCAATAAGAAGGTCCAAGGAATACAGTAAACCTGAAGTGAAGCAGCGGAATCTAAAACTGGACTCACAGGAGAGGTTCAAATCACAGAAAAATAGAGTGTCAGTCGTCTTGAACATAAGGCGGCATTGTGCCTTTTGTGTTACATTCGGATGCAATTTCTGTGTTTCATCGTCAATAAGAAGGTCCAAGCGATACAGTAAACCTGAAGTGAGGCATCGGAATCTAAAACTGGACTCACAGAAGAGGTTCAAATCATAGATATTTTAAGTGTCAGTCCTCTTGTATTTAAGTCGGCATTGCACCTTTTGTATTAAATTCGGATGCAATTTCTGTGTTTCATCGTCAATAAGAAGGTCCAAGGGATACAGTAAACCTGAAGTGAAGCATCGGAATCTAAAACTGGACTCACAGGAGATGTTCAAATCATAGAGAGTTGGAGTGTCAGTCCTCTTGTACTAAAGTCGGCATTGTGCCTTTTGTATTAAATTCGGAAGCTGTTTCTGTGTTTCATCGTCAACAAGAAAGTCCAAGGGATACAGTAAACCCGAAGTGAAGCATCGGAAGCTAAAACTGGACTCACAGGAGGGGGTTCAAATCATAGAGAGTTAGAGTGTCAGTCCTCTTGTACATAAGTCGGCATCGTGCCTTTTGTATTAAATTCGGCTGCAATTTCTGTGTTTCATCGTCAATAAGAAGGTCCAAGAGATACAGTAAGCATGAAGTGAAGCATCGGAATCTAAAACTGGACTCACAGGAGAGGTTCAAATCATAGAGAGTTAGAGTATCAGTCCTCTTGTACTTAAGTCGGCATAGTGCCTATTGTATTAAATTCGGTTGCAATTTCTGCGTTTGATCGTCAATAAGATCGTCCAGTGATACAGTAAACCTGAAGAGAAGCATCGGAAACTAAAACTGGACTCACAGGAGAGGTTCAAATCATAGTAAGTTACAGTGTCAGTCCTCTTGTACTTAATTCGGCATTGTGCATTTCGTATTAAATTCGGATGTAGTTCCTGTGTTTCATCATCAATAATAATGTCCAAGTTATACAGTAAACCTGAAGTGAAGCATCGGAACCTAAAACTGGACTCACAGGAGAGGTTCAAATGATAGAGAGTTAGAGTGTCAGTCCTCTTGTACATAAGTCGGCATTGTGCCTTTGGTATTAAATTCGAATGCTATTTCAGTGTTTCGTCGTCATTAAGACGGTCCAAGGAATACAGTAAACCTGAAGTGAAGCATCGGAATCTAAAACTGGACTCACAGGACAGGTTCAAATCATAGAAATTTAGAGTGTCAGTCCTCTTGTACTTAAGTCGGCATTGCACCTTTTGTATTAAATTCGGATGCAATTTCTGTGTTTCATCGTCAATAAGAAGGTCCAAGGGGTACAGTAAACCTGAAGTGAAGCATCGGAATCTAAAACTGGACCCACAGGAGAGGTTCAAATCATAGTAAGTTACAGTGTCAGTCCTCTTGTACTTAATTCGGCATTGTGCATTTCGTATTAAATTCGGATGTAGTTCCTGTGTTTCATCATCAATAATAATGTCCAAGGGATACAGTAAACCTGAAGTGAAGCATCGGAACCTAAAACTGGACTCACAGGAGAGGTTCAAATCATAGAGAGTTTGAGTGTCAGACATCTTGTATATAAGTCGGCATTGTGCCTTTTGTATTAAATTCGGATGCAATTTCTGTGTTTCTTCGTCAATAAGAAGGTTCAAGGGATACAGTAAACATGAAGTGAAGCATGGGAATCTAAAACTGGACTCTCAATAGAGGATCAAATCAAAGAAAGTTAGAGTCTCAGTCCTCTTGTACTTATGTCGTCATTGTGCGTTTTGTATTAAATTCGGATGCAATTTCTGTGTTTCATCGTCAATAAGAAGGTCCAAGGGATACAGTAAACCTGAAGTGAGGAATCTCAATCTAAAACTGGACTCACAGAAGAGGTTCAAATCATAGATTATTAGGGTGTCAGTCCTCTTGTACTTAAGATCGCATTGCACCATTTGTATTAAACTCGGATGCAATTTCTGTGTTTCATTGTCAATAAGAAGGTCCAAGGGGTACAGTAAACCTGAAGTGAAGCATCGGAATCTAAAACACGACTCACAGGAGAGGTTCAAATCATAGTAAGTTACAGTGTCAGTCCTCTTGTACTTAGGTCGGCATTGCGCATTTCGTATTAAATTCGGATGTAATTCCTGTGTTTCATCGTCAATAAGAATGTCCAAGGGATACAGTAACCCTGAAGTGAAGCATCGGAATCTAAAACTGGACTCACAGGAGAGGTTCAAAGCAAAGAAAGTTACAGTGTCTGTCCCCTTGTACTTAAGTCGGCATTGTGCCTTTAGTATTAAATTCGGGTGAAATTTCTGTCTTTCATCGTCAATAAGAAATTCCAAGGGAAACAGTAAACCTGAAGTGAAGCATCGGAAACTAAAACTGGACTCACAGGAGAGGTTCAAATCGTAGAGAGTTACAGTTTCAGACCTCTTGTATATAAGTCGGCATTGTGCCTTTTGTATTAAATTCGGATGCAATTTCTGTGTTTCTTCGTCAATAAGAAGGTTCAAGGGATACAGTAAACATGAAGTGAAGCATGGGAATCTAAAACTGGACTCTCAATAGAGGATAAAATCAAAGAAAGTTAGAGTCTCAGTCCTCTTGTACTTATGTCGTCATTGTGCGTTTTGTATTAAATTCGGATGCAATTTCTGTGTTTCATCGTCAATAAGAAGGTCCAAGGGATACAGTAAACCTGAAGTGAGGAATCTCAATCTAAAACTGGACTCACAGAAGAGGTTCAAATCATAGATTATTAGGGTGTCAGTCCTCTTGTACTTAAGATCGCATTGCACCATTTGTATTAAACTCGGATGCAATTTCTGTGTTTCATTGTCAATAAGAAGGTCCAAGGGGTACAGTAAACCTGAAGTGAAGCATCGGAATCTAAAACACGACTCACAGGAGAGGTTCAAATCATAGTAAGTTACAGTGTCAGTCCTCTTGTACTTAGGTCGGCATTGCGCATTTCGTATTAAATTCGGATGTAATTCCTGTGTTTCATCGTCAATAAGAATGTCCAAGGGATACAGTAACCCTGAAGTGAAGCATCGGAATCTAAAACTGGACTCACAGGAGAGGTTCAAATCAAAGAAAGTTACAGTGTCTGTCCCCTTGTACTTAAGTCGGCATTGTGAATTTAGTATTAAATTCGGGTGAAATTTCTGTCTTTCATCGTCAATAAGAAATTCCAAGGGAAACAGTAAACCTGAAGTGAAGCATCGGAAACTAAAACTGGACTCACAGGAGAGGTTCAAATCGTAGAGAGTTACAGTTTCAGACCTCTTGTACATAAGACGGCATTGTGCCTTTTGTATTAAATTCGGATGCTGTTTCTGTGTTTCATCGTCAATAAGAGAGTCCAAGGGATACAGTAAACCTGAAGTGAAGCATCGGAATCTAAAACTGGACTCACAGGAGAGGTACAAATCGTAGAGAGTTAGAGTGTCAGCCCTCTTGTACATAGGTCGGCATCGTGATTATTGTATTAAATTCGGATGGAATTTCTGTGTTTCATCGTCAATAAGAAGGTCCAAGGGATACAGTAAACCTGAAGTGAACTATCGGAATCTAAAACTGGACTCACAGGAGAGGTTCAAACCATAGAGAGTTAGAGTGTCAGTCCTCTTGTACTTAAGTTGGCATAGTGCCTTGTGTATTAAATTCGGTTGCAATTTCTGCATTTGATCGTCAATAAGAAGGTCCAGTGATACAGTAAACCTGAAGAGAAGCATCGGAATCTAAAACTCGACCTACAGGAGAGGTTCAAATCTTAGAGAGTTAGAGTGTCAGTCCTATAGTACTTAAGTCGGCATTGTGCCTTTTGTAATTAATTCGGATGCAATTTCTGTGTTTCATCGTCAATAAGAAGGTTCAAGGGATACAGTAAACATGAAGTGAAGCATCGGAATCTAAAACTGGACTCACAGGAGAGGATCAAATCAAAGAAAGTTAGAGTGTCAGTCTTCTTGTACATAAGTCGGCATTTTGCCTTTTGTGTTAAATTCGGATGCAATTCCTGTGTTTAATCGTTAATAAGAATGTCCAAGGGATACAGTAATCCTGAGGTGAGGCATCGGAATCTAAAACTTGACTCACAGAAGAGGTTCAAATCATAGATATTTAGAGTGTCAGTCCTCTCGTACTTAAGTTCGCATCGCACCTTTCGTATTAAATTCGGATGCAATTTCTGTGTTTCATCGTCAATAAGAAGGTCCAAGGGGTACAGTAAACCTAAAGTGAGGAATCGGAATCTAAAACTGGACTCACAGGAGAGGTTCAAATCATAGAAAGTTAGAGTGTCAGTCCTCACGTACTTAAGTCGGCATTGTGCCTTTTGTATTAAATTCGGATGCAATTTCTGTGTTTCATCGTCAATAAGATTGTCCAAGGGATACAGTAAACATGAGGTGAAGCATCGGAATCTAAAACTGGACTCACAGGAGAGGTTCAAATCATAGTAAGTTACAGTGTCAGTCCTCTTGTACAAAGGTCGGCATTGTGCCTTTAGTATTAAATTCGCGTGCAATTTCTGTCTTTTTCGTCAATAAGAAGGTCCAAGGGATACAGTAAACCTGAAGTGAAGCATCGGAATCTAAAACTGGACTCACAGGAGAGGTTCAAATCATAGAGAGTTAGAGTGTCAGTCCTCTTGTACTTAAGTCGGCATTGTGCCTATTGTATTAAATTCGGTTGCAATTTCTGCGTTTGGTCGTCAATAAGAACGTCCAGTGATACTGTAAACCTGAAGAAAAGCATCGGAACCTAAAACTCGACTCACAGGATAGGTTCAAATCATAGTAAGTTACAGTGTCAGTCCTCTTGTACTTAAGTCGGCATTGTGCATTTCGTATTAAATACGGATGTAATTCCTGTGTTTTATCGTCAATAAGAGGGTCCAAGGGATACAGTAAACCTGAAGTGAAGCATCGGAATCTAAAACTGGACTCACAGGTGAGGTTCAAATCATAGAAAGTTAGAGTGTCAGTCCTCATGTACTTAAGTCGGCATTGTGCCTTTTGTATTAAATTCGGATGCAATTTCTGTGTTTCATCGTCAATAAGATTGTCCAAGGGATTCAGAAAACCTGAAATGAAGCATCGGAATCTAAAACTGGACTCACTGGAGAGGTTCAAATCATAGTAAGTTACAGTGTCGGTCCTCTTGTACTTAAGTCGGCATTGTGCCTTTAGTATTAAATTCGCATGCAATTTCCGTCTTTCATCGGCAATAACACGGTCCAAGGGATACAGTAAACCTGAAGTGAAGCATCGGAATCTAAAACTGGACTCACAGGAGAGGTTATTATCATAGAGAGTTGGAGTGTCAGTCCTCTTGTACATAAATCGGCATTGTGACTTTGTATTAAATTCGGAAGCTGTTTCTGTGTTTCATCGTCAACAAGAAAGTCCGAGGGATACAGTAAACCTGAAGTGAAGCATCGGAATCTAAAACTGGACTCACAGGAGAGGTTCAAATCATAGAGAGTTAGAGTGTCAGCCCTCTTGTACATAAGTCGGCATCGTGCCTATTTTGATAAATTCGGATGCAATTTCTGTGTTTCATCGTCAATAAGAAAGTCCAAAGGATACAGTAAACCTGAAGTGAAGTATCGGAATCTAAAACTGTACTCACAGGAGAGGTTCAAACCATAGTGAGTTAGAGTGTCAGTCCTCTTGTACTTAAGTCGGCATAGTGCCTATTGTATTAAATTCGGTTGCAATTTCTGCGTTTGATCGTCAATAAGAAGGTCCAGTGATACAGTAAACCTGAAGAGAAGCATCGGAATCTAAAACTCGACTCACAGGAGAGGTTCAATTCATAGAGAGTTAGAGTGTCAGTCCTATAGTACTTAAGTCGGCATTGTGTCTTTTGTATTAAATTCGGATGCAATTTCTGTGTTTCATCGTCAATAAGAAGGTTCAAGGGATACAGTAAACATGAAGTGAAGCATCGGAATCTAAAACTGGACTCACAGGAGGGGATCAAATCAAAGAAAGTTAGTGTCTCAGTCCTCTTGTACTTATGTCGGCATTGTGCGTTTTGTATTAAATTCGGATGCAATTTCTGTGTTTCATCGTCAATAGGAAGGTCCAAGGGATACAGTAAACCTGAAGTGAAGCGGCGGAATCTAAAACTGGACTCACAGGAGAGGTTCAAATCATAGAAAGTTAGAGTGTCAGTCGTCTTGTACATAAGTCGGCATTGTGTCTTTTGTGTTAAATTCGGGTGAAATTTCTGTCTTTCAACGTCAATAAGAAGGTCCAAGGGAAACAGTAAACCTGAAGTGAAGCATCGGAAACTAAAACTGGACTCACAGGAGAGGTTCAAGTGGTAGAGAGTTAGAGTTTCAGACCTCTTGTACATAAGACGGCATTGTGCCTTTTGTATTAAATTCGGATGCTATTTCTGTGTTTCATCGTCAATAAGAGAGTCCAAGGGATACAGTAAACCTGAAGTGAAGCATCGGAATCTAAAACTGGACTCACAGGAGAGGTTCAAATCATAGAGAGTTGGAGTGTCAGTCCTCTTGTACATAAATCGGCATTGTGACTTTGTATTAAATTCGGAAGCTGTTTCTGTGTTTCATCGTCAACAAGAAAGTCCAAGGGATACAGTAAACCTGAAGTGAAGCATCGGAATCTAAAACTGGACTCACAGGAGGGGTTCAAATCATAGAGAGTTAGAGTCTCAGTCCTCTTGTACATAAGTCGGCATCGTGCATTTTGTATTACATTCGGATGCAATTTCAGTGTTTCATCGTCAATAAGAAGGTCCAAGGGATACAGTAAACCTGAAGTGAAGCATCGGAATCTAAAACTGGACTCACAGGAGAGGTTCAAATCATTGAGAGTTAGGGTGTCGGTCCTCTTGTACTTAAGTCGGCATAGTGCCTATTGTATTAAATTCGGTTGCAATTTCTGCGTTTGATCGTCAATAAGAACGTCCAGTGATACAGTAAACCTGAAGAAAAGCATCGGAATCCAAAACTCGACTCACAGGAGAGGCTCAAATCATAGTAAGTTACAGTGTCAGTCCTCTTGTTCTTAAGTTGGCATTGTGCATTTCGTATTAAATTCGGATGTAATTCCTGTGTTTCATCGTCAATAAGAATGTCCAAGGGATACAGTAACCCTGAAGTGAAGCATCGGAATCTAAAACTGGATTCACAGGAGAGGTTCAAATCATAGAAAGTTACAGTGTCTGTCCACTTGTACTTAAGTCGGCATTGTGCCTTTAGTATTAAATTCGGGTGAAATTTCTGTCTTTCATCGTCAATAAGAAGGTCCAAGGGAAACAGTAAACCTGAAGTGAAGCATTGGAAACTAAAACTGGACTCACAGGAGAGGTTCAAATCGTAGAGAGTTAGAGTTTCAGACCTCTTGTACATAAGACGGCATTGTGCCTTTTGTATTAAATTCGGATGCTGTTTCTGTGTTTCATCGTCAATAAGAGAGTCCAAGGGATACAGTAAACCTGAAGTGAAGCATCGGAATCTAAAACTGGACTCACAGGAGAGGTTCAAATCATAGAGAGTTAGAGTGTCAGCCCTCTTGTACATAAGTCGGCATCGTGCCAATTGTATTAAATTCGGATGCAATTTCTGTGTTTCATCGTCAATAAGAAGGTCCAAGGGATACAGTAAACCTGAAGTGAAGTATCGGAATCTAAAACTGGACTCACAGGAGAGGTTCAAACCATAGAGAGTTAGAGTGTCAGTCCCCTTGTACTTAAGTCGGCATAGTGCCTATTGTATTAAATTCGGTTGCAATTTCTGCGTTTGATCGTCAATAAGAAGGTCCAGTGATACAGTAAACCTGAAGAGAAGCATCGGAATCTAAAACTCTACTCACAGGAGAGGTTCAAATCTTAGAGAGTTAGAGTGTCAGTCCTATAGTACTTAAGTCGGCATTGTGCCTTTTGTATTAAATTCGGATGCAATCTCTGTGTTTCATCGTCAATAAGAGGGTTCAAAGGATACAGTAAACATGAAGTGAAGCTTCGGAATCTAAAACTGGACTCACAGGAGAGGATCAAATCAAAGAATGTTAGTGTCTCAGTCCTCTTGTACTTATGTCGGCATTGTGCGTTTTGTATTAAATTCGGATGCAATTTCTGTGTTTCATCGTCAATAGGAAGGTCCAAGGGATACAGTAAACCTGAAGTGAAGCAGCGGAATCTAAAACTGGACTCACAGGAGAGGTTCAAATCATAGAAAGTTAGAGTGTCATTCGTCTTGTACATAAGTCGGCATTGTGCATTTCGTATTAAATTCGGATGTAATTCCTGTGTTTCATCGTCAATAAGAGGGTCCAATGGATACAGTAAACCTGAAGTGAAGCATCGGAATCGAAAACTGGACTCACAGGTGAGGTTCAAATCACAGAAAGTTAGAGTGTCAGTCCTCATGTACTTAAGTCGGCATTGTGCCTTTTGTATTACATTCGGATGCAATTTCAGTGTTTCATCGTCAATAGGAAGGTCCAAGGGATTCAGTAAACCTGAAGTGAAGCAGCGGAATCTAATACTGGACTCACAGGAGAGGTTCAAATCATAGAAAGTTAGAGTGTCAGTCGTCTTGTACATAAGTCGGCATTGTGCATTTCGTATTAAATTCGGATGTAATTTCTGTGTTTCATCGTCAATAAGATTGTCCAAGGGATACAGTAAACATGAGGTGAAGCATCGGAATCTAAAACTGGACTCACAGGAGAGGTTCAAATCATAGTAAGTTACAGTGTCAGTCCCCTTGTACAAAGGTCGGCATTGTGCCTTTAGTATTAAATTCGCGTGCAATTTCTGTCTTTTTCGTCAATAAGAAGGTCCAAGGGATACAGTAAACCTGAAGTGAAGCATCGGAATCTAAAACTGGACTCACAGGAGAGGTTCAAATCATAGAGAGTTAGAGTGTCAGTCCTCTTGTACTTAAGTCGGCATTGTGCCTATTGTATTAAATTCGGTTGCTATTTCTGCGTTTGGTCGTCAATAAGAACGTCCAGTGATACTGTAAACCTGAAGAAAAGCATCGGAATCTAAAACTCGACCCACAGGATAGGTTCAAATCATAGTAAGTTACAGTGTCAGTCCTCTTGTACTTAAGTCGGCATTGTGCATTTCGTATTAAATACGGATGTAATTCCTGTGTTTTATCGTCAATAAGAGGGTCCAAGGGATACAGTAAACCTGAAGTGAAGCATCGGAATCTAAAACTGGACTCACAGGTGAGGTTCAAATCATAGAAAGTTAGAGTGTCAGTCCTCATGTACTTAAGTCGGCATTGTGCCTTTTGTATTAAATTCGGATGCAATTTCTGTGTTTCATCGTCAATAAGATTGTCCAAGGGATACAGAAAACCTGAAATGAAGCATCGGAATCTAAAACTGGACTCACTGGAGAGGTTCAAATCATAGTAAGTTACAGTGTCAGTCCTCTTGTACTTAAGTCGGCATTGTGCCTTTAGTATTAAATTCGCATGCAATTTCTGTCTTTCATCGGCAATAAGACGGTCCAAGGGATACAGTAAACCTGAAGTGAAGCATCGGAATCTAAAACTGGACTCACAGGAGAGGTTATTATCATAGAGAGTTGGAGTGTCAGTCCTCTTGTACATAAATCGGCATTGTGACTTTGTATTAAATTCGGAAGCTGTTTCTGTGTTTCATCGTCAACAAGAAAGTCCGAGGGATACAGTAAACCTGAAGTGAAGCATCGGAATCTAAAACTGGACTCACAGGAGAGGTTCAATTCATAGAGAGTTAGAGTGTCAGTCCTATAGTACTTAAGTCGGCATTGTGTCTTTTGTATTAAATTCGGATGCAATTTCTGTGTTTCATCGTCAATAAGAAGGTTCAAGGGATACAGTAAACATGAAGTGAAGCATCGGAATCTAAAACTGGACTCACAGGAGGGGATCAAATCAAAGAAAGTTAGTGTCTCAGTCCTCTTGTACTTATGTCGGCATTGTGCGTTTTGTATTAAATTCGGATGCAATTTCTGTGTTTCATCGTCAATAGGAAGGTCCAAGGGATACAGTAAACCTGAAGTGAAATAGCGGAATCTAAAACTGGACTCACAGGAGAGGTTCAAATCATAGAAAGTTAGAGTGTCAGTCGTCTTGTACATAAGTCGGCATTGTGTCTTTTGTGTTAAATTCGGGTGAAATTTCTGTCTTTCAACGTCAATAAGAAGGTCCAAGGGAAACAGTAAACCTGAAGTGAAGCATCGGAAACTAAAACTGGACTCACAGGAGAGGTTCAAGTGGTAGAGAGATAGAGTTTCAGACCTCTTGTACATAAGACGGCATTGTGCCTTTTGTATTAAATTCGGATGCTATTTCTGTGTTTCATCGTCAATAAGAGAGTCCAAGGGATACAGTAAACCTGAAGTGAAGCATCGGAATCTAAAACTGGACTCACAGGAGAGGTTCAAATCATAGAGAGTTGGAGTGTCAGTCCTCTTGTACATAAATCGGCATTGTGACTTTGTATTAAATTCGGAAGCTGTTTCTGTGTTTCATCGTCAACAAGAAAGTCCAAGGGATACAGTAAACCTGAAGTGAAGCATCGGAATCTAAAACTGGACTCACAGGAGGGGTTCAAATCATAGAGAGTTAGAGTCTCAGTCCTCTTGTACATAAGTCGGCATCGTGCATTTTGTATTACATTCGGATGCAATTTCAGTGTTTCATCGTCAATAAGAAGGTCCAAGGGATACAGTAAACCTGAAGTGAAGCATCGGAATCTAAAACTGGACTCACAGGAGAGGTTCAAATCATTGAGAGTTAGGGTGTCGGTCCTCTTGTACTTAAGTCGGCATAGTGCCTATTGTATTAAATTCGGTTGCAATTTCTGCGTTTGATCGTCAATAAGAACGTCCAGTGATACAGTAAACCTGAAGAAAAGCATCGGAATCCAAAACTCGACTCACAGGAGAGGCTCAAATCATAGTAAGTTACAGTGTCAGTCCTCTTGTTCTTAAGTTGGCATTGTGCATTTCGTATTAAATTCGGATGTAATTCCTGTGTTTCATCGTCAATAAGAATGTCCAAGGGATACAGTAACCCTGAAGTGAAGCATCGGAATCTAAAACTGGATTCACAAGAGAGGTTCAAATCATAGAAAGTTACAGTGTCTGTCCACTTGTACTTAAGTCGGCATTGTGCCTTTAGTATTAAATTCGGGTGAAATTTCTGTCTTTCATCGTCAATAAGAAGGTCCAAGGGATACAGTAAACCTGAAGTGAAGTATCGGAATCTAAAACTGGACTCACAGGAGAGGTTCAAACCATAGAGAGTTAGAGTGTCAGTCCTTTTGTACTTAAGTCGGCATAGTGCCTATTGTATTAAATTCGGTTGCAATTTCTGCGTTTGATCGTCAATAAGAAGGTCCAGTGATACAGTAAACCTGAAGAGAAGCATCGGAATCTAAAACTCTACTCACAGGAGAGGTTCAAATCTTAGAGAGTTAGAGTGTCAGTCCTATAGTACTTAAGTCGGCATTGTGCCTTTTGTATTAAATTCGGATGCAATCTCTGTGTTTCATCGTCAATAAGAGGGTTCAAAGGATACAGTAAACAAGAAGTGAAGCATCGGAATCTAAAACTGGACTCACAGGAGAGGATCAAATCAAAGAAAGTTAGTGTCTCAGTCCTCTTGTACTTATGTCGGCATTGTGCGTTTTGTATTAAATTCGGATGCAATTTCTGTGTTTCATCGTCAATAGGAAGGTCCAAGGGATACAGTAAACCTGAAGTGAAGCAGCGGAATCTAAAACTGGACTCACAGGAGAGGTTCAAATCATAGAAAGTTAGAGTGTCAGTCGTCTTGTACATAAGTCGGCATTGTGCATTTCGTATTAAATTCGGATGTAATTCCTGTGTTTCATCGTCAATAAGAGGGTCCAATGGATACAGTAAACCTGAAGTGAAGCATCGGAATCTAAAACTGGACTCACAGGTGAGGTTTAAATCATAGAAAGTTAGAGTGTCAGTCCTCATGTACTTAAGTCGGCATTGTGCCTTTTGTATTACATTCGGATGCAATTTCAGTGTTTCATCGTCAATAAGAAGGTCCAAGGGATACAGTAAACCTGACGTGAAGTTTCGGAATCTAAAACTGGACTCACAGGAGAGGTTCAAACCATAAAGAGTTAGAGTGTCAGTCCTCTTGTACTTAAGTCGGCATTGTGCCTTTTGTATTAAATTCGGAAGCTGTTTCTGTGTTTCATCGTCAATAAGAAAGTCCAAGGGATACAGTAAACCTGAAGTGAAGCATCGGAATCTAAAACTGGACTCACAGGAAGGGTTCAAATCATAGAGAGTTAGAGTGTCAGTCCTCTTGTACATAAGTCGGCATCGTGCGTTTAGTATTACATTCGGATGCAATTTCAGTGTTTCATCGTCAATAAGAAGGTCCAAGGGATACAGTAAACCTGAAGAGAAGCATCGGAATCTAAAACCCGACTCACAGGAGAGGTTCAAATCATAGTAAGTTACAGTGTCAGTCCTCTTGTACTTAAGTCGGCATTGTGCATTTCGTATTAAATTCGGATGTAATTCCTGTGTTTCATCGTCAATAAGAATGTCCAAGGGATACAGTAACCCCGAAGTGAAGCATCGGAATCTAAAACTGGACTCACAGGAAAGGTTCAAATCATAGAGAGTTAGAGTGTCACTCGTCTTGTACATAAGTCGGCATTGTGCCTTTTGTGTTAAATACGGATGCAATTTCTGTGTTTCATCGTTAATAAGAAAGTCCAAGGGATACAGTAAACCTGAAGTGAGGCATCGGAATCTAAAACTGGACTCACAGAAGAGGTTCAAATCATAGATATTTAGAGTGTCAGTCCTCTTGTACTTAATTTCGCATCGCACCTTTTGTATTATATTCGGATGCAATTTCTGTGTTTCATCGCCAATAAGAAGGTCCAAGGGGTACAGTAAACCTGAAGTGAAGCATCGGAATCTAAAACTGGACTCACAGGAGAGGTTCAAATCATAGAGAGTTAGAGTGTCAGTCCTCTTGTACATAAGTCGGCATCGTGCCGTTTGTATTAAATTCGGATGCAATTTCTGTGTTTCATCGTCAATAAGATGGTTCAAGGGATACAGTAAACATGAAGTGAAGCATCGGAATCTAAAACTGGACTCACAGGAGAGGATAGATCAAAGAAAGTTAGTGACTCAGTCCTCTTGTACTTATGTCGGCTTTGTGCGTTTTGTATTAAATTCGGATGCAATTTCTGTGTTTCATCGTCAATAGGAAGGTCCAAGGGATACAGTAAACCAGAGGTGAAGCAGCGGAATCTAAAACTGGACTCACAGGAGAGGTTCAAATCATAGATAGTTAGAGTGTCACTCGTCTTGTACATAAGTCGGCATTGTGCCTTTTGTGTTAAATACGGATGCAATTTCTGTGTTTCATCGATAATTAGAAAGTCCAAGGGATACAGTAAACCTGAAGTGAGGCATCGGAATCTAAAACTAAACTCACAGAAGAGGTTCAAATCATAGATATTTAGAGTGTCAGTCCTCTTGTACTTAATTTCGCATCGCACCTTTTGTATTAAATTCGGATGCAATTTCTGTGTTTCATCGCCAATAAGAAGGTCCAAGGGGTACAGTAAACCTGAAGTGAAGCATCGGAATCTAAAACTGGACTCACAGGAGAGGTTCAAATCATAGAAAGTTAGAGTGTCAGTCCTCTTTTACTTAAGTCGGCAAAGTGTCTTTTGTATTAAATTCGGAAGCTGTTTCTGTGTTTCATCGTAAATAAGAAAGTCCAAGGGATACAGTAAACCTGAAGTGAAGCATCGGAATCTAAAACTGGACTCACAGGAAGGGTTCAAAACATAGAGAGTAAGAGTGTCAGTACTCTTGTGCATAAGTCGGCATCGTGCCTTTTGTGTTAAATTCGGATACAATTTCTGTGTTTCATCGTCAATGAGAAGGTCCAAGGGATAGAGTAAACCTGAAGTGAAGCATCGGAATCTAAAATTGGACTCACAGGAGAGGTTCAAATCATAGAGAGTTAGAGTTTCAGTCCTCTTGTACTTAAGTCGGCATAGTGTCTATTGTATTAAATTCGGTTGCAATTTCTGCGTTTGATCGTCAATAAGAACGTCCACTGATACAGTAAACCTGAAGAGAATCATCGGAATCTAAAACTGGACTCACAGGAGAGGTTCAAATCATAGTAAGTTACAGTGTCAGTCCTCTTGTACTTAATTCGGCATTGTGCATTTCGTACTAAATTCAGATGTAATTCCTGTGTTTCATGGTCAAGAATAATATCCAAGGGTTACAGTAAACCTGAAGTGAAGCATCGGAATCTAAAACTGGACTCACAGGAGAGGATCAAATCAAAGAAAGTTAGAGTCTCAGTCCTCTTGTACTTATGTCGGCATTGTGCGTTTTGTATTAAATTCGGATGCTATTTCTGTGTTTCAACGTCAATAAGAAGGTCCAAGGGATACAGTAAACCTGAAGTGAGGCATCTCAATCTAAAACTGGACTCACAGAAGAGGTTCAAATCATAGATATTTAGGATGTCAGTCCTCTTGTACTTAAGATCGCATTGCACCTTTTGTATTAAACTCGGATGCCATTTCTATGTTTCATCGTCAATAAGAAGGTCCAAGGGGTACAGTAAACCTGAAGTGAAGCATCGGAATCTAAAGCTAGACTCTCAGGAGAGGTTCAAAACATAGGAAGTTAGAGTGTCAGTCCTCATGTACGTAAGTCGGCCATGTGCCTTTTGTATTAAATTCGGATGCAATTTCTGTGTTTCATCGTCAACAAGAAAGTCCAAGGGATACAGTATACCTGAAGTGAAGCATCGGAATCTAAAACTAGACTCACAGGAGGGGTTCAAATCATAGAGAGTTAGAGTGTCTGTCCTCTTGTACATAGGTCGGCATCGTGCATTTTGTATTACATTCGGATGCAATATCAGTGTTTCATCGTCAATAAGAAGGTCCAAGGGATACAGTAAACCTGAAGTGAAGCATCGGAATCTAAAACTGGACTCACAGGAGAGGTTCAAATCATAGAGAGTTAGAGTGTCAGTCCTCTTGTACTTAAGTCGGCATAGTGCCTATTGTATTAAATTCGGTTGCATTTTCTGCGTTTGATCGTCAATAAGAACGTCCAGTGATACAGTAAACCTGAAGAGAAGCATCGGAATCTAAAACTCGACTCACAGGAAAAGTTCAAATCATAGTAAGTTACAGTGTCAGTCCTCTTGTACTTAAGTCGGCATTGTGCATTTCGTATTAAATTCGGATGTAATTCCTGTGTTTCATCGTCAATAAGAATGTCCAAGGGATACAGTAACCCTGAAGTGAAGTATCGGAATCTAAAACTGGACTCACAGGAGAGGTTCAAATCATAAAAAGTTACAGTGTCTGTCCTCTTGTACTGAAGTCGGCATTGCGCCTTTAGTATTAAATTTGGGTGAAATTTCGGTCTTTCATCGTCAATAAGAAGGTCCAAGAGATAC